>NW_027397075.1:29705923-29813701 GCF_003265705.2 Callorhinus ursinus | reverse complement strand
TTCTCCCATTCTGTCGGTTGTCTTTTGGTTTTGTGGACTGTTTCTTTTGCTGTGCAAAAGCTTTTTATCTTGATGAAATCCCAATAGTTCATTTTTGCCCTTGCTTCCCTTGCCTTTGGTGATGTTTCTAGGAAGAAGTTGCTGCGGCTGAGGTCGAAGAGGTTGCTACCTGTGTTCTCCTTTAGGATTTTGATGGAGTCCTGTCTCACACTGAGGTCTTTCAACCATTTGGAGTCTATTTTTGTGTGTGGTATAAGGAAATGGTCCAGTTTCATTCTTCTGCATGTGGCTGTCCAATTTTCCCAACACCATTTGTTGAAGAGACTGTCTTTTTTCCGTTGGACATTCTTTCCTGCTTTGTCAAAGATGAGTTGACCATAGAGTTGAGGGTCCATTTCTGGGCTCTCGATTCTGTTCCATTGATCTATGTGTCTGTTTTTGTGCCAGTACCATACTGTCTTGATGATGACAGCTTTGTAATAGAGCTGGAAGTCCGGAATTGTGATGCCACCAGCTTTGCTTTTCTTTTTCAATATTCCTCTGGCTATTCAGGGTCTCTTCTGGTTCCGTACAAATTTTAGGATTATTTGTTCCATTTCTTTGAAAAAAGTGGATGGTATTTTGATGGGGATTGCATTGAATGTGTAGATTGCTCTAGGTAGCATTGACATCTTCAAAATGTTGGTTCTCCCAATCCATGAGCACGGAACGTTTTTCCATTTCTTTGTGTCTTCTTCAATTTCTTTCCTGAGTATTTTATAGTTTTCTGAGTACAGATCCTTTGCCTCTTTGGTTAAATTTATTCCTAGGTATCTTATGGTTTTGGGTGCAGTTGTGAATGGGATCGACTCCTTGATTTGTCTCTCTTCTGTCTTGTTGTTGGTGTATAGGAATGCCACTGATTTCTGTGCATTGATTTTATATCCTGCTACTTTACTGAATTCCTGTATGAGTTCTAGCAGTTTTTGGGTGGAGTCTTTTGGGTTTTCCACATAAAGTATCATATCATCTGCAAAGAGTGAGAGTTTGACTTCCTCTTTGCCGATTTGGATGCTTTTGATTTCTTCTTGTTGTCTGATTGCTGTGGCTAGGACTTCTAATACTATGTTGAATAGCAGTGGTGAGAGTAGACATCCCTGCCGCGTTCCTGACCTTAGGGGAAAAGCTCTCAGCTTTTCCCCATTGAGAATGATATTCGCTGTAGGTTCTTCATAGATGGCTTTTATGATATTGAGGTATGTACCCTCTATCCCTATACTCTGAAGAGTTTTGATCAAGAAAGGATGCTGTACTTTGTCAAATGCTTTTTCTGCATCTATTGAGAGGATCATATGATTCTTGTTCTTTCTTTTGTTAATGTATTGTATCACGTTGATTGATTTGCGGATGTTGAACCAGCCTTGCAGCCCAGGGATAAATCCCACTTGGTCGTGGTGAATAATCCTTTTAATGTACTGTTGGATCCTATTGGCTAGTATTTTGGTGAGAATGTTTGCATCCATGTTCATCAAGGATATTGGTCTGTAATTCTCCTTTTTGATGGGGTCTTTGTCTGGTTTTGGGATCAAGGTAATGCTGGCCTCATAAAATGAGTTTGGAAGTTTTCCTTCCATTTCTATTTTTTGGAACAGTTTCAGGAGAATAGGTATTAATTCTTCTTTAAATGTCTGATAGAATTCCCCTGGGAAGCCATCTGGCCCTGGGCTTTTGTTTCTTGGGAGATTTTTGATCACTGCTTCAATTTCCTTAGTGGTTATAGGTCTGTTCAGGTTTTCTATTTCTTCCTGGTTCAGTTTTGGTAGTTGATACATCTCTAGGAATGCACCCATTTCTTCCAGGCTATCTAATTTGCTGGCATAGAGTTGCTCATAATATGTTCTTATAATTGTTTGTATTTCTTTGGTGTTGGTTGTGATCTCTCCTCTTTCATTCATGATTTTGTTGATTTGGGTCATTTCTCTTTTCTTTTTGATCAGTCTGGCCAGGGGTTTATCAATCTTGTGAATTCTTTCAAAGAACCAGCTCCTAGTTTCGTTGATCTGTTCTACTGTTCTTTTGGTTTCTAGTTCATTGATTTCTGCTCTGATCTTTATGATTTCTCTTCTCCTGCTGGGTTTAGGCTTTATTTGCTGTTCTTTCTCCAGCTCCTTTAGGTGTAGGGTTAGGTTGTGTATTTGAGACCTTTCTTGTTTCTTGAGAAAGGCTTGTATTGTTATATACTTTCCTCTCAAGACTGCCTTTGCTGTATCCCAAAGATTTTGGACAGTTGTGTTTTCATTTTCATTGGTTTCCATGAATTTTTTAAATTCTTCTTTAATTTCCTGGTTGACCCATTCATTCTTTAGTAGGATGCTCTTTAGCCTCCATGTATTTGAGTTCTTTCCGACTTTCCTCTTGTGGTTGAGTTCTAGTTTCAAAGCATTGTGGTCTGAAAATATGCAGGGAATGATCCCAATCTTTTGGTACCGGTTGAGACCTCATTTGTGACCTAGGATGTGATCAATTCTGGAGAATGTTCCATGGGCACTAGAGAAGAATGTGTATTCCGTTGCTTTGGGATGGAATGTTCTGAATATGTCTGTGAAGTCCATTTGGTCCAGTGTGTCATTTAAAGTCTTTATTTCCTTGTTGATCTTTTGCTTAGATGATCTGTCCATTTCAGTCAGGGGGGTGTTAAAGTCCCCCACTATTATTGTATTGTTGTCAATGTGTTTCTTTGCTTTTGTTATTAATTGCCTTATATAATTGGCTGCTCCCATGTTCGGGGCATAGATATTTACAATTGTTAGATCTTCTTGTTGGATAGACCCTTTAAGTAGGATATAGTGTCCTTCCTCATCTCTTATTACAGTCTTTGTTTTAAAATCTAGTTTGTCTGATATAAGGATTGCCACCCCAGCTTTCTTTTGGTGTCCATCAGCATGGTAAATGGTTTTCCACCCCCTCACTTTCAATCTGGGGGTGTCTTTTGGTCTAAAATGAGTCTCTTGCAGAGAGCATATTGATGGGTCTTGTTTTTTAATCCAATCTGATAGCCTGTGTCTTTTGATTGGGGCATTGAGCCCATTTACATTCAGGGTAACTATTGAAAGGTATGAATTTAGTGCCATTGTGTTGCCTGTAAGGTGACTGTTACTGTATGTTGTCTGTGTTCCTTTCTGATCTTTGCTGCTTTTAGGCTCTCTCTTTGCTTAGAGGACCCCTTTCAATATTTTTGGAGGGCTGGTTTCGTGTTTGCAAATTCCTTTAGTTTTTGTTTGTTCTGGAAGCTTTTTATCTCTCCTTCTATTTTCAATGACAGCCTAGCTGGATATAGTATTCTTGGCTGCATATTTTTCTCGTTTAGTGCTCTGAAGATATCATGCCAGTCCTTTCTGGCCTGCCAGGTCCCTGTGGATAGGTCTGTTGCCAATCTAATATTTTTACCATTGTAGGTTACATATCTCTTCTCCCGAGCTGCTTTCAGGATTTTCTCTTTGTCTCTGAGACTCGTAAGTTTTACTATTAGATGTCCGGGTGTTGACCTATTATTATTGATTTTGAGAGGGGTTCTCTGTGTCTCCTGGATTTTGATGCCTGTTTCCTTCCTCACATTAGGGAAATTCTCTACTATTATTTGCTCCAATATACCTTCTGCCCCTCTCTCTCTTTCTTCTTCTTCTTCTGGGATCCCAATTATTCTAATGTTGTTTCGTCTTATCATATCACTTATCTCTCGAATTCTGCCCTCGTGATCCTGTAGTTGTTTCTCCCTCTTTTTCTCAGCCTCTTTATTTTCCATCATTTGGTCTTCTATATCGCTGATTCTCTCTTCTGCCTCATTTATCCTAGCAGTTAGTGCCCCCATTTTTGATTGCACCTCATCAATAGCCTTTTTGATTTCGACTTGGTTAGATTTTAGTTCTTTTATTTCTCCAGAAAGGGTTTCTCTAATAACTTCCACGCTTTTTTCAAGCCCAGCTAGTATCTTTAAAGTCATGATTCTGAACTCTAGGTCTGACATCGTACTAATGTCCGTATGGAGTAGGTCCCTGGCTGACGGTACTACCTCTTGTTCTTTTTGCTGAGGTGACTTTTTTCGTCTTGTCATTTTGTCTAGAGGAGAATAGATGAATGAGAGAACAAAATGCTAACAGGTTTACAATGTCCCCAGCAAATATACTGTATACAAATCAGAAAAGACCTGAAACCAGGGGAAGAGAAAGGGAAAGAAAGAAAAAAGAAAGAGAATAAAAAAAAGAAAAAAAAGATAAAAACAAAAACAGAACAATACAAAAAAAGCAGAATGTGATCAAATATGATCAGGCTAGTGCATAGATCAGTGCCACACACTAGATTTTGGGCATATTTTGGTCTGTTAGAAAAAAGTGCCTCCTAAAATTTTACAGGAAGAAAGACATATATGTACAAAATAAGGGTTGATACAATGAAGGGATAGAAGATGACTGTAAAGATGAAAATTATAAAAGATTTTATAAAAGGACTTGATAAGATAAGAAGTTGTTTGAAAAAAGAAAGAAGATTAAAAAAAAAAAGAAAAAAAGGAGAGAATGTGATCAGGCAGGAGACTAGAACAGAGCCATACACTAGTGATTTAGGGTATATTTTGATCTGTTAGAAGAAACTGTATCTCAAAATTTTAAAGAGAGAACAACTTATATATATATGCCAAAAGAAGGGTAACTACTATGAAGGGATAAAATATGACTCTAAAAATGAAAAATAAAATTTTTTTTTTTAAAAGAGATTGATAAGATGTTGGTTGAAAACGGGAAAAAGAAAAAAAAACAGGTAACAAAAATTAACTTTGATGAACTAATGAATCATGGTAAAAAAAAAGCCATGAATTCTATGTGCAGTATTCCCCTAGCGCTGGAGTTCTCCCGTTCTCCTTGATCGGTAAACTTGGTCTTGGCTTGCTGGCTGTTCGTGCTGACTTCTGGGGGAGGGGCCTGTTGCTGTGGTTTCCAAATGTCTTTGCTGGAGGCTGAATTGCCCCGCCCTTGTCGGTCCGGGCTAAGCAAGCTGTTCGGGTTTGATCTCAGGAGCTTTTGTTCCCTGCAAGCTCTCCGTACAGCCTTGGAGGACCAGGGCAAAAATGGTGGCCTCCCAATCTCCACCCGGAGGAGCTGAGAACTCGGGGCCCCGCTCCTCAGTGCGCCCACAGAGAAAAGCAGTCACTCCCTTGTCCCCGGTCTCCGGCCGCTCTCCGTGCTCACCCGGCCTGTGACCGAGCGTTTGTATCTCTGGCACCCGACCCCGTGTGGAGTCTCCAAACCCAGCAGATCCCTGCGGTGCATTCCCGCACCGCTCCTCCCCGGGAAGGAAGGGGAGTCTCCCCGGATCTGTCGCCTGTTGGGTCCCTGCTGGAGGAGCAGTGGCCCGACTGGGCCGTGGATCACAGTTTATGGCAACCCCGAGCTGAGAGCCCGCTCCTCGGCTCCGTCTCTGCAGCCGGCTTCCCCGCTCCGATACCTTGGAGCTCTGGCGCACTCAGGCACCCCCCGGTCTTTCTGTGACCCCGAGGGTCCTGAGACCACACTGTCCTGGGAGGATTCCACCCCCTCCTTAGCCACTGCAGCGACGTCCCTCAGCGGAGCCGACTTCTATCAGTTCCGATTTTGTGCTCCGCGACTGTACCACTTGCCAGAAGCGGCCGACGGAGGCCCCTCCCCCGCCGTCTATCCTCCTGAATATCACCTCGGATTCACTTCTCCGCACGTCCTACCTTCCAGAAAGTGGTCGCTTCTCTGTTCAGATAGTTGTTGCTACTCTCCTCTTTGATCTCCTGTTGAGTTTGTAGGTGTTCAGAATGGTTCGATCCCTATTCAGCTGAATTCCTGAGACGAGATGAAATCTAGGTCTCCTACTCCTCCGCCATCTTGCTCTCCCTCTCAGCAAAGTACTTCTGAGGGTTGGGAGAGAAGCAGAGCCCCCGCATAGCCCAATTTCTTTGAAGGGTCCCGATTTATCTCAAAAATTGATGCAAATACTGTATTTTGTTCCATAAATTGTTCACATTTATTTTAGTGTTCAAACAATGTTTGGTATTATTTGGCACTTAAATGATTACCATCCTGTAGCTCTCACATCCCGCCCTACCTCAACTCTAATCTTTGAGTAAAATGAATGCTTCTGCAAAATGTGTGGTTCTTACTAAGATTACCGGTGCTTTCCCACTCACTAAATCCAACACGGAATTTCCTCTGTACTCCTGTGTTTGTCTGTACTGGTAGCCTTTGACAGGTGGATCTCGTTCATTTTCTGAAGTGTTTTCTCCTCTGGTTGCCTGAGATGTCACATTTACCTCAATACCACCTACCTCCCCTGCAGCACTGTGCTCTTTGCCCTAGTCTCTTCTCTCTTGTTTCTCCTTTGCCCTCTCCCCTTTTCTATCAAACTCTCCATAGGCTTCAAATACTTTTGTAAGCTATGGATTCCAATTTATATCTCCAAGCTTGACTTCTCCCCTGAGCTCTGCACTCTTTTATCTAACCATGGATGTGAAATTTTCACTGGTGTGTGTAACAGCTCCTCAGACTTCATGTACCTAAACAGACCTCTGTTGTGCTTTTTTTTTTTTTAATTTTTTTTGAGTTTTTTTATTCATTGTTTTGGGTGCTTAGTGGGCCCTTGCATTCTGGGTCTTCAGTTTTGGGGAAAAAATTTTATTATTTCTTTGAAATAAGTCCTGAAAAGGATTGTTATTAAGATGTTCTGAAAGTCTACTAAGACGTTAGGTTTCCTAGATGGGTCCTCAAATTTTCTTAGTTTTTTTTTTTTTAAGATTTTATTTATTTATTTTTGAGAGAGAGAGAGAGAGAGAGAGAGAGAATGCATGAGTGGTGGGTAGGGAGGGGCAGAGGGAGAGAAGCAGACTCCCCACCGAGCAGGGAGCCTGCCCAATGCAGGGCTCCATTCCAGGACTCTGGGATCATGACCTGAGCCGAAGGCAGACGCTTAACCAACTGAGCCACCCAGGTGCCTGATTTTTCTTAGTTTTTTAATTATCCATAATTTTATTTTTTTGTTCTGCTTTCTATGGGAATTCCTGGACCTTATTTTTCATTCTTATTTTTTAATTTCTATAAGCCCATTCTTTTTCTGTTTTTCCTTTTTTTAAGAAAAAAGATTTTATTTTTAAGTAATCTCCACACCCAATGTGGGGCTTGAACTCACAACCCTGAGATCATGAGTTGCACATTCTACCGCTCAAGCCAGCTAGGCGCCCCTCTATTTTTCCTTTTACAATGATATTCTGTTATTGTTTCATGGACCCATTACTATCTTCTATTTCTCAGAGGACATGGATTATCATTCTTCTGATGTTAACTCATGCATTATTTTATTTCCTCCAACTACTTTTCTTCTGTGTTTGTGTTGGTCTCTGCCTTCTGTATTAGATGACTTTCTGAAACAAGTGTGGACCCTAGATTTCTGTTCATGTTTCAGAGCACAGCCCCAAACTGTTGATATGTGATTCTGTAGGCTTTTGCCCAACTTTTCAACTGGTGAGATGGGTCATGGAGTAATCAGGCTGGGATGTCTAAGCTCTCCACTTTTTTTTGCTGGGGAGCCTCTAAGAATTAGAATCCAGAAGTTTTTCTCTGGAGCCAATCAGATTTTCTAGAGAGGAAAGTGCCACTTTTCTCCCTGGTTGCTGGTATTCTGGACATTTAAGGCAGGGGGAAGGGATCTCTGGGGCTCATTCTTTGGAATGGAGACTTTTTTTCCTTTTTATTAAAGTTTTTATTTTAATTCCAGTTAGCTAACCCACAGTGTGATATCAGTTTCAGGGGTACAATTTATTTTTTTAAGATTTTATTTATTTATTTGAAAGAAAGAGAAAGAGAGCATGAGTGGGTGGAGGGGCAGAGGGAGAGGGACAAGCAGACTCCATGCTGAGCAGGGACCCCAATGCGGGGCTCGATTCCAGGACCCTGGGATCATGACCTGAGCCAAAGGCAGACGCTTAACCTACTGAGCCACCCAGGCGCCCTCAGGGTTACAATATAGTGATTCAACAATTCCTTACATCATCCGGTACTCATCACGACAAGTTGCACTCCTTAATCCCCATCACCTTCCCACCCCACCCCTGACCCTGGCCCATTTGGTAACCATCAGTTTGTTCTCTATAATTAAGAGTCTGTTTCTTGGTTTGTCTCTCTCTTTCTTTCTCCTGTTGTTCATTTGTTTCTTAAATTTCACATATGAGTAAAATCTTACAGTATTTATCTTTCTCTGATTTATTTTGCTTAGGATTATTCTCTCTAGCTCCATCCATGTCATTGTAAATGGCGAGCTTTCATTCTTTATTGTGGCTGAATGATATTCCATTGTGTATATATATCATATCGTTATTCATTCATCAATTGATGGACACTTGGGCTGCTTCCATACTTTTTGGCTATTGTAGATAATGCTGCTATAAACATAGGGGTGTATGTATGTAGTGTTTTTGTATCTGTTGTGTAAATAGTTAGTAGTGCAGTTGCTGGATAATAGGGTAGTTCTATTTTTAACTTTTTGAGGAAACTCCATACTGTTTTCCGGTGTGGCTGCACCAGTTTGCATTCCCACCAACAGTGTAAGAGGGTACTCTTTTCTCCACATCCTTGTTAACACCTTGTTGATTTTAGCCATTCTGACAGGTGTACCTTATTGTAGTTTTGATTTGTACTTCCCTGATGATGAGTGATGTTGAACATCTTTTCATGTGTCTGTTGGCCATCTGGATGTCTTTTTTGGAAAAGTGTCAATTCATGTCTTCTGCTCATTTTTTAATTGAATTATTTGGTTTTGGATGTTGAGTTTTATAAGTTCTTTATATATTTTGGATCCTAACCTTTTATCAGATATGTTATTGCCAATATCTTCTCCCATTCCGTAGGTTGTCTTTATTTTTTTTTTTAAAGATTTATTTATTTTAGAGAGACAGAGAGAGAGAGTGCACACAAGACAGCGAGTACGGGGAAGGGCAAAAGGAAAGAATCTTCAAGCAGGCTCCCCACTGAGCACAGAGTCCGACCTGGGGCTCGATCCCACAACCCAGGAGATCATGACCTGAGCTGAAACCAAGAGTCGGATGCTTAAATGACTGAGCCACCCAGACACCCTGGTTGTCTTTTAGTTTTGTTGATTGTTTCCTTTGCTGTACAGAAGCTTTTTATTTTGATGAAGTCCCGATAGTTTATTTTCACTTTGTTTCCCTTGCCTCAGGAGACATATCTAGAAGGAAGTTGCTGTGGCTGATGTTAAAGAGGTTACTGCCTGTGTTCTCCTCTAGGATTTTTATGGTTTCAAGTCTCACATTTGGGTCTTTAATCCATTTTGCATTTATTTTTGTGTATGGAGTAAGAAAGCGGCCCAGTTTCATTCTTCTGCTTGTGGCTGTCTAGTTTTCCCAACACCATTTGCTGAAGAGACTGTCTTTTACCGATTGGACATTCTTTCCTGCTTTATCAAAGATTAATTGACCATATAATTGTGGGTTTATTTCTGGGTTCTCTAGTCTGTTCCATTGATCTATGTGTCTGTTTTTGTGCCAGTACCATATTGGTTTGATCACTACAACTTTGTACTATAGCTTCAAGTCTGGAATTGTGATGCCTCCAGCTTTGCTTTTCTTTTTCAAGATTGCTTTGACTATTCAGGGTCCTTTGTGGTTCCATACAAATTTTAGGATTCTTTGTCCTAGTTCTGTGAAAAATGCTGTTGGTATTTTGATGGGGATTTCAATAAATCTGTAGATTGCTTTGGATAGTATAGACATTTTAACAATATTTGTTCTTCCAATCCATGTGCATGGAATGTCATTCCATTTCTTTATGTCATCTTCAGTTTCTTTCATTAGAGATTTTTAGTTTTCAGAGTATGGGTCTTTCCCCTCTTTGGTTAGGTATTCCTAGGTATCTTATATTTTTGATGTAACTGTAAACAGGATTGTTATCTTAATTTCTCTTTCTGTTGCTTTATTATTGGTGTATAGAAATGCAACAGATTTCTGCACATTGATTTTATATCCTGTGATTTTTACTGAATTCATTAATCAGTTCTCATAGTTTTTTGGTGAGTCTTCAGGGTTTTCTATACAGAGTATCATGTCATCAGCAAATAGTGAAAGTTTTACTTCTTCCTTACCATTTTGGATGCTTTTGTTTCTTTTTCTTGTCTGATTGCTATGGCTAAGCCTTCCACTTCTATGTTGAATAAAAGGGTGAGAGTGGACATCCTTATCTTTTCCTGACCTTAGGGGAAAAATTCTCCATTTTTCCTCATTAAGGATGATATTAGCTATGGCTTTTCATATATGGCCTTTATTATGCTGAGGTATATTTTCTATAAACCTACTTTGCTGAGGGTTTTTACCATGACTGGATGTTATATTTTGTCAAATGCTTTTCCTGTATCTATTGAGAGGATTATGTGGTTCTTATCCTTTCTTTCTTTCTTTTCTTTTTTTTTAGGGAAAGAAAGAGAGAATGTTGTGTGTGTATGGGGGGAGGAGCAGAGGGAGAGGGAGAGAAAAATCTTAAAGCATGTTCCACGCCCAGCGTGGAGCCCAACGTGGGGCTCAATCTCATGACTCTGAGATCATGACTTGAACCAAAACCAAGAGTTGCATGCTTAACTGACTGAGCCACACAGGTGCCCCATTTTGTTGAGGATTTTTACATCTATGTTCATCAGAGATATTGGCTTGTAGTTCTCTTTTTTTGTAGTGTCTTTATCTGGTTTTAGTATGAGGGTAATGTTGGCCTCATAGAATAAATTGGGAAGTTTTCCTTTCTCTTCTATTTTTTGGAATAGTTTGAGAAGAATAGGTATAAACTCTTCTTTAAATGTTTGGTAGAATTCACCTGTGAGGGTGAATTTCTTGGGAGTTTCTTGATTACTGCAGAATGGAGACTTTAACACACCAGATCTTATCTACTTTGCCTTTTGCTGCGCTGGGTGCCCCCAGATCCTGAGCTTTTCAAAGGTTCTGTGGCTTCTTATGATATTTGTTGTAAAAATAAAGAAAACCTCCTTTAAAGTGGAGTCAGATGCCCTGAAGGGGAGCTTGCATGTATGTACCACTTGTCGCAGCCTGCATAACCAGCAGGAAGAAAAAGATAAGAATTATTTTGACAAGGGAGGGCACTTTTCACATAGAAGTTTATCTCTTGTATTTAAGAAAAGGAAGCAAAATCCTTCCCTCCCTGTCTCAGAAACAGAGCACTAACCACCAGTGCAGCCAAGGAGGAACGGCCTCAACCTCAAACTCTTGTTCTCCAATAAACTTTTGTCCAAGACAACCCTCTCCAGTTTCCTCCTAAGACCTGATAAAAGCTGACCTTCTCTTTGTCTCTCCAGACTTGCCATGGTTCATCAATTGCAATTCCTGTTATTCTTGAGTAAACTCATTTTTTTAACTTGAATAAAATTGCTCTTTGCTCTGTTTAAAGTTAACAGTGTAATAGTTTAGGTTGTAAACTTCCTCTGTTGGTTAGTTATTACTCTTCCATCTGCTTTTCATCTACCTAAAATATGATGACATTGCCCATCAGCCATTGTCTCCCATTATTTTTTGTTTTTCTTTACTGTTGTTTTGGTGGGGTTTTAAAGAAATGAAATAAATAATAACATGTGTTCTATCTGCCATGTTTAACTGGAAGTTTTAGTAAGACTGATTTTTATCCAATACCCTAAAAAATACTTCAAAACAAAGTACTGGGGGGGTAGTCTTCTTAGTTTAGCCAAGCTGCCCTTTCTCCATTTTTTGAACACCTTGTTTGGAATCACAAAAGCAAAAATCAGGTTCATTATTTGTATTTTCTTATTTTTAAATTTTTCTTAGAGAGAGAGAGAGAGAGAGAGAGAGAGAGAGATTGTGAGTCAGGGGGGAGGGGTAGAAGGAGAAGGAGAGAGAGAATCCCAAGCATGCTCCATGCCCAGCGCAGAGCCTGATGCAGGGCTCAATCTCATGACCCTGAGATCATGACCTGAGCTGACATCAAGAGTCAGATACTTAACCTACTGAGCCACCCATTACATTTTATTTTTAATTGAAACGTAATTTCTGAGTTTGCTTTTATAGTTTTTATACCCACGGTGGGTTCTTAATGATTTTTAGCTGCTGTCAGAAACCAAATTTCCTCTCAGAGGAAGATGATTTAGTCCAACGAGTGTGTCTTAATTATAGATCTAGGCTGTCACTTAGCATTTCCCTCCAGGATCATTAGAGAGGCTTGGTTGCCCCAGAAAGTTTATTATTGTGGTTGACTGGTTTTCTGCCTTTCAAATTAGTGGTGTTCTCCAAAGTTATGGAGAATGGTTTAATTCTCCCACATGATTCCTGAGCACTCTTCTGTTGGAGCTGGAGTTCCTGCCTCTCCCTGTCTTCCTTCTTGATTGCTTCTCTTCTCTGCTTTTGTCTTTTTTTTTTTTTTTTGCTTTTCTCTATTATTGTTTTGGCTGTTGCCAGTGGATCGTTACATCTGATTTGTTGACTGTTGTTCACCTGCCACGTACCTGAAAATTAAATGAGGATAGTAGAGGGAGACCAGATTGCCTGGTGTGAGTAAAATGAGGTCAGATGAGCTCTATGCCTATGGGGGTGTGCATGTGTTTCTGTTTCTGTTCTGCAGAATGAATGGCAGGCACGCTGCTGACTGTGTCCACGGGGACTCAAGAGTCTGCTTTAAGAGCTATAGTGAGCTCAACTTGAAGAGGGTCAAGATGTTAGAACTTGTGTGCATAAGGGTAGTCCAAGAAAATAAATGCCTTACTTATTTCCTCTTAAAGTTATTACGTGTACTGCTTTTAAGCTAGAAAGTGCAATTTCTGAAGTTTAGTCTTTTTTCCCCCTTTTTAAATGATTTCCCCTTCATTTGAAAGATTTCCTTTTGGAGAGATAAATTTTCCAAAATTGCATGGCAGAAGTATCTAATTGTAATGCTGAGCTTTGAAACACATTTTATTATTCAGCAAGAGACTTTTATAGCAGGTTTATTTTTAATTTCCTTGATCGACCTTGCAAGATGTGGTTTGCCTCATAATGCTTCTTTTTTTTTAAATTTTATTAAGTTATGTTAGTCACCATACAATACATCATTAGTTTTTGATGTGATGATCCATGATCCATTGTTCTCATAATGCTTCTTAATTTTGCATTCTTTCATTTAAATTATACTTTTAAAAATATAAATTATATGATAAGTGATAGAAGATAAAGTGACTTTAGTCATACTTTAAAAATGTTGTGGAGGGGCGCCTGGGTGGCTCAGTTGGGTAAACGACTGCATTCGGCTCGGGTCATGATCCTGGAGTCCCGGGATCGAGTCCCTCATCGGGCTCCCTGCTGAGCAGGGAATCTGCTTCTCCCTCTGAACCTCCCTCCCTCATGCTCTCTCTCTCTCTTATTCTCTCTCTCTCAAATAAATAAATAAAATCTTTAAAAAAATAAATAAAATTTTGTGAAATTATGAATTATCCCTGGAACCTTGTTTCATTCTCAGCTGAGGAAGTGAAAAGCCATATAGCCTGCAGCTCTGAGGAAAACTGCTTCAGTGTCAGTTTGAATCATGATCCCTTAGAAAGGCTCAAGTCCAGGACCAGACTGCATTTTTCACTTGCCTCTCCCAGGGAACTGCACACACAGCAGTTTGGACACTTTATTGGTCCTTCCCCATTGGTGAGATCTGATCAGAAATACTTGATCAGCAAGGGTCAGACTAGGGCTGGGCTGAGTTTCTTTTTTCTTTTTTAAGTAGGCTTCTGCAGGGTGCCCAATGGCTGGACTTGAACTCACGACCCTGAGATCAAGACCCGAGTTGAGATCAAGAGTCAGATGCTTAACCAACTAAGACACCCAGGTGCCCCTGGGCTGAGTTTCTTTAAATACGTCTCAGTTTCTCCATTACTAGGATTCAAGGGTTCCTCAAATTAGATTCCAAGCTGCACCGTAAGCTTCAGAGGTCACACTTTGTACATAAGGGTGCTAAATGGTCAAAATTGCAAAAATCTGCCAGAAAGAATTTTGCAATGCCAGATGAAATATTTACAGTCTCATGAAGCTGTTTACTTAGGTGACTTGCATGTGTACTATAAAGGAAAAACACTCTTCTGAGTTTCCTTTGTTCTTTTTCTTTTTTTAAGATTTTATTTATTTATTTATTTGAGAGAGAGAGAGAGAGAGAGAGGGAGAAGCAGACTTCCCACTGAGCAGAGAGCCCTATGCGGGGCTCGATCCCAGGACCCTGAGATCATGACCTGAGCTGAAGGCAGACGCTTAACCGACTGAGCCACCCAGGCACCCTATGAATCTCCTTTGTTCTTAATGCTTCACTACAAACACTTCCTCACTTCTGACACCAGGTGTGTGGGTTCTCCACATATCAAGCAATTCTGGAACACAAGACTCCTCCCAACCCACCCCCCAACATAGGAGGCCAATCTCTAGTCTTGGTTGTCAACTGTGTTTCTGACCCACCAGCTATAGATCAAGGGTCTCACACCTCCTCCTCAGGTTCTCTTAATTTACTAGAATGGCTCACAGAACTCAAGAAAAATTTACTTGCTAGGTTACTGATTTATTAAAAAAGGATATAACTCAGGAACAACCAGATGTAAGAGATGCATAGGGCAAGGTGTGGGTTGTATTGGCCAATGAAAGGTCACCCCAGAATGTGGCACTTTGCATATTTATTATTTTAAATAAAAGTTACTTAAGAAATAGCTAATACAAAAAGAACACTCTGACCTCCCCACTCCCCTTTGTAACCAGAAAGCAAGAAATAAATCTCCCATATGAAATGTACCCTCCCTCTACCAGGAGGTAAGGAGACATCCTTATCACCAGAGATAGGAAATTTAGAGCCAAAAAGGCTGGGTAAACAAACCTGATTACTTTCTATTAATTTACCATCCTCACCCAAATTCTGTTTAGAATTCCTTACTAAATGGAGCTCCCAAAGTTAAATTTTTCTCTGTCCTGTCAATTCCTCACAGATTTCTCTTTGTCTAAGATGTATAAAAACTGCCTGTTTTGTTCATTTCTTTGGGTCTCAATTTCATTATTGGGCCTCTGTGCACATGTAATAAAACTTTGATTTTGTCTCTTGCTAATATGTCTCATGTCAATTTAATTTTTTTAAAGATTTTATTTATTTATTTGAAAGAGAGAGAGAGAGAGAGAGAGCACTCACATGAATAAGGGGGAGGGGCAGAGGGAGAAGCAGACTCCCCACTGAGCAGGGATCCTGACTCAGGGCTCTATCCCAGGACCCTGGAATCATGACTTGAGCCAAAGGCAGACACTTAACTGACAAAGTCACCCAGGTGCCCCCATGTCAATTTAATTTTTAAGCCACCTGGAAGACCTTGAGGGTAGAAGGAGAAATTTTTCCTATCCTAAAGGGAAAAGGGCACGAAGCTCTCATGCCATCTGTGGGAATGGCTCTCTCCCAGCATCTCCATGTATTCACCAACCCAGAAGGCCCTTGAACGTTGTCCTTTTTTTTTTCTTTCTGTTTTTGAGATTCCACTACATAGGCAAATTGGTTAGATCATTGGTCATTAGTGATTATTAACTCAACCTCCAGCTGAAAGTTCCAACCCACTAATTAATTGGTTGGTTCCCTGGCAAACAGTCCCCATTCTTTTTTTTTTTAAAGATTTTATTTATTTATTTGATAGAGAGAATGAGAGAGCAAGAGAGTATGAGAAGGGGGAGGGTCAGAGGGAGAAGCAGACTCTCCCCTGAGCAGGGAGCCTGATGTGGGACTCGATCCCGCGACTCCAGGATCGTGACCTGAACCGAAGGCAGTCGCTTAACTGACTGAGCCACCCAGGTACCTAAACAGTCCCCATTCTTAAGGGCTTTCCAAAGTCACTGACCTAACATAAACTCAGGTGTGGTTGAACGGGGCTTGTTATGAATCCAAAAGACATCATTTTCACTCTATCACTTAGGAAATTCCAAGGGTTTTAGAAACTGTGCCAGGAATGAGCACAAGACCAAAAAGATGTTTCTTATTATAAATTGTAATATAATATCACACATACCTAATTGACCCCTTGTACAAGTTATTTTTGTTTAAGCTTTGGTTTTTTTCTCCTAAATTTGCTATATGTTAAAGCCTATATAAGAAGATCTGAATAGGTAGAGCTCTTAGGTTCTTAATTAATAGTAATAACTCCTTACATTCATTGAAATAAATTCCTAGGCCACTCCTGCCTGGGGTGCCATGTTAGCAAACAGCAACTTAGAAAAATTTCATGTTTTTGTAAATGTTCCACTTGACTGGGAACACAATGTATCCAGTCAGCCAATTCCCAAATGCTAAGCCAGCTCTGCGCTCTATACTTATTTCCTGTTCCTTCTCATCCTAAAGAAGGTTGACTATGTGGCCCAGCCAATCAGATGTTTTCTGTTTTTCTCCTCTTATTCTTTATCCTATAAAAGCTTCCTGCCTTCTGCCTTGCTTTGCACTTTTCCTGATGGAGAATGTCTGCTTCATGTATTAAAGTTTGTATCACCCAAATTATTTTCATTTTTCATATATTTGCTCTGTGCTGGGCCAGAGCCTGCTTGAGGTTCTTTCTCTCCGTCTCTCTCTGCCCGTCCCCCTTGCTCTCTCTCTCTTTCTAAAAAAAAAAAAAAAAAAAAAAAAATCCATTTTCAGAAAAAAATATTTCTGTAGATAGTGGAGATGGTAATATCTGACTACAGGAAAATATTTCTGATTACAAATGAAAATTATTTCTCTGGAAAAGTCAAGCCAGGCAAATGTTGATCTTAATCTGTAAGTTGGATAGATGGCATTATGTATGAGTAGTGGTAAGAAACATACGCAGAAGGGAAGGAAATTGGATATGGACCCAAATTCCAAGGTGGACTCAATGACAGAGGCTGACTTTGGAGGCACAGTAGGTGGGTGGCAAGCTCACAGTCAACGGAAGCAGTGGTTGGCACTGGAATATCCATTTCACTGATGGAACTCAACCCTGAAGAAATCAAGTGACACTTAGTCCTTGGGTGTCAAGTAGTCAGATGAAGTATGTCCACTGTATTCAGGACATTTAGGACATTCAGGAAGTATGCCACTGTACTGTGGTTCTCCAGACATCAGAAAATGGTTTGCTTCATGATGATGAGGCAAAGTGATGATTTGAGCAACTTCGTGCAAAAGCATTCAGTTAGAAGGGCAGAAACTGTGTAAAATTTGGAAGAGGGACAAAACTCAGTTTCATCCATCCAGCCATCCTTCCATCCATTCATTTAACCATCCACCTACCTATTCATCTTTAATTGCTTTTTTGCTTGATTAATTCAATACATATTTATTGAGCCCCTTCTTTGTACTAAACATTGACTTAGGTGCTTGGGATATAATGGAGAGCAAAACAGATATGGTCTCTGTCTTCCTGGCACTTACAGTCTAATGATGTGATAGCAGTAATTAATAATCATAAATGCATGATTACAAATTGTGAGAAGGGTCTGAAGAAAAGACACATAGTACTGTGAAAAAAATAATAGGACACTTGACTTAGTCTGGGAATCAGGGCAGCTCCCCTGTTGAAGAGGTGTTTGAGCTGAGATCTGAAAGAGGAGAAGGTGTTAACCAGATGATGAATGGGAGGAGAGTGAGTCAGCTTGTGCAAGGACCAATTGTAGGTATTTCTTCCAAATTCTGCATTCAGGTTGGTGGGTGGGGTGAAATCAGCTATGGTGGGAATATTTGCCCCATGGAAATTTGCAAGCACCACAAACAGGGCTTTCTTTTGGAAATCCAGTTGTGAGACATTTGCTGGCATCCCCTTGGGAGAAGGGGAATGCAACTGATGTGTGTACTAATCACTCACTAGGACCCAGGTGCTATGTTAGATACTGGATATATTACTTCACTTATTGCTCACACTAACTCTGTGTAGTTAGTTATTTACCCTCGTTTCATGGACATAGAGGGCACTTTAAGAGAGTGAATTTCCTCAAATTGTTGAGCTAGAGAGTGGACAAGGTCATATTCGAACCCAAGTCTAGTAGGCTTTAAATAACAAAAAAGACTTATTTAGAAGAGCCCTTATAAATGGTTAACCCACTTCTGGAGTGTGTAATTTTCAGAAGTTAAAAAACAATTTTTTTTTTTTTTGCAAACATAGAATGGATATCTGCCAGAGATTTAATCATCTCATTAATTAGTGAGGGAACCAGTACAACGATCAGGCCAGTTCAAAGAGCATTTATGGAACCGAGTATTCATAGGCAGTTGAATAAAGAAATCTTCAAATAAATGATCTAGGTTAGAAACAAAACTGATTAATGTTTTACAGGGCAATAAACCATAACCTTTGGGATTATCTCTTCCACTAGAGAGAAATCATTTGCAGCTTTATTGGACATAAATCTACAAGTTAACATAACTTCACAGAATATGAGCCCCTAATTAATAGTAAATAGAAAAGTCAGAAAATGGTATATTCTCCCAGAAAATGAAATAATCCTTGAGGGGATTGTTAATACTTTCGTGTGAAATTGAAAGGGCATGCAGGTATTCTCTTGGCTTTATTTCTATGTTTTGTATGATTTTTCTTAAGTGTGAGCAGGTAACTCTTACTCTAACCTGTATGTCTAACTTTAGGGTGACACAGGACACACTATCCCAAAACATGGCACCCTGGCACATTGAATATCTTAAGCCGGAAGAATCTGAGAAAATGACAGATGTAGGAAGGTCACTCTGATCTTCCCCCAACCCTTTTCCCCTTCCCTGAAACAGGTGATGAATCTCCCATGTGAAAGGGACCCTCTCTGCACCAGGAGGAAGGAAGACATTGTTATCACCAGAAACAGGGAATTTGAGGTTTGGTAGTCTGTACAAACAAACCTTGTTAAACTAGCCCTTATCTTCCTAGCTACTTCTTCACCATTTACTACCCTTAGTCCAAACCTCTCTGTCTTGTCAATTCTTTACATATGTGTTGTTTCTTTGTCCAAAATGTACAAAATGTCCCGCTCTGGTCACTTCTTCAGGCCTTCATTCTCTTATAAAAGCTCCTGTGTACGTGTAAAAATGCAACAAAATTTGTACACTTTTCTCCTATTAATCTGTCTTTGTCAGTTTAATTTTTAGGCTCAGCCAGGGACCTTGAGGGGGTCGACAATTTTTCCTTTTCTTTAGGGATATGTCATTAAATGTGGGGACTCTAGAACAAAGATCTGCCCTGGTTCAGTCCCTTAGTTGCTGTGTGGCTTTGGGTGAATTAAGTAACCTCTCTTCCTCAATTCCCTCATCTGTACAATGAGGGTAATAATAATCATACTTACCTCCTAGGTTGCTGAGAGGATTAAGAGGTGATGGCAGCTTGGATTAAGGTGGACCCATCTAGGCTTCTCCTGTCAGCCTTTACCCACAGCTGTTTTCTGTTTCCAAGGTAGAGTCAACATGTGGCTAAAGTATGTTGATAACCCTTTGAGGTGGGAAGCTGATAAAGCAGCAAGCCAAGAAATAAAAGGGGAGGAATGTGAGAGTAGAGGGGTTTTTATTGGGCATGTTGATGATGTACTAGCAAAGTATGTAACTCCCAAAGAAAAACCGGAAGTGGGACATAGAGGTACAGTGAAACGGCAGTTTGCTAAGGTACAGTGTTGGGGTCTCAGAGTCCCTACCCTTAAATAGCAGCTAATTTCTTCACCAGGGTTCTGGACAATTTATAAAATAAAACAAAGAGTGAAGATTGAGTCCAAAATACTCATTTCATTATGGATAGAGGTTAAGCTAGGATATATGGGTCTGCTAACCAGACTTCAGAATTAGGAGACTTCCCCGCCCAGTGCCTGGAGCGGTGCAGAACATAGGCCTTCTTTGGGCAGCAGAGCTGGTGGGGGGAGTGGTTATTCTCTCCAAATTTGTCAAATAAATCATTGTACTTGCCCAGATCCATAAGCAGAATGAGTAAGGGGATGGAGAGAGGCCCAGGGCTATACTATTTGAAGTCCTTTCCCAGGAAGGAAGCATTAGGAATGGGGAAGAAGAGTATCTGGGAACATAAAGGATCCAGAAGAAGAATGATGCATTTCATGGGGGCTGGGAGTGGGGGGACAGAGATGCCATGTGGACCACTGCAACTCTCTGTCTCCTTATAAGCAATATCGCAAGCAGAGTCAACTCCTGGACCCTATTTGGTCAAGTTAAAGTCTAATCTTATCCTCCTGGATAGTTTTGGAGTATGAGAAAATTATCTTTAGTGAACACTGACCATTGACCTCTCTTTTCTCTTGCTGTCTTCGGAGAGCTGATAATGTGTTTCTTGTACACAGAGGTACAGACATTGGAATTGCTTAGGGCCCAAAGACCTCAGTTCCACTGCTGTAGTCATTAGACTGTTCCCAGAGCCTACTGAAAATAAATCTATGAGACTTTAAGAAGCCTTGTCAGTCTGGGGAAACCCAATTTAATTCAATGAACTGCTTTATTGGACTGCCTTTCAATCAGGCTTTCTTTCTTTCTTTAATATTTTATTTATTTATTTATTTGAGAGAGAGAGAGGGAGAGTGAGTGGAAGGGGGGGCAGAGGGGGAGGGAGAACGACAAGCAGACTCCATGCTGAGTGTGGAGCCCAACGTGGGGCTCGATCTCATGACCCTGAGATCATAACCTGAGCTAAAGCCAAGAGTTGGACACTTAACCGACTGAGCCACCCAGGTGCCTCTCAGTTAGGCTACTTTCTGTTCCTGCCTTCAAAGAGTGCACAATTGGAAGGATGCAAAGAAATAATCACAAGGAGTCTTTCTTGTCTGGGGATTTGTTACCTGAATCTCTCATGTTACAAGACTGTAGGAAAGTGAAATTGTCATAGTACAAAAATATTCACAAATAAATGTTTTCTTATTGCTCTTCATTTCCTTCCACTCTCTTTCCCCATCCATTCCACTTTGTCACATTTTCTCCTTACAGATATGCTAAATACAAAACTTCCACCCACTATACTGGAGAAGTGGATTCCATTAGCCCCGTTTGGCCAGCTGAGATCAGGGGCAACTGGAGTGTGTGCACAGAGCCCTAAGACTGGAAGCAGCCTTTCTGACAGCAGGCTCTGCATCGTCCCCTCTAGCAGCACGCATGATGTAGGGGTGCTACATTTGATGCTTTCCCCAGCTGCTCTGAGGTTTGAGCTGGACCTGTAGCTCAAACCTGCAGAGTTTGCCATTGCTCACTATGGACAAGGGACTGTAGGCTTGCTGGTGGAGTTGGAATGGTGTATTACCAAGGTGGTGATGGTGGATGGGTTGTTGAGGGGGCAGGGAGTGGGTGGGGGTTTTCTGGTAGGTGTAACTCCCAACAGAGGCCTGAAATTCCTACCTTCACAGACAATAGCTAATTCTGTGCATTTGTGCCCAATGTGCCATTTTAGTGCACATCCAAGGTGCCTGCAGAGTGAATGCTCTTATCGAGCACACTCCTACTAATTTGAGTTATGTCTTTATATCTTCAAGATTTTATTTTTTTAAGTTATCTTTACACCCAACATGGGGCTTGAATTTACAACCCTGAGATCAAGAGTCAAATGCTCAACCCACTGAGCCAGCCAGGTGCCCAAAATTGAACTATGTCTTATTTTGAATTACTTGTTTTGCAAAAAGTTTGATTGGACTTGAATCTATTCTTATCATACAAAAACTTTCAATGTTACATTTATCAACAAAAGAAAAGAAAGAATTGTTATGTTCTTTACATAGTTCAACTGTTAGGATTTTTTGAATGACTATAAAATGGTCTTACATTATTTTCACACCAGGTTGTGGCAACTTGAAGAGATTGTCCTTAAAAATATTAATTAGGGGGGCACCTGGGTGGCTCAGTCGTTAAGCATCTGCCTTCGGCTCAGGTCATGATCCCAGGGTGCTGGGATTGAGCCCCGCATCGGGCTCCCTGCTCCGCAGGAAGCCTGCTTCTCCCTCTCACACTCCCTCTGCTTGTGTTCCCTCTCTCGCTGTGTCCATCTCTGTCAAATAAAATAAATAAAATCTTTAAAAAAATATTAGTTAGGAATTAAGCCCCTACCCCTTCTAGTTTATCCCAGTGTGGCATACAAATAGCATGTTTTTCTATGTGGAAAGTGTTACCATTTAAAATGATTTACTTGCAGTGACTTTTTCATGACACATTTGTTTTTCGAGAACTGGGGTCATGGAATGTGATAAGCACAGTACTTAGAAGTCTATTCAAGGTGTAGGGAGGAGGTGTCCAGCTTGGAGCTTCACCCATAAGCAAATCAAGGTGGTAAAAAGTGAATGGAGGAGTTCTCTCTCAAGGCAACTGGTGAGGCAGGCTGGGCATTAGGGTTGCATATGTTTGGCTTCAAATCTCTGTTCTGTCTCCTACTTGCTCTGTGACTCAGGGAAAATTACTTAACTTCTCTGAGTTTGATTTCTCATCTAAAAATTAATACATGGGAAAAATCACAACATTACATCATGTAATGAGTAATAAAGACATCTTGGCTCTGCTTTCTCCTTCAAGAACTTGGGTACAGTTGACTTAAACATGGCATTGCTGCAGTGGGTCAGTTTTAGTTGGATTTGAAGATTTGGAGTTAGGTGCCCCTTCTACTGGGTGATGTTGTCAGTAAAAATCTAGATGCATCAACAAGTTATGTCAAGATGTCCACTCCTAATGGTTGAGAACAATTCCTCCTTGGCTGATGTTGACCTGTTGTATTCTGGAGAGTCCATCTGAGTAGCACATGGGTAGTGTCATGGTGGTGACAGCCATGGTGGTGGCAATAGGTCTCAGGGATTTGGGGAGTGGTCACAAGGACAGAAGAGTGATCCTAGCTGGAAAGTGCTACCGGAGAATTCATGGATACCCAAGGCCATGCTTTCTGACGAGGCAAGAGGGAAAAGAACTAGGCAACAGGTTTCAAATCCTTTAATTTAGAAAACTGAAAATGTCCTCAGACTCTTCAGCTATTAATAGTCAAATCACTGTGCATCTAACACTCTATACTGTCTCACTGTGCACTTTCTCTTCATTTTCCAGATTAGGGTACTGAGGATCAGAGAGTCACTTGGCCAAGCCCTCACAGCTAGTGCAGAACTGGGATTATAATCCAGGTCAAATTCTAGAGTTAGTGTTTTCAACCAGTACACATGGCTCCTGGTTACTCTGTAGTTATATTTACTCCAATTGCCATATGGATTTCTTGCTGTTGGTGGACTATCCTTGTTCATTTGCATAGCTGAGGTAATCTGAGGAAATTTATCATGTTGGCAGGAGAAAGAATGTGGGTAGAAGAGCACAGACAAGAAATGTCAGCTGGCAAGGCCACTGTTAAATCAGCAATCATTTATTTAGCAGTACTTTGCATCAGGCAGTTTTAGCTGAACAAGATACGGTTCCTCTCAGTAACTCACCATTTGTTAGGAGACGGATTCAAAAAGAATATTCCAGTTGATCCTTAAACAATGCACCCCTGCACAGCCAAAAATCTGAATAACTTCTGACTTCCCCCAAACTCAACAGTACAGTTATATAATAACCTACTGCTCACTGGAAGCCTTACTGATAAACATAGTCAATTAACACATATTTTGTGTGTTATTTGCACGATAGACTGTATTCTTATAATCAAGTCAGCTAGAGAAAAGAAAATGTTATTATGGAAATCATAAGGAAGAGAAAATACATTTACGGGACTCTACTGTAATCACTGAGAGAAATATCCACGCATAAGTAGACCCATTCCATTCAAACCCGTGATGTTGGAGGATCGACTATACGCTACAGTGAGAAAGGGCAATGAAAAAGCAGTGCATGAGGTGCAGTCATTACAAAGTGGGGCCAGCTCTGCTTTGAGGATTCAGGGAAGGCTTCACAGAGGGAGATGCTTGAGTGTCTCTCGAAAGCAGTTGGAGTTGGAGCTCCCAGTGGAGGCAAGAGCTTGCGCCAAAGTGTGGAGGTATGGCACAGTTCAGAGGTTGGTAGTATTGGCTGGGAGGTTTGAAGTGGGGCTGGGGGATTCTGGAGATCGGGCAAATGGGCTCAGATTACAAAGGGTTTCCTTTTCCAGGCTAGGGAATTTGGCCCATTATCTCTGATCAAAGAGACATTTTCAGGGATTTTAAACTGGAAAGCAACATGTCTGCACTGGATCCTTTTCATATGCTCTCCACTGTCTGCTCAGTCTGTACTTTCGAAGGCTGACCTCCATGGATGACATCAGTCCATGTGTTAGTTTCCTAGGATTGCCATAACGAAGTGTCCCAAGTGGGTTATTCGTTCACAGTTTTGGAGGTTAAAAGTCTGGAATCCAGGTGTCAGCAGGGTTGCTTTCCTCTGGAGTTTCTGAGGGAGAATCTATTCATGCCTCTTCCCTGGCTGCCAGTGTTTGCTTGCTGGGTGATTCTTGTAGGTCCATCACTCTAACCTCTGCCTGTCTTCACATGGCATTTTCTACCATGTCTCTGTCTTCTTCTCCTTTTATAAGGACACCTGTCATATGGGATCTAGCTTACCCTGCTCCAGCATGAGCTCATCTTAAATTGATTACATTTGCAAAGATCCTATTTCCAAATAAGGTATAGGTACCAGGGGTTAGACCTTGAATATATCTTTTTGAAGGGACATGATTCAATCTACAATAGTCGGCAACCTTGCCCTTTGAGTTTTGGTTGGGTTAGGCCATTGGGGGGCATGGGCAGGGGATGAGAGGGAGGGAAGAAAATAAAGTTAGAGAATTTATTCCCAAGCTCTGTACTTTTGGGGTTACCACAGACCCACAGACTGCCTTCCTCTGTCATCTGAAGGTCATAACTCTTGAGAGGTGGCCCTCTTCACAAAGAAGTCTCTCTCTCTCTCATTCGTAATTGTTTTCTCTTCTTGCCTCACTAGGCCTAGGAATGGTAAAAATACCTCATTGTTACCAGTCTGGGAGTATTTTATTATCCCTATGATTTCCCTACACTCTGCCCAAACCTGTTGTAATCACCTCCATATTAAAATGTCCACAAGTTACCTAATTTGAGTGTCATTTTATTCCTATCAAGATCTTGATGGAAACAGTGACAATATTTTTATTTTAGAACAGTTGCTTAGGTAGCAGAGTAGAATATGGATTGGAAAGGAGGCAAGAAAGGAGGCACTGGGACCAGAGGGAAGACAGTATAATAATTCAGATAAGAGACGACTGGACCTGAACTTGGATGATAGCAGTTAAGATGGGAAGGAGAGGAGGAATGCACAAAATATTTGGAGTTAGAATTAATGTGGCCAGGGACAGCTTTTATAATGAATCAGATTCATCCTCACCAAATACTTATTAGATAAGGGGAAATTCTATCCTGTAGATTATCTCGCACCGATTTAAAAAAAAAACCCAAAGATTTACAGATCAGTAGAAGAGAGGCAAGGACGATAGGTGCCCCCCAAACTTTTAAATAACGTGACATGGAGGTAGGCTTGGTGGAATTGGGAACGATTCGAGTTTTTAAGGGTTTCAGTGTCCTGTCCCACTGGGTCAGGATGGCATTTCTGGCTCCATCCCATTTTCCAGGGCCCACGAGGCGGTACTGGTAAGGAGTACAGGGTCCAAAGAAAACTTCCCATGCTAGCCTGGGATCCTTGAGGAACAGAAGAGGGATACTGGGCTTTGCACCTATGCATGCAGCAAGGTCATCTAGGTACAGAATGAACTCAAGTTTGTCTTCACTGGTGTCTTTCATCACACCCCTGAGAGGAAAAAAGATGGATCATTTTTCATTTTCAAGTTGTAAGTCATCCCTTCTCCCACCATTTTGTTTCTTTTTATTGGAGTCAAACCACGTTTGGGAATGTCTTTCTATGTTGCAAAGAAAAAAAATGAGAGGAGTTTATCTACAAAGGGTATTTGTGAGGGTAATTAATTTGGTTAAAGGGAATGGTAAAAGGAGGCAATTGGAAGAGGAGCTCTAGATAATGGTTTAAGTTCTTGAATTTGATATGAGGGTAAAAATCTGGTCAGTCCAAATACAACAGTTGAATGAATGAACATGATCAGAAAGCATCACATATATGGTCACCTAAATTATTTTTTTATTTTTATTTTTTAAAGATTTTATTTATTTATTTGACAGAGAGAGACATAGTGAGAGAGGGAACACGAGCAGGGGGAGCAGGAGAGGGAGAAGCAGGCCTCCCGTGGAGCAGGGAGCCCGATGCGGGGCTCGATCCCAGGACCCTGAGATCATGACCTGAGCCAAAGGCAGATGCTTAATGACTGAGCCACCCAGGCGCCCCGCCACCTAAATTATTTTTATTGATGTTAATTGTGAGCCATGTGTGGTGTACCAGCTTTGAACATGACACAGATATGAGTGTAATGTATATGAAAGCTTTATTCCTACCTATTTCTGCTGTTAGTAAACTTTCGTAATGTCCCAATGTCATTCATTCACTCATTCATTCATTTATTCTTTCAATAAATAAATATTAAGTGTCCATCACGTGACAGGCATCATCCTAGGTGCTAGGGGTCCCGCAGTGAATAAAACAAAGGCCTTGTCATCAAAGCACTTACATTCTAGTGAGGAAATTAATAGGCTATAGAAACCCCCAGACAGGGCACCTGGGTGACTCAGTCCGTTAAACGTTTGCCTTTGGCTCAGGTCATTGATCTCAGGGTCTTGGGACTGAGTTCTGAGTCAGCCTCCCTGCTCAGCGGGGAGTCTGCTTGTCCCTCTCCCTCTGCTCCTCCCCCTGCTCGTGCTCTCTCTCTCTCTCACTCACTCTCTCTCTAATAAATAAATAAAATCTTAAAAAAATATTACCCCCCACCCCCAGCCAAATGGATAGGTAATGAATCAGGTGGTAATAGGTATTATTAAGAAATATAAAGGCAGGTAGGGGGAAGATGCAATGAAGGGACTGGCTGGGCTGCCATATTTATACAGTGTTGTGAGAGACGTCTTCTCAGTTATGACGTGATATTTGACAGAGTGAGCCTGTAGCTATCTGGTGGGGAGAACATTCCAGGCAGAGGGAATATAAGTGCAAAGGGCTCTCCTTGACATGTTTGCGGACCAGGGAGGAGGCTGGAGTGACTGGAGCAGTATGGCGAGGTGGGAGGACAGAGAGCAGTGAGGGTGCAAAGCTAGCTGGTTGCTCCGGAGGGCTGCAGAGTTGCAGGGAAGTTTCTGGGAGTGAAATGGGAAGCAATCAGAGGGTTTTGAATAGAAGAACAGTGTGGTGTTGCTCACTCCTGCTGTGGTGTGAAGATCTGACTGTAGAACGGAGTGGAAGCAGGGAGACCAGAGCAGGGGTGACAGCAAATGTCCTGGTGAGAGACGACAGTGACCTGGTCGGGGGTGGCTGTGGGGGTAGCTGGAAGGGTCTGGATTCTGGATTTGTTCGAAGGTAGGTGCTGACAGTATTTGCTAACACAGGATCTGAGAGAAAAAGAGGAGGAAAGGATCACTCTAGGGTTTTAGACGGACCAACTGGAATGAGTAGCGAGTGACGAAGAAGGGGAGAGAAGTCTCAGAGCAGCCCATGGGCAAGATGGGTGGGGCGGTGATGGGGGTCGAGAGTTTGTGTTTAGACATATTCAAATTGAGATACCCAAGTGGTATGGGAGCCATGACTATACGATGGCATTTAAAGCCCCAGGCCTGGAAGAGGCCTCTTAGGAGTGAGTGTTAATGGAAGTGAGAAGAGGTCTGAGGGTTAAGGTCCAGGTTCACCAGTCTTTAGGCATGAGGAGGAGGAGGAGGTACCAGTAAATGCAGGGAAAGAGCATCCTGAGAGGCAGGAGGACAAAGACACAGTGGAGTTCTGGGGGTCAAGGGAACCCACGATTGCCATCTGCTGGGGGCTAGGCTCTCTGTTCTGCTGAGGTGATGTGGTTGGTGCCTCCACTGACACATCTAAGGCCACAAATCCAGTTGGTGGAAGAGTTAAGATTAAAAACATATTCTTCTGACTCTAGTGCAGTGATATCCAACCTGCTGTAGTGCTTCTCTAGGAATGGCTCTTATATTGAGGATGTGTGTGTGTGTGTGTGTGTGTGTGTGTGTGTGTGTGTGTAAGGTAATATATGGGTAGGTTTTGCTGGAACAAGCTGCATGTCATGCATGTCATACCTTTCTATGAGTTGTTCCTTTTTAGTAGCCTCAGCCATCAGTTTTTGGGATGGAGGTATCTTACAGAGTCCTGTGAGAAAAATTGGAAACACATTAACATCACACGTATTTTCCTTTGAGTTCTCCTCCTCCTCCTCATTTCGGGCCGCCCACTGCTCTATCCTTAGGACATGTGACAGTCAAAGTTTAGTCTGGAATTAGAGGTAATCTCCAGAGGCAAAGTCCTCCTTCAAACCCACTTACCTAGAGTCCTCTACTGCCAGAATCATGAGGACGGACACCCACGGCCCAGCCCTCAGCCTGCATGGGCCCACTGGTCATCAGCACCTGCTCCAGCTCATTTATCTGCTCACACATCACATATAGTCATATATAATATTATTTGTATTATATGGTTTGTATATGCCTGTTTGTATTTATGTGTGTGTGTGTGTGTGAAAGCCATTCGTTGGTTAAATGGAAATACTAACATTGACCTCATTTTTATAACCCTGCTTTGACATGTCTTCACTTTCGTCATAACAGGACCCTCAAGCGTGGAAGCGCCTGATGGTCTCTCGGCCTCACAGAGCTCTGACTGCTTGAGTGGTGGTGAGGATGTGCTCAGTTTCAGCCTCTCACCTGCACAGTCTCAGGGTGTGGGCTCTGCTCTTCTGGCTAGGAGCCAAGTGCTGACTCCAGAGGGTGGGGTTACTGTGTACTTGAGCTAGGTCTGACTTCACTCTGTAGTGTACTTGTCACCACCATCACTTTATCCTGTAAAAAGTGGGCAAGGCTTTACTTGGTGTTTCCCAGATCGTCCCCGGAGGCTCTCTGGAGAAGCATGTAATTACTCCCGGGGTGTGATCTAACCGAGTTTCATTTTGTCAGCTCTATCATTCTGATAGGCATTTTTGAGCTCATTGTAAAACACTTAAAAAAACCCCACCAGGTACTTAAGAATCTTTTGTGGTTTTAATATAATCAGATAATGCTGTGAAAGCACTTTAATTGGCCTTAAAGAAATAAAAATTTGTGATCGCTTAATGGAAATGTGTGGAATTTGATGTCCATTACATTTGAACAGTGTGATGGAAGTCGACACTCCCTAGTACTGCATTATATCCTATTTATAAATTATTGGTGATTGTTTTTATTCACTAAGGACACACATCTGCTAAAGGATGGCTGGTTGGCGAAATTGTGATTGCTGTTTATATTTAAAAAGTCATACAAGTGCAATTGTTTAAAATGCTCACTAATCTAAAACTTGCCCTGCTTTAACGAGGTATGATAATAACGGCTGTCAATTTATAGCCTTCACTGTGTGCCAAGAAGGGTGGTAAGTGCTTGGCGGATGTCCATCCTACAAAATCCTTGCGAAAGAGGTTTCATTATCCCCACTGTAGAGATGAAATGGCTGAGATTCAGAGAGGTCCTCACAAAGATAATGAGTTTTAGAGTTAGGATCCGACCCCGGTAGCCCTGACCCCATCATTTGTGCTCTTACAGTGAAAACGGACAATTTGGTGTCCAGTGTCTAAAAAATTTTTTACAGGCATTTCTCAAAGGTTACCATCTCCCCAGAACTCAACTTTATCACACAGTGTGCATTATTCCAATAACTTTCTTTGGAAGCGGCACAAAATTCTACTTCTAGAAATAAATGATAAGATTTAGAAGCAAATAAACTAGACTAGACTTAGAGTAGAACAGAATAGAGGATCCTGAAGTTTCAATAATTTCAGTTAATCTGAGAAATGTGATTATATCTTGTTGTCCAATTCTCATCCACAGAATCAAAACCTTTTTCCCACTCTTTTATCACGTTAGCGATATAAGCACACCCATGATAATATTACCCATATATGAAGTTAAGTATCCATTAAACTCTTTTGATATTTTGTGTTACTTTAGCTCATATCTGTTCCATTTGGGCTAAATCGCAAAGCACTAATTCGAAGACTCAGTTGATCACATAGGGCTTTAAAAGAGAGTCAAGTACCTTTGAATACTCTTGTGGCCCAGCGTGCTTGGAGCTCTGTGCCCGCTAAGATGGATCCTTTAAGGCTGATGAGGCCAATGATAGCTAGTGTTGTTCTCTCTAGGTTTGAAGGAAAAACCTGCTTGTACAGGAATATCTTCTTTGTACAAAGGCTTTTAAGAGGTTCTTCGAGAAAGGGAAAAGAAAATGTGTATCCTGTAGCGAAGATCACAATATCGATGTTTTCTTCCACTGTTCCATCTTCAAAGAGAGCAGAGGTTTCTGTAAATTCCTTCAAGCTGGTTTTCATGGTGACTGTCCCACAAAGGATACAGGTTGGCAGTTCATCATTCACAATGAATTTTGATTTTTTCCTTTGACACAGAAGAGAAAATTATTCATTGTAGTTATATCTGTGAGATAGTTGAGCAAATCATTTATTTGGTCAATTCAAGGAAACTATCTGCCAAGCCAAGGGAGTGAATTGACCAATGTCTAGTTTAAAGTTTCCTATCCAACTTACTGTTCCAATAACACGTTTTGTGTTCCTACTTCCAGTAGAAGGCATGTGGACAATGTTTAAACCTATTCTTTCCTGCTTGGGGTTTAAAATTCTCTTGAAATTCATTTCTGGAGCAATGCTTTTCTTGAAGCATCAGGATCAAGTATGCAACAAACCATTTAATAATCAGTTTTGGGTCTCATCTCACCCAGGCCTCAAAGGATTGACATTAGGCAAAGAGGAAGTTACCAAGAAACTTTTGAATAAAAATAAAAATCTGAATCGATTTATGCTGATAAATATTTTCATTATGAACATCATTCTATCTAATCACAACAGACATAATGTCTTTGTAAAATTGACATATCTGGGTACCCGGGTGGCTCAGTTGGTTAAGTGACCGACTCTTGATTTTGGTTCAGGTCATGATTCCCGGGTCATACGGTCAACCCCACATGGGGCTCTGTGCTGGGTGTCGAGGCTACTGGGAATTCTCTCCCTTGGTCCCTTTCTCCCTCCCCTGCTCACACATGTGCACACAGTCTCTCTTTCTCACTCTCTCTAAAAAAAAAAAAACAAAAGACAAATTATCCATTGCCATTAATTTTCTTTATAAGTTGAGAGCTGTCTTACCAAAGAAAAATATTTGGGTCAAGCATAAAATAAAAGTCACATTTAATGACCTTATATTCATTTCAAAGGTTTTCTTTCTCTTGCCATGTGCAACTTTATACAGATATATATTAAAATATGTAATTCTAGGAATTCCTGTTGGAAATGCATCATCTAATCATTCAGCCAGAGAAGACATTTATTAAAAGTTAGCTGGCCATCTGTACTTATGATGCTGCAAATATTCCATTTGTAGATGGCAGCCATTCCAAGATTCCTCAAAGCCAATTTTAATTTCCTGATTTTCAAGCTTGAAATGTAAAGTTTTTATCCTTCGTTTTCTTCTAGCTTAATGAATTACTTACTACTTTTGTTACCAGAGAATATTCCCATTTCAAGGACTGCTGTGGTACCTGATGGACATTGTCTTAATTAAGGAGCTAAACTCAGAACAGAATAAACAAAGCAGCATAATAATTATTGAAGATTTTGAGTTCTGAATAAAGCAGAATGAAAAATAATTTTCCCATTAAATAAAAAAATTTAAGTACCCCTTTGTAATACTTAATCCATAATTCTCATGGTTAAGTCTTTTATTCAATTGCCTCTCTTGAATCCAGTTTAGTACACACGAGGGCAGAACTTGTGCAGTAAAATTAAGGCATCTTCTTGTAATCACCATAGTAAGTGGGTAGCCCCCAGCTGAAGAGCGGTGGAGAACCCAGGCACCAGTTCTGGTACTGAGAAGTACCTAAAAAGGAAGGAAGGATAAATATATGTACATCAGTTTGTAGTATTTTTCCTTGGTGTGTTTCCAATGTTGTTATAACATCTGTCCTTTTTTAAAAAGTTTTTTAAATTTTAATTCCAGTTAGTTAACATACAGTGTTATAGTAGTTTCAGGTGTACAATATAGTGATTCAACAATTCCATACATCACCCGGTGCTCATCACCACAGGTGCACTCCTTCATCCCCATCAGCTATTTCACCCATCCCCCCCACCCACCTCCCCTCTGGGAACCATCAGTTTGTTCTTCATAGTTAAGAGTCTGTTTCTTGATTTGTCTCTCTTTCTCTCTCTTATTTTTTCCCCTTTGCTTGTTTGTTTTGTTTCTTAAATTCTACATATGAGTGAAATCATTTAGTATTTGTCTTTTCCTGACTGACTCATTTTGCTTATCAGCATAATACTCTCTTAGCTTCATCCATGTTGTTGTGAATGGTAAGATTTCATTCACAACATCTGTTCTTTAACTGGTAAATTTGTACATAGATCTATAAATGACTGTCTCTATTGTTGCCATTGTTTTTGTAAATCACTTTTATCTGATCTATGTATCTGTTAAGTATTTTTATCATATTCACTATGAAAAATTATAGGACTAGTAGCTATGCACTATTCATCAGGCAGGTTTTTTTTTAACATCTAAGTAATATAGAATTTAAAGCGATGTTTTGAGAAAGCTATTTTAACTGAGTTAAATAAAAATCTATTCTTTCCAGATCGAATCATTGTCCTATAATTTATGTTAAAGTGGAACAGATTTCTAATTTGTGAATCTATGCTTGGACACTCTAAAATCATTACAGACACTTCGTGGGCAGAGTAAAGGTTGCTTTTATTTTAAAAACAAGCATGGTCAGAAAACAACTTTCCTTTTCTATGTTTCTATGGGGGTTTCGCCAGAATTGCAAAGGGAGAGCGTGAAAGAAAGATAATTGGTCTGGGTGGAATCGTTTGTCCATTTGGTCTTGTTTCTGACACAGCGTCTCTGAAGGATGCCTAGTGGTCTGACATCCATACAATTTCCTAGACCCCTCTTGGAGATGGTTCAATCCTGTCACTTGTGGATTTGTTGCACTCTTACTGCGTCCACATGATTTAGCCATTGGCCACTGTGTTTTATAACGATGGTGGGGTGAGGGTATGGATTCATGCAGGTGTACCTGAGCTGCCGTTCGACTCAGTTCCACTGCCACGTCCCCTGCAGTGTTCCCAAGACCGATCACTAACACGCGCTTGCCTTGAAAGCCTTCTGGGCTCTTGTACTCCTGACTGTGCAGGATCTGGCCTTTAAATTTATGAATACCTGAGGGGAAAGAGGGATCAGAAAATCAGAAGTATCTAAAGCTGTAATTCCCTAGGAGGCAGGCATGGGGTCTGTAGGAAGAGGGAAGTTCCAGACATATGTCAGCCTTTTGCTCCTGCTGCTAATTGCAGGAAGTAGAAGCAGCACACCATCTCCCTCTCCACTGGATTCTGTGAGCCCAGATATAGATTTAGTACAACCTGCAGGAGATTGACAAGTACAGGAGAATTTGTATTCCACATGAGTGCTCCCTTTGAAAGCAAATACTCGGGGAAATCAAGCTCACTGCAGACAATAACAAACCTCTCATGCATGACCCTGAACATCGTAAGCAAGAAATAGACTGCATTTTACCCAACAGATATAGTCTATGAGAATATGGTTTGTGTACATAACACATTTACAGATTGAATTTCAGTTCAATTATAATTTTCCACAAAATAAATTTTGTGGCAAGTTCTCTTGTACATAAAGTAATAATTTTTGTGGTTTAGGCTTGCTACTTATTCTTAATGTAATTTTACTTTATTCTTTATTATATGCTTAATGCTTTATTATACTGTGCGCTTATTTATACTCTTTTCTTACATTATTTATATTTGTGTTACTGACCACCTTTCAAGTTCTTAACACTCTGTTAATAGAAGTATCACTATTATGGTATTTATGTATATGAGAAGGTTCTCAAATATTTCTTCTCTTGATTTATTTTTGGTAACTATCTCCTTGGCATCTATAAAGGACATAAACCATGGATTCATATAAATGAAGACTGGTAGTAACAGAAGAAGTAGAGGTGTTTCCAGTGGCAGCTGCAGCCACGGGGAATTATGAGGTGGCAGAAGGAACAAGAGTGATGGGGGCAGTGACCGTCAGACCCACAGATGGGTGAGACGAAGTTCTGACAATGAATCTGAAAGGGAAGCTCTGCAGTTCAGAGGGTTTGACAGCCTTTCACCCCAATACTTCAAGCATTTCTGAAATTTTAAAATAAAAAGAAGGGGTGCCTGGTTGGTGCAGTTGGTTAAGCACCCAACTCTTGGTTTCAGCACAGGTGGTGGTCTCAGGGTTGTGATCTCAGGTTCATGAGATCAAGCCCGCAGCAGGCTCCGCACTCGGCGGGGAGTCTAAGACTCTCTCTCCCTGTCCCTCTGTCCCTTCCCCCAAATAGACATAGGGGGCGCCTGGGTGGCTCAGTCAGTTAAGCGTCTGCCTTCAGCTCAGGTCATGATCCCAGGGTCCTGGGATCGAGTCCCGCATTGGGCTCCCTGCTCGGCGGGGAGCCCACGTCTCCCTTTGCCTGCAGCTCCCCCTGCTTGTGCTCGCGCTCTCTCTCTGACAAATAAATAAATAAATAAATAAATAAATAAATAAATAAAATCTTAAAAAAATAAAATAAATAGAAATAAATCTAAAAAATAAAAAGATGAAACTGTCTCCCAGAATATATCATTCTCCTATCATACAGTGATTGATTGATTTACCTAATAACATTTGTTGCATAAGTAATATGTGTAACACAATATTTTAATTGGATTCTTTGCCTCCTAAGGCCCCCCAAGCTGGAAACTGAATACAATGCTGGCCGTATTCCAAGGGATGTATTAAATCCACTGTGCAGAATTTGCAAAGAATGTGTCTGCAGACCCGTTTTGGGGATCCCTAGCCCCTCACTCACTTTTGGGGATTGGAGTTGAAGTGGCCAGGAGCTGGAAATTGGAGAATTTCAGGAAAGAACTTAAAGTGCTGTGACATTTTCTGTCCCCTGGACATGGGGGCAGGTTTGAGGGGCTGCAAGGAGACCGCTGTGAGACCTTGACCCTTGGAGTCTCTGAAGCCTGGGGCCTGGTGTTTGACCCAAGCTTGACAGGCTGTGGCTACAGCTGCTTGCAACGGGAGCTGGCTACCCTGGTAGCAAGTTTTTCCTCCTCCAGCTCAACATCAGTCTTACAACTACTTGTGAAAGATCCATGGTGATTAGTGAAAAACAGCAAAGGCATCTTTGTTTTTTTTTTTTGAGAATCTTTTGAAGATTTTATTTTTTTAAATTTTTATTTATTTGTCAGAGAGAGAGCACAAGCCGGGGGCGGGGAGAGGCAGAGGGAGAAGTAGGCTCCCGCTGAGCAGGACTCAATCCCAGGACCTCAAGATCATGACCTGAGTTGAAGGCAGATGCTTAACCGACTGAGTCACCCAGGTGCCCCAGCAAAAAAGGCATCTTAAAAAGAGTAAACCTTGGCCAGATGTCAGAGGGGTTTTGACAGCATTTGAAATCATTACCCAAACAGTTGTAGCTCTCTTGCCTTCTGGTCTAAGTAAAGATTGACAGAAATTCTGGTATTTATTCCCAAACTGTTCAGATTTTGGCCAGGGCTTTGTCTTCCAATGCCTTGTCATTTCCTTGAGGAAATTGTATGACGACTTGATGTTATTTTTTTGGATTGCTGTCATGTTTGAAATATTTACTTTACCACTGAAGGAGTACAGGACATGCTACCCAAAATGTGCCGCTTTGATATACTGATTATTTCAAGTGAAGGATCTTGAAAAACAGCAAAGGCAGGGAGAGGCTTTCTCTGAACCCCCCTCATCTGCCTAAAGGCAGATCCTTGGAAAGGACTCCTATGGTCATAAATCTCTTTCCTGGCAGTTTCACCAACCAGGGAAGATCGGTTCTTATATCACAGAAGAGGACCGTAGAAGTCTATACCCAGACAAATGTTGTCACAAACAATCGTATCTCCCATCCATTCTTCTAAGAGCCTATTCATCTTTCTAGAAACATTTGCTCTCCCCTGGATGGCCTACACCCCATCCCCTTTCCCTATGAAGATGGTATATAAACACTCAAATCTCACAGCTTTTTTTTGGTATTCATTATTTTCTTATGGTGCCCCCACATTAGTATTAAAAATTAATAAATCTGTATACCTTTCTCCCTTCTAATCTGCCTATCAAACTGAGGAGGGTAGAGGGAAAGTCTTTTCTCCCTTACAAAACAGAGCTGTGCATTTCAGCATACATATATGCAGAGTGGGGGTCTTTTTTTTTTTGACAATTTTTTTTGACAATTTTTTTTTTTTCTACAAAAAACCTGTAGTTTTTTTTTTTTTAAGATTTTATTTATTTATTTGACAGAGAGATAGCAAGAGCAGGAACACAAGCAGGGGGAGTGGGAGAGGGAGAAGCAGTAGTCCCGTGGAGCGGGGAGCCCGATGCGGGGCTCCATCCCAGGACCCTGGGATCACGACCTGAGCCGAAGGCAGAAGCTTAACCGAGTCACCCAGGCGCCCCATCCATATTTTTTTTTTTTTTAACAGAAAAAAGGCAACGTCAGCTAGGACACATGTATGTACATCCTCCTTTTTCTAAACCAGAGCAGTAAGAAACTTTAACATTGTTAATAGCTTCTAAACTCAGGCAGATGGAACTTCAATTTAATGCTTCATCTGAATGGGGTTGGGGTTGTTTTAGAAAGAAAGATTATAATCTTTTCCCTCAGAATAAATCGAAGGCAGGGAATCCTTAATAGATCCAAAGGACATTTTGTATTGCAGTTCTAATAACATTTATAGAGTGATTGCATGGATTTTTCTCACAATAACCCTTTGAAGTCTATACTATTTTTACTCATTTTACATATGTGGAAACAGATTTGTAGGGATTATGTGATTTTTGTGACATCGCACTTGCCAATGAATAGAGAGCTGGGAACTTACTTTATTTAATTAATTAATTTATTTATAAGTAGGTTCCACATGCAACGTGGGGTTTGAACTTGTGACCCTGAGATCAAGAGTTGCACACTCCACTGACTGAGCCAGCCAGGTGCCTTGAGAGCTGGGAATTTATCTATCATCTATCTATCTATCTATCTATCTATCTATCTATCTATCTATCTATCATCTATCTATCATCTATCATCTATCTATCTAAGATTTTATTTATTTATTGGACAGAGAGAGAGACAGCAAGAGGGGGAACACAAGCAGGGGGAGTGGGGCAGGCTTCCCGCTGAGCAGGGAGCCCGATGCGGGGCTCCATCCCAGAACCCTGGGATCATGACCTGAGCCAAAGGCAGATGCTTAATGACTGAACCACCCAGGAGCCCTGAGCTGGGAATTTAAATGCAAGTACTCTGATGCAAGATCCTGGACTTTTAACATCCGTGTTATGCTCCAGTACCCTCCCCTGTCTCTTCCAGTATCATTCTGTCATGGCTTTGTGCACGGTAAATTGCATTGTTGTTACTCAAAGAATGAATCCACGTTACAGTTTAGCAGGAAGTTACCTTTTACAAAAAAATCTTAATGAATTGTGCTCAGCCAGGTGCTTCCATAGTAATTCTTTCAAGTCAGATTTGCAGTAATCCTCCTGGAGGGGTAGTTATTCATCCCTGTCTTACAGGTAAATCCATTAGTGCTTAGAAAGGTTAAGTGATTGGCTTAAGGTCGTATAATTAATAAGTACCAGAGACAGGATTTAAATTCCAGTTTTATGACTCCAATTTGTGTTACCTTTCAAGCTATTTTTTCCCCTCTAATGACTTAAGTGATTGAGTTTGCCCTGGAAATAGAAAATAATTATATTTAATTTGGCACCAGTAATTTTTTTCCATTTCTTTTTCTGCAAAAGAGTGGGCAGAATTCTTTCATACCAACACCCAGAAGTTCCACTGAGCTGTTCTAGGTCCTGTTCTAGGTCCTGTTTTAGGTCCTGTGCTAGGCACTCCATGGCTAGCAGCTGATTTCATCCTCAAGCAACCCTAGGAAGAGGGTGCTGTGAGTACTTCATTTTACAGGTGGAGAAATAGGGACTTAGGACACAGGATTTGCCCAGGTGCCAATAAACGTCAGAGGCACAACTTGAACTTAACCCCATGGTAACCACAGGGCGAGGCTGCCTCTACTCGGACTATGGAAATGATTCTTAAACCTTTAGTTTCCATGAGAATCACATTGCTGGGGAAACATAAGGATTCCAGGGTCCCACTTTTGGAGGTTCTTATTCTGTAAACAACACATTAACTTGCTTTTAAAATAAGCACCTCAGGTCTTGGCAGTTGTTGCGAAACACTGTGCTGAGATCAAAGCCTACATCTATCATTACACTAGTTCTTTTCTTTCAGGCTGTTTTCATAAAAGACTGTTAGGTAACTGACTTCATTCAATAAGCACGTATTAAACATACTATTGTCACGGAAAATTACTTCAAGTTTCAGCTTTCCTTTTTACCATATTTTCCTTTTTCTATCTCACATCCGTGTATGGGAATGGGGACAGGGAGAGGAGAACTGGGGACTACTGAGCACTTCTGGAGTGCCATCCCCTCACTTTGGGGAAGTCTAATGCAATATAATAAATGCATCATTTGACACAGAAACATCAAGATCTTAATTTTTTTTTTACAGAAAACTTTCTGAAGGATATTATATATTTTATGTCCTAAAACTAGAACATACTGATAATTCAAGGTCATCCTTATAACCTTCAATTATTACATTGTCCTCTTATACAGTGACACCCTCAGGGTCTGCTGAGGGGCATGGGACTTAGTTTGCCTTGTCACTAATTATCTCTGGAACGCTTTGCTGCTGTGGTTTGTTCATCTTATACTTATCGCCCTAATGTTATGTGTTAGGAAATGCACTTGAATTCCATTTACCATGCTCACAAAGTTTCAAGAGATTTATTAATAATTGATCAAACATAATTAGGCATTCACATCACTCATCTATAACTAATGATCACAATTGATATATGGTTGGAGAGTCACTCTTACACAGCTTCTGTGTGTGGGAGAGGGATGCGGAACTGATGTCTGCATTACCCGCCCAGGGGTTCCCACCTGGGATAGAGGAGGAGCGCGCACTCGGGTGGGATGGCTGCCGAGGCAGGAGTTATAACAGAGGGATGGATAGTTCTTAGTCTGGGGGAATCACATGGCTCTTAGGAAGCAGCTTCTTCTGAACAGTTCTCAAAAGGTTCATACTAGTTCCCAGAAGGTCATGAGTCACAGTGCTAGTAGCTAGTGTTGATGGAGTGCTCCTATGTGCTCTGTCCTCCGCTGAGTATTTTACATGGATAATCTCATTGAATTCTCACGACCGCTCTATGAAATGAAGTCATTGGGTGAAGTTTACCCAAGATTCTGCAATTAGAACCGGGATGTGGTCCAGGCTGCTGACTTAAGGATTTTGTTCATAACTAGTATGCTAAAGGTCACTTATCATCAAGGGTCATTGCCCTGCAGCAGATCGGAACTCCTTAGAAACCTTCCACTGAGTCCACTCACCAAGATTCCTCATTCTGGGAACACAGAGGAAACTGGGGTATTTGTCCTGGTGTCCTGCTGTCACAAATCCTTCTAGAGTCTGGTCATAAACTTAGACCTCCTGAGGAGGATCACTGAAATCTGCATGTGTGGGTTTCTTCCTTTTCCATAATCTGGGCTTTGGGGCAAAAGAGAAGGGCACACCAATACTTCTAATGCAATCATTTATTCCCCAGAGGTCATTGGCATAGAGAAACATTTGCTCTCAAAATGATCCCAAACTACCTTGCAATTCTATTTTATGTTTGCCCAGTCTCTTTCCTTGGAACTAACTCTTTCAGATTATACACTTTTAAACTGCCACAAGGATCCTCACCTCTCGGTACTTGGTTGATCTTTTGCAATAGCATCTTTTGGTCAGAGTCTAAGTGAACTGAGGGTAAGCCAACCCAAACCTGACAAGACACTACATTCCAAAAACATCAATTATTTGACACTTGTAACACATTTCCCCATAGAAATTTCTTTATAAGAGGTGCTTCTATATTTCTTTAGTCCAGTGCCATTGTGTATTTAGCCCACAGGCTTGCTGCAAGTCTGAAGCCCAATCACCATTTATACAATTGCTTCTTCGCAAAATTATGCACTGAAGTCTCACTTGATCCCTAAAACATTTGTTTAAAGTGGGATATTTTATTAATTTGAGATTACATTTATAAGATTTACAAACATTTTGTTTTTTTTAATTGGCCCAGGTTTGCAAGCTTTATTCTTCACACTCTTCCTTAAACGTTCTTTCAATTCTTTAATGAAGTTTCAAAACTTCACTTACTCAATTGCCTTTAAAGCCACTTATAAGTGACAGAAGAGTAGCTGTACTACATTTTAATAATCCTCATTTGATCTCAAAAGATGGAGATCTGCCAATCATGAGTATAGCTGCCTCTTGAACAACAATGGATTTGAACTATGTGGGGCCTCTTCTACATGGATTTTTCTCAATAAATACCATACAGTACTATAAATGGTATTTTCTCTTCCTTAGGGTCTTAGTAATGCTTTTTTTTCTATCGCTTACTTTGTTGTAAGAATATGGTATATAATATATAATATACAAAATATATGTTAATCGACTGTTTATATTATTAATAAGGCTTCCAGTCAACTGTAGGCCATTAGTTAAGTTTTTTGGGGAGAGTCAAAAGTTATACGGGGATTTTTGACTATGCAGGGGGTCAGCGTCCCTAACCCCTGGGATGTTCAAAGGCCAACTGTAGATTTGAAAAAATGTGCTCTTGGAGTCAAAAGCGTTTCCAAAAGGAATTTCTAAAACTCCTTTGTGGTGATAGCCTTGGTAGAAGAGATGTATGGATTATTATTGTGGTGACTGTTTTGAAGGATGAAAATATTTCTTTGGATGTATAATTGCTGCTCAGTTTCTTAAAAACAAATCTGTCAAGTTTCTTTATACTCTCACTTCCTTTAAGTTATTGAATTACAGATCACTCCTGATTCAAATGACCTGAAATTCAATGACAAAATTTAAAAGCTTGCATTTTTTTTTATGACACATAAGCCTTATGTGATCATTGAACTTGAATCAGACAGGCATGATAAACTTCAGTAATGGCAGCATTTATATTAATAAGTAAATAAGAAGACACCTACATAGTGCTTTATACCTCTCAAAGATCTGTACATATTATTTCTTAGGGTGAACACAGAGTTGTCTCTAATCATTAGGAATTATTTCCAATTACAGATAAATGACTTTCTTCGAGGAGAACCCAGAAGAGTAGATATGGTTTCAGGTAGAAATGACTCACCAGGAAAGGACTCCAATGGTAAACGGGGATTCAGGTAATGTCCGGTGCAAACCATGACAGCATCAAAGACAGCTCGTTCCTGCTTCCCCTCCGTCTCTGTGACAACATCCCATTGACCGGTTTCAGAGAAGTCTGGATGCTTCGTTATACTGCACACCGTGGTCTGAAAGTGGCAGACAAACACTCACTTTCTGTCAATCACCTTGGGACCTCATGAAATGGCTGGTATGGTAACCATGTTTGTTATTTCACGTGGGCCAAGCCTATCTCAGGGTAAGAGGTCTGTCAATATTGGTTTATCTTCCCGATAAAGAAATTAAGTAACCTGTACAAAGTCTCAAAAGCTGTCCTATAGTGTAGGACCCAAAACGTCTGCATGCCTTCACTGGAAGGAAGAAACACTTAGTTCTTATACCCAGTGAGGAGATGAGTTACAATAGTGAATGCATTGGGAAAATGTAGGAAGAGTTTTGGCTCATTGTAATTTCTGTGGTTCAGATTCCTAGTCATTTCTTCCCAGCAGGTTTCATGAACAAAATTCATTTTTCCTTTCGTCTCAAAAAAAAATTTCTAAATTGCATCCCGAATAAGAATTTGGATTCAGCAGAGGAATCAGGAAAGTCAGTATCTTAATGATTTATTTGAGTAAAACATGAGAAATGGGAGAAGTGAGGAGTCTTTATTATTTACCTTATTCAGATAGAGATAAAATCAGGAATAAATTTACTTAGGATCCCTTTTCCATTAGATTGCTGAATGGGCAGCCCCCATTCATTAACCTTCCATAACCCAAGTTGTCTTACCCTAAACCGAATGTATTTCAGAAGGTCAAAGTGCTCAGCAAATTCTTTGAGATAATCCCAAAATTTTCCTTGGTGCATGAAATTGGGATAATCTTCTTGGAAGGGGAAGTCGCTATAACATGACATTTCTTTGCAGACATTTGTCACTAATGATCTGTAGACCCTGGTCATCCCATCTTTAGAAGTTTCCTGTGGTGAAACATAGTTAGCTTGATGGGGTGGGGGAGGCAGGAAGAAAAGAGATTCCATTTGTAATTCCAAAGAGTTCCAGGAAAACAGCATTGGATCTCCATGCTATAGTTGTCAGAAATCACTGGTGGGACTGGAATTATTAAACACAGTATCTTTCTCAAACTACAAAGAAATTAACAAAATTTAGCAGCCCTCTCCAAGACCAACATTGCCATTCAGTGATTCCATGAACATGAGGCCTACGGTCTGACTTGTTTATTTTTTTCTTTTTTTTTGCCATCCTCAATCCCTCCACTCATGAGGACTTCTTCCTCTTGCCTTTGCTCACAGAACTCCTCACTGATTTTTGTATTTATTGTCTAGGTATATTTTCTTTTTCTTTTTTTTAGATTTATTTATTTATTTCAGAGAGAGAGAGAGCAAATGTGAAAGTGGGGGGGAGGAGCAGAGGGAGAGAGAGAGAGAATCTCAAGCAGACTCTGCACTGAGTGTGGAACCCAGTATGGGGCCTGATCCCATGACCCCTAAGATCATGACCTGAGCCAAAACGAAGAGTTGGATGCTTAACTGACTGAGCCACCCAGGTCCCCCACCATGTATATTTTCAGTCACTTTCTCTTTATTGGCTCCTTCCCATCAGCACTTATACTGAAGACTCTAATTTTATTTTATTTTATTTTTTTAAGATTTTATTTATTTGACACAGAGAGAGAGAGAGAGAGAGCACAAGCAGAGGGAGTGGCAGAGGGAGAGGGAGAAGCAGGCTCCCTGAGGAGCAGGGAGCCCGATGAGGGGCTCGATCCCTGGACCCTGGGATCATGAGCTGAGCCAAAATCGAGAGTCAAACGCTTAACTAAGCCCACCCAGACACTCTTATTTTCTTTTTCTTTTTTTTTAACTCAAAATTATTTTCTAAAATTTATCTCTATTACTTTAGAGTGGGGGAAGAAAACCAAACCAACCGTGGGGTCCAATAGCAGAAGGTACACAAACCAGACCCAGTGTTTTCTTTCCACATTGACATTTGGTGGCTCAATCAGGGTCACAGTACACCAGAAGAAGCTTTTCCCCCTAGCACACTATAATCCTAGGGTTGTGACCATACCTGCTTACATACATTTGCTATTTTTGTTTTCTTTGCTGTGTATCAAAGACTGGCCCATGCCACCTTCTCCATGAAGGTTTCCCTCATACCAGTTTGCAGTACCCTCTTCCACCATGAGCTCCCACTGAACGTTGCTTTTCAATTACTCCCGAAGCATCCAGTACTTAGACCGCCTATCTTCTGACACTTTATACTCCACCAATGGGACGGATCCCTAGGTCCCTGCTGAAGATCCTGCTACTCCTAGTTACCAGGACCAATCCTGGCCCGAGGCAGGTGGTATTTGGCCACTTCCAGCCCCTACTTTTGTTGCTCAAGTCACCTAACAGCTGGCCTAGCCCTGGGTATAACCCCCCCCCAGGATGCACATTCCACTCCTTAGAAGGATTGATCAGTGCCTTGGCTCTTTTTATTGTGATAATGTGAAAGCTACTCAACCGCCTACCCCAACCTTTCAGGGTCTGGATTCTTGCGTCACTTCTGCCAATTCTCTTCCCAAAGACCTGAATAATCCTGTGGGCTGGAGCTCTGCTCCCTGATGCCAACTTCCATCCTTCCAAAAGCGTCATCTGCTCCATATTCACCAATGCCATTCAGCCTAACCTAGGCGATGCTGTTACTTTGTCTCAGAATGTCCATGGTCTAGAAATCACTGTAACTTCCAATACTATGCTTGTGTTATCAGACTTAACTCTTCCTTCCTCCCTCTTCCAACTGCCCCTGCTCTGCCAAATCTCCAGGTTCATCACTATGCTGCACACACAAGCCTGTGGTGTTGCGGTGAGCTGCTTTTTTATGTGATCATCAAGGTAGGCTGAAGCCACCATGCATGAGCAGGGACAAAGCAGACCGCCAGATTATGACTGATGGAGGTGGGAGGGTACAAACTACGCACAGTAAACTTCCATAGGCCCCCGATGTCGTTACTTCTCTCAAAGCAGGTGGGCTCCAGGTCCTCATCCAAGCAGCACTTGATGGAGGACAGGCCACTCACACCAGCTCCAATCACTGCAACTCGCCTGGCCATGGTACTCTGTTGGGGGAAGGCTGGGCTGAGCTTCTTTATATGACAAGACTGGAAGGAACCTCCTGTCATAGAACTCAACTCTTATAGTGGTATACACACCCTCTTTGAGCTGAGGCAGATTCACATTTTGGTTAAAAATGAAATCAGACTCTGGAAATCAGACTGTTTGGCTTAAATCTTAGTGTCACTTACTAATAGTATGACCTCGGACTAGCTGTTTATCTTCTCTGGGCCTCAGTTTTCTATTGAGTACAATGGGAATGGAAATAATAATAGTAATAATATCTTAAATATTTGTTATGAAATGAAATGATTGATATGTTGGAAGGATTGTAGAAGTGTGTCTCCTACATAGTAAGTGCTCATTTAAATTTAGTTCTTATTATTAATTAGTATAGTCAGGACCTTGATCCCCTTGAGACTTATTTATTTATTTATTTATTTATTTATTTATTTATGTTTAATTTTTAAACATGTCTTATTTTATTATTATTATTATTATTTAAGTAGGCTCCATGCCCAATGTGGGGCTTACTCATGACCCTAAGATTAAGAATCACATGTTCTACTGACTGAGCCAGCCAGGTGCCCCTTGGGACTTTAGATCCTCTCAGTATTAAAAGAGCCCTTTGCTACCACCTAGTCCCTCTGGACCCTAGGAACTGCAGCTAGCAAAAATGTTAGTTTTATTCAAAGCATCTAGAGTCCTGAAGAATAGCTGGCCATGGGTCATCTCCTGCCATACAACAAAGATATTCCATGAATTAAGGGCAGGCCTTAATCTTGCACAGAGGCAAGACAGACTGACCATAATTTAGAAGAAAGTCCCCAAGGAAAGTTATATGGGACATTCTAGATGAGGTCTTATGGAAATGCAGATGCCCATGTTTGTCAGTAGAGAATGGAGGAAGTACATGTCCCAGGGATTTATAACCAGTTTTTCTTGGTATTATAATTTGCAAACATCGATACAGCTTTTTTATTGACAGATGGGCTCACCACTCAGTTAATCCCAGCAAATTGGCTATGTTGAAGAATTGTCTGAGTTTTAAATGAAGTGATATTACTTATACAAAAGTGCCTACCACTAAATATTTATCAGTGTTCATTCCCTAGCTCCCTAATTGTCTCCCTCTTTCCCTCTCTTTCTCCTAGAAAAGACAGCTCACAAAGACAAAATTAATCAGCAAGTTTGGAAATAAGTATGCATACATACCTGTGGTTTCCTTTAGGTTGAGGAGTAGGATTTCTAGACAGCTTTTAATCAGAAATGAATGGCCTCCGCCAACAAGAACACTGGAATTTCCAGGCCACTAAGTAGAAGCCTGAAGTTGGTAGATCTCAGCTGGCTCTGTCTTTGCAATAATAACACAAAAGAAGTGGTCGCTTAATTGAACTGGTAAAGTGCAAAATGGGCTACAGTGAATAGACTGGTAGCAAATTGATTCATTCAACAATGCACCCTGGGTATCTCTAAGTGCAGTTACTGAGTCAAGTGTGAGGGACCCAAAGATGAAGACCCGATGACTAAATAATAGTACTAAATAGACCCAGTGACTGTCCACAAGGAGATGCTACCATATGGAGAGATGTGGACACACACGATGTCACATGGTATGTTTCTGTAATAGCAGCGTGCTCTGGGTACACATGTTTGCAGCACTGTTGGGCTGTTTAACTCTGCCTGGAGGCCTAGTTAGAGACGCTGAGTGGGCTGTGGTTTTCTGGGGTGAAAACACCTTGTCCTTTACAGACCAACTTAAGAGACTGTACAGGCCACAATAACAAACTGGGAATTTATGTCTCTTAAAATTACACAACACTTGCAGATTAAAAATCTCCAAGTGAGGGCAGTGATTTAAAAAACAGGCTTTGAAAATAAGTCAATCAGAGAAAGACATGTATCATATGACCTCACTGATAGGAGCAATTCTTAATCTCAGGAAACAAACTGAGGGTTGCTGGAGTGGTGGGGGTGGGTGGGAGGGATGGGGTGGCTGGGTGATAGACATTGGGGAGGGTATGTGCTACGGTGAGTGCTGCGAACTGTGTAAGACTGTTGAATCACAGATCTGTACCTCTGAAACAAATAGTACATTATATGTTAAAAAAAAAAGATAGTAAGAAGGGAAGAATGAAGGGGGGGAATCGGAGGGGGAGACGAAGCATGAGAGACGATGGACTCTGAAAAACAAACTGAGGGTTCTAGAGGGGAGGGGGGTGGGGGGATGGGTTAGACTGGTGATGGGTATTAAAGAGGGCACGTTCTGCGTGGAGCACTGGGTGTTATGCACAAACAATGAATCATGGAACACTACATCAAAAACGGATGATGTAATGTATGGTGATTAACATAACATAGTAATAAAAAAAAAGAAAAAAAAGAAAAAAACAGGCTTTGAATCACTGAGGGAAGTTGGTGAGTGAATTAGAAATGGCAGATGTGGGTTCTAGTTCTCCCTCTGCCTCTAACCAGCTGTATACATTTAAACAATATCTTTATTTCCCTGTGAGATTGTTCCCACATTTGTAAAACAGAGGTTTCTAGTAGTTTTCCTGTTTTCCCTTCCAGCCCAAGAGAATTGTTTTTATGTCTGAATGACAAGTATTTGGTACCAAAATAGGTGTGAATTGAAAGGTAGGAGAGATACTGCAGGCTCGAAGGTGGGGGGGGGAGGGGGGGGGCTGAGGGCTGGGTGGGGTGAGGACATAAGGTGTGTGTAAGCTCTTTGTAAACTAGAAAGGGTGCTATGAATGGAAGGTCCTCTGTAGCTCAAAGGTTGCTTATAATGAGTTCCTTGGTAGAGATGAGCCCTAAACTATTGAGCTGGACTTTTGAATGACATGAAAACCCCATCCCAAACCTGCCAGACCAGAAAATGTAGGAATCATTTTTGAGACATGGAGAGGTTTGGGTGATTTGCAAATCATGTGGTGGATTATGGATTATGATTTATCTGAATCTCATCTGTTTATATTTCTTATCATCACCCACCAATGCCCTTACATTGTTATAGAATTTCCTTTTACAAAACTGTGATTTTATGTTTCCCAATGCCTGGCACTACCAGCTCATCCATCAGATGAAATCAGAGGTGAGAAGAGAATTATAGAAAGTCCCATGATTCTATGATTCCAACCAACACCTTTCTTTCAGATGGTTTCTTCCTACAACCTAACTTTGTTTCCTTACAATGCTCCTTTGCTTTCTGACTTTCTCCTTAATTTAACCCTAATCAAGAGGCTACTGAAGAAGAGAATCACACACATTTTTAGGGAATGCACTTACCAAGAAGAATATTCATCCTCTGCAAAAGCAGTTTCTGGAAACATCTCCCCATTAAAAAAAAAAAAAAAGACAACAGCAAAGAAGAATAATCCAGGACACTTACCTTGTTGGCACAGAGCAGATACTCTCTGTGTATTATTTCTCAAAGCAAATAGACAAAGACAGTGTTTGCCTTAAATTATTTTTTTCAAAACTCAAAGTCTTTGTTCTAAAAGGAAAACAAAGGAAAGCTGACTTTGATCAAGTGGTCTCAGAGTGAAACAAAACCATTTGCCTTCCCAGTCATCCTGGTGACAGCAGAAAGCGTCCCACTCACTGAGGATAAAAAGTTGTGTAGGACAAGAGCTGGATACTTCGTGATCTCAGGGGAGGGCTAAACGACGAGTTAGAATACTGGCTTTGGATTCGAAGAACATAAACAACTTCTTCCCCTTTTCCCCGCCCTCCTAAACGTCACAGTTCCGGCAAAGCCATAAACTTCAAGGAAAGCTTGTTGAGTGGCTGCTCTTCTCATGGTAACCTTTAGAGGGCGCCAAAGTCACCTCCAACGTCACAGCTGTTCCTGAAACAGGCCTGCGGCCTGCCAAACACTTTTGCGTCATTAGTCCCTTGAGCCATCATAGGGGCAGTCCAAAGAATAAAGTAATTTAGGTGACTGTCACTTCATCAAGTCCTTTCATGTCTAGAGCTCTCTAACCCCAGAAATCTGATTTTAAAATCCAGAATTTATAAGGGATTTAAGCAGTGTCATCCTTTTAGAAAGGGTCAGCAGAGGGAGCTGGTAAAACGAGTTGGAGAAAGCATAAAATTAGTTTTAAATATTAGCCTAGGAAACCATACAGAAGAATAATTACAGAAGCAACAATAGAATACTAAATAGGCACCATCTTTTTTTCTTCTCCATCAAGTTTTGGAAGCTGGCCATCTTAAGTTCATTGAATGGTTTCTGGACCAGGAGCACAAATGCACAGGGGTCAGGAGGGTAACTCAAAGGAGGAGAGGGCCAGGTTAAGATCGACTGGAAAGCACATCTCCAGTCTGTTAGCTTCAGGTAAATGGTACTATTTGAGAACATGAGCCCAAAATTGCAATTTTAGACTCTTCAATAGAAAATGAAAATCCAGATTTTTATATGAAATCTTCAGTTGGTAACAAATTAACTTTTTCTTTTGAAAAATATTAAACTCTCAGAAAAGTTGAAAGAACAGTTTTGTTAACGAACAACAATGTATCCCTCACCCATATCTTCAGCCATCAATCTCTTGGTACATTTTCTTCTTCTCTTAATACACACACACACACACACACGTGCACATACACACACCCATCTGAGTAGTCTTTATTATGTTTTTTTGAAGATCTTATTTTTTTATTTGAGAGAGAGAGAGATTGAAAGAATGAATGGGAGGAGGGGCAGAGGGAGAAGCAGACTCCCTGCACAGCAGGGAGCCTGACACAGTACTCGATCCCAGGACCCTGGGATCATGACCTGAGCTGAAGGCAGATGCTTAACACACTGAGCCACCCAGGTGCCCTGACTGTAGTCTTTAAACCCCAGGGATGCCATCAGGATATTCCAGCATATATCTCACAAGAATAGAGGTGCTCATCCACACATTCCCATTACTATTACGACATCTAAGAAAATCTATATAAATTTAATAATATCAGCCAACATACCCAGTCTACTTTCAAATTTCTTCAGTTGTCTCCAAAGCGTTCTTATCTAGTGGCATACCAGAACTGGCTTGTACAGTGAGAAGGTGTGCATCTCTTCCAACTCCAAGTTCAGTGATATCACAGTAGCTGGACATTCATTGGTCAGGGTGGGAATTTATACCATGGAAATTGGCAATTACGCTAAGTCTGGGGTCCTCTCTATCCCATGGCTAGTTTATTGGCACACCATTCTTTTTTTAAGGTATAACTGATACACAGAAAAACCCTGCATATATTTAATGAATGTAATTTGATGAGTTTGGAGTTTGGACACATTCCATACACTTGTGAAACCATCACCACAATTAAGATAATAAACATACCCATCACCTTCAATAAGTTTCCTCATGCCTTTTTGTTTGTTTTTGGTAAGAATACTTGATGTGAGATCTACCCTTTTAACAAATTTTTATGTGCACAATATGTATTTTAACTATATGCACTGTGTTGGACAGCAGATTGCTAGAACTTATTCATCTTGCATAACTGAAAATTTATTTATTTATTTATTTTTAAAGATTATTTATTTACTTGAGAGAGAGAGAGAGAGAGCACAAGCTGGCGGAGCAGCAGTCAGAGGGAGAAGCAGGCTCCCTGCTGAGCAGAAAGCCCAATGTGGGACTCGATCCCAGGATCCTGAGATCATGACCTGAGCCGAAGGCAGACGCTTAACCAACTGAACCTCCCAGGAGCCCCGAACTGAAATTTTATATACGTTGAACGACTCCCTATTTTCTTCTGCCCCCAGTCAGCAACCACCATTCTACGCTCTTCTTTTTTTTCTTTTTAAAGATTTTATTTATTTATTTGACAGAGAGAGACACAGTGAGAGAGGGAACACAAGCAGGGGGAGTGGGAGAGGGAGAAGCAGGCTTCCCATGGAGCAGGGAGCCCGATGCGGGGCTCGATCCCAGGACCCTGGATTATGACCTCAGCCGAAGGCAGGTTCTTAACGACTGAGCCACCCAGGCGCCCTTATTGTGTTTTTGATAATAGCCATCCTAACAGGTGATATTTCATTGTGGTCTTCATTTGCATTTCCCTGATGATTAGTGATGTTGAGCACCTTTTTATATATCTATTGGCCATTTGTAAGTCTTTTTAGGAGAAATGTCCATTCAAGAACTTAGCCCATTTTTTAATCTATTTTTTTTTTTTTTTGCTATTAAGTTGTAGAAGTCTCTTACATATTTTGGATATTAACCTCTTATTGTGTGTATGGTTTGCAAATATTTTTCCCATTCTGTAGGTTGTCTTTTCATTCTGTTAATTATTTTCTTTGCTGTGAAGAAGGTTTTTAGTTTGATGAAGTCCCACTTGTCTGTTTTTGTTTTTACGTCTGTATCTTTGGTGTTATATCCAAGAGATCATTGCCAAGACCACTGGCAAGAGGCTTTTTCCCTATTTTATCTTTTAGGAGTTTTATATTTTTGGTTTTATGTTTAAATCTTTAACCCATTTTAAGTTGATTTTCTGTGTGTGGTGTGAGATAAGGTTCTGATTTCACTCCTTTGCAAGTGGATATACAATTTTCCCAGCATCATTTCTTGAAGAGACTATCCTTTCCCCATCATGTGTTCTTGGAAGCCTTGTTGAAAATTAATTTCTGGGCTCACAGTTCTGTTCTATTGGTCTATGTCTGTCTTGATGCCAGTACTATCTTGTTTTAATCATTGTAGTTTTGTTTATTAGTTCTAGCAGGGTTTTTGTTTTTGTGTTTTTGGAGTCTTTAAGGTTTTTTATATGTAAGATCATGTCATTTGCAAACAGGTAATTTTACTTCTTACTTTCCAGTTTGGATGCTTTTTATTTCTTCTTGTTGCCTAATTGCTCTGGCTAGGACTTCCAGTACAATGTTGAATGTAAGTGGCAAGAGTGGACATCCTTGCCTCGTTCCTGGTCTTAAAGGAAAAGTTTTCAGCTTTTCGCCATTGAGTGATGTCAGTTATGGGCTTGTCATATATAGCCTTCATTATGTTAAGATAAATACCTTCTGTACCTAGTTTGTCGAGAGTTTAAATCATGAAAGTGTGTTGAATTTAGTCAAATGCTTTTTCTGCATCTATTGAGATGATTACATGACTTTTATCCTTCATTTTGTTTTAATGTGATGTGTCACATTAACTGATTTGCATATTTTGAACCACACTCCACTCTTTATAGTTATATTTTTCCTGATTAAACAGCCAATCCAAATTTACAAATTGCATTTAACTGTGAGGTCTCTTTAGTTTGCCCTATTCTGTCACAGTCTTCCAGCATCCAAGGGTCCAATTTAAGATCGGTCAGTATTATCTAGTTTGCTACTGCTGGAACTGTTCTCCTGAAATAGCCTTTTAATTAGTGTCCTTACTTTCATTTGCTCACCTATAATCTATTCTCCAGAATGATCTTTTAAACTCATGAATTAGATTGTGCTGCTCTGATATATAAAAGCATTTGCTGAAGGGAATGTGTGGTCAGGGAGGGTTTTCAAAAAACAGGAATATTATGCCATATTTATATATTGTGGAGAATGGTCCAGGAGAAAGGGAAAGATCAACAACTTGGGAGGGTAACTGGACAAATTATAGGAGAGATGTTCTTGGGTAAGTGTGAAAGGATGGAATCCAGAACACTAGTAGGAATTGCCCTTCAGAGCATAGGTAGTCACCCTTAGTAACAGGAAAGAGTATATGGACACAGCCCGAGGTGGATTGGGAAATATGGTGGTGGGAAGCTGGTGACGCTCTCTGCTGTTTGTCACTATTTTCTCATCTGAGAGTGAGCTGAGAAAGGAAGTGGTGGAGGATGTGGTGAGAGGCGATGATATAAAATAGTTATCTAGGAGATCAGACTGGGGAGGTAAGGAATTAGAGCAATCTAGCAGGATTTGGGGGCAGTAGTGTTGTCATGAATTGGAGAGTGATCAGTTAGGGGGCTGAATGTTTTTCCTTTGCCTAAGGTCAAGTGCTCAGGTGGAAGTTTGAAGTAGGTAGAGAGTTGGCTTTTTTTTAAATTTTATTTTATTATGTTATATTAGTCACCATACATTACATCATTAGTTTTTGATGTAGTGTTCCACGATTCATTGTTCGTGTATAACACCCAGTGCTCCATGCAGAATGTGCCCTCTTTAATACCCATCACCAGGCTAACCCATCCCCCTACCCATCGCCCCTCTAAACCCTCAGTTTGTTTCTCGGAGCCCATAGTCTCTCATGTTTCGTCTCCCCTTCTGATGTCCGCCCCCCTTCATTTTTCCCTTCCTTCTCCTAATGTCCTCCATGCTATTCCTTATGGTCCACAAATAAGTGAAACCACATGATAACTGACTTTCTCTGCTTGACTTATTTCACTTAGCATAATCTCCTCCAGTCCTATCCATGCTGATGTAAAAGTTGGGTATTCATCCTTTCTGATGGCTGAGTAATATTCCACTGTATATATGGACCACATCTTCTTTATCCATTCGTCTGTTGAAGGGCATCTCGGCTCTTTCCACAGTTTGACTATTGCGGACATTGCTGCTGTGAACATTGGGGTGCATACGGCCCTTCTTTTCACTACATCTGTGTCTTTGGGGTAAATACCCCGTAGTGCAATTGCTGGCTTCATAGGGTAGCTCTATTTTTAATTTTTTGAGGAAACTACACACTGTTTTCCAAAGTGGCTGTACCAACTTGCATTCCCACCAACAGTGTAAGAGGGTTCCCCTTTCTCCACAACCTCTCCAACATTTGTTGTTTCTTGCCCTGTCCATTTTTGCCATTCTAACTGGTGTAAGGTGGTATCTCAATGTGGTTTTGATTTGAATTTCCCCGATGGCTAATGAAGATGAACATTTTTTCATGTGTCTGTTAGCCATTTGTATGTCTTTTTCAGAGAAGTGTCTGTTCATATCTTCTGCCCATTTTTTGACTTGATTATTTGTTTTTTGGGTGTTGAGTTTGAGAAGTTCTCTATAGATCTTGGATACCAGCCCTTTATCTGTAGTGTCATTTGCAAATATCTTCTCTCATTCTGTGGGTTGCCTCTTTGTTTTGTTGACTGTTTCCTTTGCTGTACAGAAGCTTTTTATCTTGATGAAGTCCCAAAAGTTCATTTTTGCTTTTGTTTCACTAGCTTTTGGAGATGTATCTTGAAAGAAGTTGCTGTGGCCGATGTCAAAGAGGTTATTGCCTATGTTCTCCTTTAGGATTTTGATGAATTCCTCTCTCACATTGAAGTCTTTCATCCATTTTGAGTTCTTTTTTTAAAAAATTTTTTATTGTTATGTTAATCACCATACATTACATCATTAGTTTTTGATGTAGTGTTCCATGATTCATTGTTTGTGCCCATTTTGAGTTTATCTTTGTGTATGGTGTTTAGAAAATGGTCGAGTTTCATTCTTCTGCATGTGGCTGTCCAATTTTCCCAGCACCATTTATTGAAGAGACTGCCTTTTTCTCATTGCATGTTTTTTCCTGCTTTGTCAAAGATTATTTGACCATAGAGTTGAGGGTCCATATCTGGGCTCTCTATTCTGTTCCATTGGTCTATATGTCTGTTTTTGTTCCAGTACCATGCTGTCTTGGTGATCACTGCTTTGTAATATAGCTTGAAATCGGGCAATGTGATGCCCCCAGCTTTTTCTTTTTCAACATTTCCTTGGCGATTCGGGGTCTTTTCTGATTCCACACACATTTTAGGATTGTTTGTTCCAGTACTTTGAAAAATGTCATTGGAATTTTGATCGGGATGGCATTGAAGGTATAGATTGCTCTGGGTAGCATAGACATTTTTTCTTTCAAAAAGGCAAAAGTGAAACATTACTTTATTCCAGGACTTCTCAAAACCTTTAATAATGTACACTAGAAATTTCTGGGGGAAGTGATGTAGTTAGTAGTTTCTTCCTGAGGTTTTCTTTTCTTTTTTTTACACTTTTTAAAATTTTATTATGTTATGTTAGTTACCATACATTACATCATTAGTTTTTGATGTAGTGTTCCATGATTCATTGTTTGCATATAACACCCAGTGCTCCATTCATGTGCTCTCTTTAATACCCACCACTGGGCTAACCCATCCCCCCACCCCCCTCCCCTCTAAAACACTCAGTTTGTTTCTCAGAGTCCATAGTCTCTCATGGTTCATCTCCCCCTCCGATATCCCCCCCTTTCATTTTAACAATGTTTATTCTTCCGATCCATGAGCATGGAATGTTTTTCCATCTTTTTGTGTCTTCTTTAATTTCTTTCATGAATGTTCTGTAGTTCCTAGAGTATAGATCCTTTACCTCTTTGGTTAGGTTTATTCCGAGGTATCTTATGGTTTTTGGTGCTACTGTAAATGAAATAATTTCTCTAATTTCTCTTTCTACAGTTGTATTGTTAGTGTATAAGAAAGCAACTGATTTCTGTGCATTGATTTTGTATCCTGCCACATTACTGAATTGCTGTATGAGTTCTAGTAATTTTGGGGTGGAGTCTTTTGGGTTTTGTACATAAAGTATCAGGTCATCTGTGAGAAGAGAGAGTTTGACTTCTTTTTTGCCAATTTGAATACCTTTTATTTCTTTTTGTTGTCTGATTGCTGTTGCTAGGACCTCTGGTACTATGTTGAACAATAGTGGTGAAAGTGGGCATCCTTGACGTGTTCCTGATCTAAAGGGAAAGGCTCTCAGCTTTTCCCCATTGAGGATGATATTCGCTGTGGGTTTTTCGTAGATGGATTTTATGAACTTGAGGAATGTTTGCTCTATCCCTATACTCTGAAGAGTTTTAATCAGGAAAGGATGCTGTATTTTGTCAAATGCTTTTTCTGCATCAATTGAGAGGACCATATGGTTCTTCTCTCTCCTCTTATTAATGTGTTCTAATACATTGATTGATTTGCGAATGTTGAACCACCCTTGCATCCCAGGGATAAATCCCACTTGGTCGTGGTGGATGATCCTTTTAATGTATTGTTGGATCCTATTAGCTAGGATTTTGGAATCCATATTCATCAGGGATATTGGTCTGAAATTCTCCTTTTTGATGGGGTCTTTGCCTGGTTTGGGGATTAAGGTAATGCTGGCCTCATAGAATGAGTCTGGAAGTTTTCCTTCTGTTCCTATTTTTTGAAACAGCTTCAGTAGAATAGGTATTATTTCTTCTTTGAATGTTTGGTAGAATTCTCCAGGGAATCCATCAGGCCCTGGACTCTTGTTTTTTGGGAGGTTTTTGATCACTGCTTAAATCACGTTACTTGTTATTGGCCTATTCAGGTTGTCAATTTCTTCCTGTTTCAGTCTTGGCAGTTTATAGGTTTCCAGGAAGGCCTCCATTTCATCCAGATTGCTCAGTTTATTGGCATATAGTTGTTGATAATAATTTCTAATAATTGTTTCTATTTTTGGTGTTAGTCGTGATCGCTCCCCTTTCATTCATAATTTTATTAATTTGGGTCCTTTCTCTTTTCTTTTGGATAAGTCTGGCCGGTGGTTTAGCAATCTTCTTTTTTTTCTCATTAAACTTTTGTTGTAATGGGTCTCAAAATTCCGTGACAGATTTTTGGTCAAGTTATTTCCATTAAAAAGTACTGATTTTAAAAATTAATAACTTAAAACTGTCACATATGCACACACACAAACAAATGGTCCACAAAACATTCTCCTTTCCTTCTGAAGGTTTTACAATGCATTGTTATCATTAACCAGTCTTTTACTATTAAACTTAAATGGCCAATTGACACAAACAGTTCTGAGACTGTTCTTCCACCACGGATTAAGACTGGGGTGGCAGGTATTGGGGATAATATTCATTTAGCCTTCTGAGCTTTCTGGGCAGACTTGGTGACCTTGCCAGCTCCAGCTGCCTTCTTGTCCACTGCTTTGATGACACCCACAGCAACCATCTGTTTCATGTCACGAACAGCAAAACGGCCTAGAGGAGGATAGTCAGAAAGGCTCTCAACACACATAGGCTTGCCAGGGACCATATCAACAATGGCAGCATCACCAGATTTCAAGAACTTGGGGCCATCTTCCAGCTTTTTTCCAGAAGGACGATCTATCTTCTCCTTCAGCTCAGCAAACTTGAAGCAATGTGAGCTGTGTGACAATTCAGCACAGGTGCATATCCAGCACTGATTTGGCCTGGATGGTTCAGGATAATCACCTGAGCCATGAAGGCAGCTGCTTCCATTGGTGGGTCATCTTTTTTTTTTTTTTTGCTGTCACCAGCCACACTGCCACGATGAACATCTTTGACAGATACGTTCTTGACATTGAAGCCCACATTGTCCCCAGGAAGAGCCTCACTCAAAACTTCATGGTGCATTTCAACAGACTTTACTTCAGTTGTAACATTGACTGGAGCAAAGGTGACCACCATGCCAGGTTTAAGAACACCAGTCTCCACTGAGCCCACAGGGACAGTACCAGTACCAACAATTTTGTAGACGTCCTGGAGCGGCAGATGCAAGGGTTTATCAGTTGGATGAGCTGGTGGCAGAATGCAGCCCAGAACTTCAAGCAGTGTGGTTCCACTGGCATTCCCATCTTTACGGGTGACTTTCCATCCCTTGAACCAAGGCACGTTAGCACTTGGCTCCAGCATGTTGTCACCATTCCAACCAGAAATTGGCACAGATGCTACTGTGTTGGGGTTGTAGCCAATTTTCTTAATGTAGGTGCTGACTTCCTTAACGACTTCCTCGTATCTCTTCTGGCTGTAGGGTGGCTCAGTGGAATCCATCTTGTTAACACCAACAATTAGTTGTTTTACACCCAGTGTGTAAGCCAGAAGGGCATGCTCACGGGTCTGCCCATTCTTGGAGATACCGGCTTCAAATTCACCGACACCAGCAGCAACAATCAGGACAGCACAGTCAGCCTGAGATGTGCCAGTAATCATGTTTTTGATAAAGTCTCTGTGTCCTGGGGCATCAGTGATGGTCATGTAATACTTGCTAGTCTCGAATTTCCACGGGGAGATATCAATGGTGATACCATGTTCACGTTCAGCTTTCAGTTTATCCAAGACCCAGGCATACTTGAAGGAGCCTTTTCCCATCTCAGCAGCCTCCTTCTCAAATTTTTTGATAGTTCTTTTGTTGATCCCACCACATTTGTAGATCAGATGACCAGTAGTGGTAGACTTGCCCAACTCTATGTGTCCAATGACGATGATGTTGATGTGAGTTTTTTCTTTCCCATTTTGGTTTAGGTTGAGCAGAGGTTTTCATGACACCTGCATTCTGGTGGCAAACCCATTGCGAAAAAGACGTGGTTTATCAATCTTATTAATTCTTTCAAAGAATCAGCTTCTAGTTTCGTTGATCTGATCTACTGTGTTTCTGGTTTCTAATTCATTGATCTCTGCTCTAATTTTAATTATTTCTCTTCTAATGCATGGCTTAGGCATCATTTGTTGCTTTTTCCCTAGTTCTTTAAGGTGTAGAGTTAGTTGGTGAATTCGGGATTTTTCTATTTTTTTGAGTGAGGCTTGGATGGCTATGTATTTCCCCCTTAGGAACGCCTTTGCAGTATCCCATACGTTTTGGACTGATGTGTTTTCATTCTCATTGGTTTCCATGAATTGTTTAAGTTCTTCTTTGATTTCTTGGTTGACCCAAACATTCTTGAGCAGAGTGGTCTTTAGCTTCCAAGTGTTTGAATTTCTGCCAAATTTTTTCTTGTGATTGAGTTCCAGTTTAAAGCATTGTGATCTGAGAACATTCAGGGAATAATCTCAATCTTTTGGTATCGGTTGAGACCTGATTTGTGACCCAGTATGTGGTCTATTCTGGAGAAAGTTCCATGTGTGCTTAAGAAGAATGACTATTCTGTTGTTTTAAGCTGGAATGTTCTGTATATATCTATGAGGTCCATCTGGTCCAGTGTATCATTCAAAGCTCTTGTTTCCTTGTTGATTTTCTGCTTAGATGATCTGTCCATTGCCGAGAGTGGAGTATTGAGGTCTCCTACAGTTAATGTATTGTTATCAATATGACTCTTTATTTAACAGTTGGCTTATGTAGATGGCTGCTCCCATGTTGGGGGTGTAGATATTTACAATTGTTAGATCTTGTTGGATAGACCATTTAAGAATGATATAGTGTCCTTCTGTGTCTCTAATTACAGACTTTAGTTTAAAATCTAATTTATCTGATATAAGAATTGCTACCCCAGCTTTCTTTTGAGGTCTGCTGGCATGGAAGATGGATCTCCATCCCTTCACTTTCAGTCTGGATGTATCTTTAAGTTCAAAATGAGTCTCTTGTAGACAGCATATGGATGGGTCCTGTCTTTTTATCCAATCTGCAACCCTGTACCATTTTATGGGAACATTTAGGCCATTCACGTTGAGAGTGATTATTGAAAGATATGAATTTATTGTCATCATGTCGCCTGTGAAGATCTTGTTTTTATGGATTGTCTCTGTAAATTTCTGTTGTATATCACTCTAGGGGTGTTTCTCCTTTTATAGAATCCCCCTTAATATTTCTTGCAGGGCCGGCTTAGTGGTCACATATTCTTTCAGTTTCTTCCGGTTGTGGAAGCTCTGCATCTCTCCATCCATTCTAAATGACAGCCTTGCCGGATAAAGTATTCTTGGCTGCATGTTCTTCTCATTTAGTACCCTGGATATGTCTTGCAAGGCCTTTCTGGCTTGCCAGGTCTCTGTGGATAGGTCTGACATTATTCTGATGTTCCTCCCTCTGTACATAACGAATGTCTTCCCCCTAACTGCCCTTGGTTTCCTTGGTTCCAAGATTTGCAAGTTTTACTATTACATGCCGGGGTGTTGGCCTGTTTTCCTTGATCTTGGGAGGGGTCCTCTCTGCCTCTAGGACATGAATGTTTGTTTCATTCCCCAGATTAGAGAAGTTCTCAGCTACAATTTGCTCAAATACATCTTCTAGTCCTCTCTCTCGCTCCACCCACTCCAGGATTCCAATTATTCTGACATTGGAATGCTTCATGGTGTCACTTATTTCTCTGATTCTATTTTCATGGATTCTGAGTTGTTTTTCCCTGGCCTCCTCTTTTCCCTTTTTATCTATTTAATGGTCTTCTGGGTCACTAATTTGTTCTTCTGCCTCACTTACCCTAGCTGTTAGATTATCTAGATTGGATTGGATCTCATTGATAGCATTTTTAAGTTCTGCCAATTCAGCTTTGATTTCTGCCCTTAGAGACTCTATGTTTCTATTAATTGATTTCTCCATTCTAGCTATTGTCTTCACAATTGCTAGCCTGAAATTCATCTCCGACATCTTGGTTATATCTCATCCATTTGTAAATCTGCAGCATAAGTCATAATCTCTGAGTCTTTTCTATTTTGGGGGGTCCTCCTCCTAGTCATTCTGTTGATGGGTGGTTGAGGGAATGTATGGAGTCCAAATTATTGACCAGAACCCAAGAAAGATGCACCTGTTTTTTTGGGACCTTAGGGTTGCTGGCCTCTTGTTTTCCCAGCCTGTCTTCTGGGGGAGGGGCCTGCCATGCTGTTACTCATGCAACCGTGTTTGGGTGGAGTTGCCCTTCCCCCCTGTGGTGGGGGATGGGCTCAGTGGGAATCAGTTTTGGGGGTTTTTGTTCTCTGGCAGCTTTCCCTGGTAGCTTTCCGTGTCTCTTCCGTGAGTCAGAGCAGAAGAGACTGTTTCCAACCCTCTGCCTCAGAGCACAGAGACCATAGTCTGTTCTTCAGTGAGCTCTCCCCGCCACACTGTCTCCATTTCTGTCCATGCTGCTATAAACTGCAGCATCCTGGGTTGTGCGCCCCTCTGCAGCGCCCCCAGTCCTGCCTCCAGGTCAGAGCCCGTCTCTGCCCTTTGTGCTTCTAAAACCGCCAGCTGCCCCCAGATCGCACACGCGACCCCGCCACTCCAGGTTTCCACCCTAGGGGCTGCCCTAAAGTCCCCTTCCCACCACTACCAGTCTGCGAGTCTGTGCCCGGTCCCCAGCGAGGGAGGCTGTCATTCAGTGGTGGTGTAGGATCTCCACGGCCAGGCACCCTCCTGCTGCTGTTTATCCTCCAATATCGGCCCATGGAATCACGGCTCCCTGCTTTGTACCTTGAAACCAACCGCCTGCGATATTCTGTTTGTAGAGATCCAGATCTTCTTACAACTCAGGCTGGTTTCATGGGTGCTCAGAGTGGTCTGGTAGCTATCCAGCTCAATTCCGGGGACTAGTTGAAATGGGGTCCCCTACTGCTCCACCATCTTTCCTCTCCCCTTCTCTGTACATTTTGGCAGGAGCACGGACCCAGCATAGCTTTCTCAGCTTCTGTGGTTTGGCAAAGCAATCAAAAGTGGCTTGTGCTTTCTCAGACCTGCCTCCTCTGCTTCTCTCTCCCACTTATTTTTTTTATTTTTTATTTTTTTACTTGAGTATAGTTGCCTTTTTTTTTTTTTTTTGGTAAGGGGAGTTACTAGAAGTTTTTAAACACAAGAGTGTCATAATGAGAGCTGGCTTTTCAAAGGATTTGTTTGTTGGTGTTAGGGTGTCTGTAAGGATTGCCGTGTTGGAGGAGGGACTGGGCGTGCAGGGATGTGGGTAGAATTAGGTACAGGTGCTTTGGGTCAGAGGGATATAAACTTGAAGGCTGGCTCTGCCATCTGCAAGTGGCACAACTTCAGACAGGCTCCTTAGCTTCTGTAAGCCTCAGTTTCCTCATCTACAGACAAGGGTGCTGACAGGACCCACTCCAGTGGCTTCTTTTGATGACTGAGGCCACGCACTAAAGCATTTAGTGAAATGCTTGGCACAGAGGAAGCCCCAATAAATATGAATTATTTCTACAATTATTATTAGTAGGACAGTGGGGTAGCCTTTGAGTACAGACCTGCTGAGGGTAGTGGCGGTTAACAAGGAAAGGAAGGAGCGAATGGGAGATCTTGACAAGGAGAAAGGACAGGATTTTCTCACCGATGGGACTAGGTAAGACACAGATGTCTCCTGTAGCTCTTGTTGGATGACTGGGAAAATGACAAAAATAGTAAGTCAGAGAAGTTGGTCTTGGAGGAAAAATGACATTTGGGATTTGCAGTAAAATTTATAAACACGAAAAATACTTTATTTATTTTTTATTTATTTATTTATTTATTTAAAGATTTTATTTATTTAATTGACAGAGAGAGACAGAGAGAGAGGGAACACAAGCGGGGGGAGTGGGAGAGGGAGAAGCAGGCTTCCCGCCGAGCAGGGAGCCCGATGCGGGGCTCGATCCCAGGACCCTGGGACTGTGACCGGAGCTGAAGGCAGTTGCTTAACCAACTGAGCCACCCAGGCGCCCCCGAAAAATACTTTAAAAATCTGTTATTTGGGGATGCCTGGGTAGCTCTGCCTTCAGACCAGGTCATGATCCCAGGGTCCTGGGCTCGAGTCCCGCATCTGGCTCCCTCCTCAGCGGGAAGCCTGCTTCTCCCTCTGCCTGCCACTCCCCCTGCTTGTGCTCTCTCTCTGACAAATAAATAAATAAAATCTTTTAAAAAAATAAAAATCTGTTTTTTGTATGTGTGTGTGCTTTAGGCATATTTATTTCTTTCATCATTTATCACTGTTTGCCTGAGGCATGCATCTTAAGATAAAGCTTTTCATTAAGTAACATGAAAAATGGTACCTTTTTTGCCAGGTGGCTGGCCTCCACAGCAATGTCTGTGCCCGAATTCCCCATTCCAATCACAAGGACTCTCTTGTCCTTAAGTATATCTGAATGTTTATATTGCCGGCTATGAAAGTACTGGCCTTTAAAGGTATTTATACCTATAGAAAAAGAAAGTCAAATAAAGAATTTTATAGGATCAGTGAATGAAACATAAATATTGTTCCATTAATATCCTTTTGATGGATTATTTTGGTTTTTTTTTAATAGCATACTCTAAGAAAAATCCAAAATATCAATACATGGCTTTATAAGACCCAGAAATTAGTGAGTGATTATTTAATGGAGGTACTTACTCTATTTCACTAGATAATCTAGGCCTCTAGGTTTATTTACTGCCAAGTTGAAATATTGTGGCATAAAGACTTGTTAAGCAAAAGTGTAGGGAGTCATTACCATTTAAAAGTTGATAGAAATCAATGGGACAGTAATATTCTACTTACTAATATTTGACTATATTAGAGCTTTTCACAAGCAAGGAACAAGAGCAGAGAAGTTAAAGGAAACTTGGAGTCAAGTGCCTCCACTGTACTCAGCCAACTTTTTTTGGCATCTATGTGCTTGGCACTGTGCTCGTTGATATTAGGGAAATAAGATAAATAAAATGTGGTTCTTATTCGAAAAGATCCATGTGGGTTGGGGAAGTTCAGTGATAGTTTTCCTTGGTGACTGACTATAACTCAGGTTGAGTTTGCTGAGTCAGCAAGAGTTGGCTCTGAGAAAAAGGGATTATGTTAGTTTTACTGGGTTTAGATCTACTGTTCTAACTAGAAAGGATAGCTCAGGCAGTTGATGCCAAATTTCTCACTGAAACATTAAATGTGAATGGAGAGTGTTGAAAAATACTCTCAAGGTTGCATTAACACTATCAATCAAAAGTAACACACACTATACAAAGAACCTATTTTTTCCAGAAAAAAGTGATAAGACATTTAGATTCTCAGGGGATAGATATGGATGCTTGTGGCAAGTAGCCTTGTCAAGATCTGGTAGCTCTTTAGTTCACCTTGAATCATTAGATATCTGATATGAATCTCTGTTAAAACCCACCATAATCCAGAGCCTTTAAAATTTAACAATGATGCAACCAAGTTCAAATATTAATTCAGCCAGGACCCAGTATGGATCAGAGAATGGCTGAGGAGGGAGAGCTAAACAAGTTTAAGGAGAATCATAGAATCATTATCCCTGGATGTTAAATTACCTTAGATTTGCTTAGAACAGGCTCTTTTGGATCACAAATGAGCAAAAATGAGACTGTGGCTGAGTCTTCTATCAGACTAATATTTTCTCCTCTTATGTCCCAAGAAGACAGAGTAAACACTTTTATTAGGTGAATGTGGTTGTGTTAGTAAACACACTAGAATGTGTATATCTGAATAAATAGAAGTAGTTATCTTGGGAAGTTATACAGTTATTTTATGATACCTGTTATTTTTACTAAGACTTTTTGGAACATCTTTGGAATTGCCTCCAGAGCAATGTGCCTCCAGATACATGTTTTTAAATGTTTTCAATGAATTTGAATTTTTGTAACGGTTAACAATGACCCCAGTGGGGGCGCCTGGGTGGCTCAGTCATTAAGCGTCTGCCTTTGGCTCAGGTCATGACCCGGGGTCCTGGGATCAAGCCTCGCACTGGGCTCCCTGCTTAGTGGGAAGCCTGCTTCTCCCTCTCCCACTCCCCCTGACTGTGTTTCCTCTCTCACTGTCTCTCTCTCTCTCTGTCAAATAAATAAATAAAAATCTTTAAAAAACAAAACAAAACAAAATAATGACCCCAGGGTGTATGTACTATGTACTAAGCAAGTCTGTTGTGAGGCAGAGAGGGAGTTGGTGAGATTTGGAGGACTCCTTTTCAAATCTGAAGTCACAGAACTTTAGAGCTCAAAGGCTTCTTTTTTTTTTTTTAAGATTTTATTTATTTATTTATTTGAGCGAGAGAGAGAAACAGCATGAGAGGGGAGAGGGCCAGAGGGAGAAGCAGGGTCCCCGCTGAGCCAGGAGCCTGATGTGGGACTCGATCCCAGGACTCCGGGATCATGACTTGAGCCGAAGGCAGTCGCTTAACCAACTGAGCCACCCAGGCGCCCAGAGCTCAAAGGCTTCTTAATGATTAACTAGCCAGGGATTTCAAATAGCCAATTGGTAGTGGCTGGTAAGATTGGTATTGAGAGGGCGCCTGGGTCTCTCAGTTGGTTAACCGTCTGCCTTTGGCTCAGGTCATGATCCCAGGGTCCTGGGATCAAGCCCCCCACGATCCCCGCATGAAACTCCCTGTTCAGTGGGGAGTCTGCTTCTCCCTCTCCCTCTGCCCCTCCCCCCACTCATGTGTGCTCTCTCTCAAATAAATAAATAAATAAACAAATAAAATCTTAAAAAAAAAAAAGACAAAAAAAAAAAGACTGCAAGTCCCATAGAGCTCCGTTTGCTTGATTTGTGATGTACACTGTTGGGTAAGGTGGTCCAAGCCCCTCATATTTGGCAAAAGACCAGAGGCTTAGAAAGGTTAAGTGGAAGGCCCGAGATTGTATAGCTTGTTGACCATGTGGCCTAGAATCTGTACCTCCTGCTCTCAAGCCCATCCTATTCAAACTGAGGACATTGGTTTAGTTGCTTTCCAGGTACACTTTATCCTAATTTGACCTGAATTGAATGACATGTGGAGGGCAGAGCCAGCACCATTGGATGTACATGAGTTCATCATAAAATGAGTATTGGTATCACTTGCAGGTTCTATGTAGACTGTGATTCTGCCACTGGACTCCTAGAATCTCTTTTTGTTCCTTCCATACAGGCTACTGTTGTCTTATCCACCTCTGTATTTTTAGCACTTTGTGGGTGCCAAATAAATTCAGTGTACTCTCTATGTCAGGGAACCTTCGGAATTCTTGGAGTGATCCTGTACCAGGCACTCCTTCCTGGGAGTTTGGAGTAGTTTTCCTGCTCAGGGATTTTCTCTGTGGTTAAGAGCTGAGAAAGGATTGGGTTGTCTTGTGGGGTGGTGAAAGTTCACTGTTGAACTGTTCAAGCAGAGGCTCCAGAGCCTCTCTCAGGGATGTTGGAGAATAGTTCCTTGTATCAGGAAGAAGACTGGACTTGGTGCTTTCGATTCAATGACTTTAGTCAAGGGCAGTTTTCAGGATGTACTTTATCCTGACTTGACCTGTCTTGAGTAAGCTCTGGGGGCATTGGAGGTATGTGAGTTTATTTTAAGATAAGGCTTGAGATCCCTCCAGGTCATATTTAGAAGATGAAGAGAAAAATTTCCTAAAGATTTAAATTTTTGAAAACTTACTGCACATAAAAATAAACAAAACCATTGCCTCTTCTAGTCCCTCTGCACTGTCATCCAATGGAAATTTGACAGATTAACATGAATCATGGTTGCAAAAACCAGATAAGGAAGCTGAGACTCAAGGATGACTTAACTTGGGTCCCAAGATTCTTCTCCCTGTTGACTACTGACCTAGTGACAAATACCTCTGATCTAGCTAAACCTCTACAGAACAAACAAACAAAAATCACACTATTTTTTCTTTATTCATTGATTGACCTTTGTGGCCTCTAAACTCAGCTTTGGTTGTGTGCTACTGCTGAGGCTAACCGCTTGAGTAAGTATCCCGTGACTTAGAAGACTTTCTGAGTGATACCCATCACTTACGGAGGGACATTGAACCTTAGTGAAGCATAAAATTGCTTGCTAGTTATTTATTCTACCTTTTGGCACTTATTAGTTGTTTGAAACAAATGAAAGCCGAAAGCTGGCCAGAGAGTGCTGGTTAGAAAAGAATCCCTGTTACCTCACAACTTTAACTATTTAATGGAGGAACCATAGAAATGCATTCCCAGATCAAGCCAGTAACAAGATGGCTCACTTGAGACAAATTAAGATCAGTTTCAGAAAATGCTGTACCTGGAAAAGAGTCCAGTGGCAAATATGGGTTAGTAAGGAAACCAGTGCAGACCATGACAGCATCAAAGATGGCAGACTCTTGCTTTCCTTCATGCTGAGTGACCACCTCCCATTGGCTGGTGACAGTAAAATCTGGGCATTTTGTTACTTTGCAGACTTTAGTCTGAAAAAGGAATTATAGTCACAATTAGGTGTTGTCAAGTTTCTAGTAAGGGCTTGCTGTCCAATGTGTCAGTTGACATTTCAAATGTTTTAGAGCACGGACTAACCATAATTAATAAGCATAAATTTAGAAATTGAATCGAGTTATCAGATTAACTAAAATTTTCTGGATGAAAATATTCTAAGCTTAGAGTTTAGAGTGGTGGGGTATTTAAGAGAAGTGATGAGATCCAAAACGTTTGAGTGATTTGCTCAAATTCTCACAGTAAGTGATGGAACCAAGAACCATGGTCTTCGGATGTCTTTTTCATTATTTCTGTTATGTATATCTCTCCTAGAGTTATGCTTTAGTAGAGACATGGGCAATATAAATTGAAAATATAAATTTGGATCTTATGAAAGGTCTTATAGAATATGTTGCTAAAACTTTCCCAGATCCCGAGAATGATTGGGAAATGCTAACTTTATGGCCTGAATGTTCTGGGAGGAGCCCAAATTTCAGTCTATTTTATGTTTTAATTGAGTGCATATAAGTTTATAGGTGTGAGGTTCTGATTCAGAAAATATGTAAAATAAATTTACAAGTCAAATTTAAAAGCATAAATGCTCCACTGGCCAAGAGATTTTGCTGCCTTTCTTTTTCAGTTCTCAGAGAAGACAGGCATTTCAAGTCTTTCCTAATGGGTTCACTATTTGTTTTATAATATTTGAAGCACTTGTTGGATTACAACATTTGTATTAGGAACTCTTCCTTTTTTAAATATAAGTTTTCAGGGCGCCTGGGTGGCTCAGTTGGTTAAGCAACTGCCTTCGGCTCAGGTCATGATCCTGGAGTCCCGGGATTGAGTCCCACATCGGGCTCCCTGCTCGGCAGGGAGTCTGCTTCTCCCTCTGACCCTCCTCCCTCTCATGCTCTCTGTTTCTCATTCTCTCTCTCGCAAATAAATAAAAAAATCTTAAAAAATATATGTTTTCAGTTAATTAAAAATTAATTGATTTCAAAAGAGTTACTTTTATCTTTTTTTAAGATTTTATTTATTTATTCATGAGAGAGAGAGAGAGAGAGAGGGGCAGAGAGAGAAGTAGGCTCCCAAGGAGCAGGGAGCCCAATGCGGGACTCGATCCCAGGACCCTGGGATCATGACCTGAGCCGAAGGCAGACGCTTAACCATCTGAGCCACCCAGGCACCCAGAGTTTACTTTTATCTTAAAAATAACTGTTTGTAATTAAAAATTTGGAATGCACAGAGAAGAAAGAAATTTCTTATGTGTGTACCTTCTTAAAACTTTGGTGAACATCTAGCCTTAAACTTTTTTTTTCAATTATTTTAAAATAGACTTGGGGCAGCATGTAAGTAAAGGAAATGCTTCAGTTTCAGGAACTCTGATGCATTAAAAAATATTTATGTGGATCATATACCTCCACTATGGTAGTGTTTCATTTTTACTGTGTCCCTTGCAAAATAAGGAAGTGGAGTAAAATACTCTTTGGAAAACTGCAATACTTACAGTTTGATTGAAATATAATTGGCATACAACACTGTATAAGTTTAAAGTATATTATGTAATGATCTGATAAATATATATACTGCAAAATAATTCCAACAAACAATAAGTTTAGTTCACATCCATCACCTCACATAGTTATAATTCTTTTTCTTGTGATAAGAACTTTTAAGATTTACTCTCTTAGCAATTTTCAAATATACAATTCAATACAGTTAACTATATTCAGCATGCTGTACATTATATCCCCACAACTGATTTATCTTATAACTGGAAGTCTGTACCTTTTGACCATCTTAACCCATATACCCCAACTCCCACCCTTCACCTCTGGCAACCACCAATCTGTTCTCTTTCTATGAGTTTGGTGTTTTTAGATTTCATATACAAGTGAGATCATACAGTGTTTGTCTGACTTATTTCACTTAGTATAATACTCTAAAGGTTGTTGCAGATGGCAGGATTTCCTTCTTTTTTATGGCTAAACAACATTCTAGTGTGTGTGTATGTGTATGCCACATTTTCTTTATTCATGTATCGATTGATGGACACTAGGGTTGTATCCATTTCTTGACTATTATAAGTGATGCCACAATGAACACAGGGGTGCAGATATCTCTTCAAGGTAGTGGTTACATTTTGGTCAGTACTTTTAAGGTTGTGAATATGAATCTTATTTACTACTACCTTTGGTCATTTATGTTGCTTTCAATTCCCTGGGAGTTCCTTATCATCCCCATCTGTATCAAGGAGAGAGGGAGATAAGAGAAGGAAAACACATGGATTTTCATGCTTCTTGGAGAGGAAAAGAAGGGGAAAAAAGAGAGTATATTCATTTGCCTCTGTCCTTCTACCTTCTTCCTATCTCTGTTCTTGGAAATGGGTAGGGAGGTGGGTAAGGCCTATGAAAAGAACAATATTCAAAGATTTTTCTATTCCCAAGGATATCTAGAAAAGATTTCCTTCAAATAGTGAGGTTCTTTTGTGTATGGGCCATTGCACATGTTTATTCCTATAAAGGGATACTCAAGAAGAGAGGATCTAGGTACTGGTGGAAGTCATCAATGTTCCAATGCAATTTGTCCCAAGCTGAGATTGTGGTTTGATATTTTCAGGTCCCTTTGGGTACTTGGATGAACTTATTACTAACTAAAAATGTATACATGTGAATCCTTACAGAAAGTATCCACCTCTACCTCCAGATTTACTTAGGGTGGGTGTGAGTACAAGGGGAAAAGGAATCCAGCCAGGTGTCACCAATCTTGCCAGTTCATGATCTCATCTACAGAGCCAAGGGCTAGGCTATTGAGAGAAATAGGAAACAGGTAGGCAATACTTTCTGACTACTGACTGATGTTTTGTGTCTTACCTTGAATTGAATGCATTCCAGAAGGTTGAACCAGTTTGCATACATTTTGAGATATTCCAGGAATTGAGAATTTGGCACATAGTTTGGATAATCTTCTGGGAATGGAAAGTCTGAGTAACAAGACATCTCCTTGCAGCTGTTGGAAACCACAGACTTATAGAGGCTGGCTCTGCCTTCTTCAACATGTTCCTGTACAAACAGTGAACGCACATGAGTGTGTATGCATTTGTGCCTGTGTGCACACATACATGAAAATGGATGTTAATTTTTAGACATTTCAAACATTGACAGAGATTGAAGTTACCCTTTCTAATGGGATTTGTTATCCTGCACTTGAGGTAGGGTGAACACTGAACACTGAATTTTATGATCTGGATTGCAATTTCATTCATTACATGTGAACAAATAAACCCGGGATGAATTCACCTTTCCAGATTCACATGGCATTATGGCAAAATACAGGAAAATAGGGAAATAGACCAGAGCCAGGAAGTAGTGTCTGGATGATGGACAATTGCTAGGTAGTTTGGTTTCACAGGGTGTTGTTGAAAGGATTATGGAGAAGGGGGTTCAGATTATGAAGGATTTTGTGTCTAAGGTTAAGGAATTTGGATTTTATAGGAAGGTGATGGCAGTCTTCTGAATGTTTTAATGTGGAAGTGATTCCTGTTATATTTTGGAAAGCTAATTCCTGTTCTACAAAAGACGAATGACAGAAGTCTGGAAAAGAAGGAAGGAGGCTGGTGAAGAGCCTAAAACACAAATCCACTCTAGCCATCACTGAAGGCAGCCTGAGCAGAGACATTGGCAGTTGAAAGAGAGAAGTGGAAATTGAGGCAGCAGAATGACAGAAGGCACAGGATGGTGGAGTGGTTTGGATTTAGGACTTGGGAAAAGAAGCAGGTCAAAGGTTTCTAGACTGGATAACTGTGCACACACATGATGAAAGACTCATTTCCCACCCCCAGTTTTGACCTGAATAAATGGCAAATATTAGCATCTCAGACAGCTCCCACTGGGTTGAATAATAATAAGTTTTGGTATATGTAGTCGTTAATATACACTGCCTCTGTCTTTTGGATGTATTATGAAGGATGCTCTGAGTTTAATGGGAAGGCAGGCTTTAGTATTTTAATATTTAATATTTAATATTATTAACCATTGGTTATGTATAGTTCTTTTTTTTAACCTGTGAAACAATAATTATTTTATTTGTGTGAACAAGTGGAAAGACGAACATAAACTTCACATGTAGAGGAGGGCTCACTTTGTTCCTTCAAATGATGTGAATCTAGATCTGCATGAAATGTGTAGTGATTACAGGGAATAAAATTACAAACTTATCTTTGTGGTTTCAATTAATGCTGCCGATCTCATCAACTAAGGAGTTCACTGTATCTTGCTTGTCTGCAGCCCCACCTCTGACAGTCTCATTTGTCCAGAATAAATTTAGAAAACTGGAATCTAAAGGCTTCTGAGAAAGATGACTATTTAAATCCTGATATTTTATTCTGCCAGGAGATCTAAAGCAGTGTTACTCAAAGACGTAGTTGGCTAAGCAATATGGAGCTGAATTGATCATTAGCACTCTATGACAAGATAAGTACAGAAATTGAGAGTAAGCATCTGGAAACTTTACAGAGATAATTCAACATTGCTCAATATCCAAGCATGTGGACTCCTATATGTTGAATGAGACTCAGATCAGTCTCAGTTTTATCTGATCCCTGTGAGAAATGCTGTGGTCATTGGGTTGTATACTAGACGTGGGCAGTGGGACTACATTAGTGATGTTTTGTTTTTTGTTTTTTTGTTTTTAATGTTTATAGCAGCTTTATTCATAACTGCTAAAAGTTGGGTGTGAATGAATAAACAAACTGAGTAACATGCAGGCAATGGGCTATTTAGCGCTAAGAAGAGGTGGGATATTAAGCCATGAAAAGGTGGAATCTTAAATGCATATTGTTGTGAAATTAGTCAATTTGAAAAGGCTACTGTATGATTCCAAATGTATGACATTCTTGAAAAGGCAAAGCTGTGGAGTGGTCAGGAGTTGGAGGGAAGAGAGTGTTGAATAGATGGAACATGAAAATTTTAGAGCAGGGAAGCTATTTTGAAGACACTATAATGGTGGATGTGGGTGGCCATTATATACTTGTCAAGGCCCACAGACTATACAAGTGAACCCTGTTGTAAACTATGGGCTTTGGGTGGTAATGATAAGTCAATGTAGGTTCAACAACTGTACCACTCTGGTGCAGGCTGTTGACAGTAGCGGAAGGGGCTGGAGCAGTATTTCAGAACTCAGTAGTACTTTCTGCTCAATTTTTCTTAAAAGTTAAAACTTAAAAAAATCTATTAGTTAAAGCAGAACTAAATTATAATCTATAGAACCAAATACTTGAAGCAGGAGTAGTAGTCATTTCTTGGCAAACGTCCAGTACAAAATCCAGACATTCACATCTGTACTCAAGGTATCAAACAACAATGAAGCTGGTTAGGACAGAGCGCAGCAATCAATCGCTGGGATGCAAGTCAGTGGTAGCTGTGGGCTCTCCACACAGCTTATTAAGCTCTCCTTATAAAGATATGGCCCATCCAAAGGAAACGTTGGTCTGTTCAAATGAGGTCGCTTTTCCTTCCCCAGTGCAATTAATCTTTTCATCATCTTCTTATTTCTCTTAGCACATTCAGGACATAACATATTGTCTTCTAGGCCTGGGGATGGGAACGCACAGGCAGGTAACAGGAAGAGAGAGATCATCCTCTTGGGAGTGTCAGGCACCCAGGCCTGACCTGCATGAAACTGCAGGCGAACCCAGCCTTGTGTGTCTGCCAAGAGAGGTCTGCCATGGACAACACACCACCGGACACCAGAGACTTGCAGCAGAAAGGTCTCAACAGAAGCAGGAATGGAACATGAATTCACAGACTTGGATTGACTGGCTCTTGCAGCAATTCTTGACCATGCTGCCAACGTGCCTTCCTGTGCTGAAGTTACCACCTCGACGGTATTAATCCCTTCCTCTCTCTCACTCTTCTTACAACTTTTCCAAAGCCTTGCTTTCTTGGCCAGCATCTTGCCTTTCGTCGAACATCACTGCAATTTAGCTTCTGGTGATGTTTCAGGAATATTCTGGTTTATTTCAGGGTAAGCATGTTTCTGGAGCCTCAGATAAACCTCTATTTTCTGGCCATCGGTACTCAAATTCAATTGTTGGCACCAGTTCCGCAAAGTGTCCCAACGTACTTTATTAAATGGAGGCAAACTGGTTGGCAAGGGAAGGATTGGTGTATTACAACAACTATGTTTTGGGCAAAACTTGAATTGTTCATTTATTTGAGGATGACAAACTTTATTGCTTGACCCAGGCGTCTTCAGGCTGACTTCTGAAGTTGAAGAAACACTTGCTTCCATTTGATGTTCTTCATTAGGTTCCTCATTAAATGGAACCAATGTGAGAATCACACTCTCTTCCTCTGATGCCTCCTCTGAGAAATTCTGCTCATTCTTCTCGTAAGTCAAGTGCACCATTTCCAGGAACAGTCAGAGGAAGGCAAAACTAGTAGCAATCTTAGGACATCTGCCCTTCACTCTTTTTCACCTCTACATTAGTGATGTTTTAAGGTTAGTTTGAAAACTGTTATCCGAAAATGCATACAATTTATCATTTTCTTTCATCGAAAGATAACTGATATTGGAGCATCTGGGTGGCTCAGTCAGTTAAGTGTCTGACTTGGGCTTAGATTATGACTTAGATCAGGGCTTATAACATGTAGATGCTGATCTCAGGGTCCTGGGATCGAGACCGAGGCTGGGCTCACTGCTCAGAAGTGAGTCTGCTTGTCCCTCTCCCTCTGCCCCTCCCCCATTCATGCAAGTGAACACCCGTGCTCTCTCTCTCTCTCAAATAAATAAAATCTTAAAGAAAGATAACTGATTTTTAGTTATAACCTTAAAGAATAAACTATCAACACTGGCCACTGATAAAAGGTTGAAGATAAGTTTTGAAAATACAACACTATTTGCTTCATTTTGGATAGCAGTTACAAGAATGTCCTGGGCACGCCCCCTGGGTGGCTCAGTCGGTTAAGCCGTCTGACTCTTGATTTCAGCTCAGGTCATGATCTCAGGGTTGTGGGATTGAGCCCCATGTCAGGCTCTGTGCTCAGCATGGAGTCTGTTTGAGATTCTCTCTCTCCCTCTGTTTCTGCCCCTCACCCTGCTCTTCCTCTCTCTCTCTCAAAATAAATTAAAAAAAGAATGTCCTGAACTTCCTGAGATCACTTTAAAATTTCTTCTTCCATTCCAATCAACATACTTTTGTGAACAGTGTTTCTCTCTTTATGTGTGCTATTAGGCAAAACTTAGAAACAGTTTAGATATACACTATTCCTTGAGAAGAGCATGGTCTTCCCTCCAATCCAGATGAGATAAAATAAAAAACAAGAAGCCAGCTTAATGATCACATTAAAAACTTTAACTATTAATATGTCCAATGCATAGTAAAAGTGTGCCTACAGGTGTTTCAAATGGAGACAGTTTCACACACAATGTTTTATTTAGCTGAAAGTTGCAAGTGTAATAGTGATTTTCTATATTAATTGCGTATATATACACTTTCAAAGAAAAATCGGTCCACTTTTTGGAATTATTTTATTTGTATGTTCACTTAATGACATTTGCTGAATTTTATTTTATGTCTTTTGACTCCATTGACTTTTGAATTTATATTTTGACATTTTTCTCCGTTTCATTTTCATTGTTTTCATAGTTCGTTTTTACTATATCTTATAAATGTAATTGTATATACTTGATTGGAAATTAAACAACAGAACAAAAACTGAATCCTCTCCACAGTTTGAGAAGCACAGCTCTCTAGTCAGTGCTCCTTAATCTTGTTAAGAATCACCTGGGGAATCTTATAACATGTAGATGCTGATTCAGTAGGTCTGCTTGAGCCTGAGATTTTTTTTTAAGATTTATTTATTTATTTGAGAGAGAGAGAGAGAGACTCGTGAGAGCAGGAGGAGGGAGGGGCAGGGGGGAAGGAGGAGGGAGAAGCAGACTGTACTGAGCTCGGACCCCATGCGCAGGGCTGGATCTCACAACCCTGAGATCTTTACCTGAGCTGAAACCAAGAGTTGGATGCTCAACCAACTGAGCCACCCACGTGCCTCAAGCCTGAGATTCTGTATTTCTAACAAATTCCCCTGCAGATGCTGTTGGGCCACAGACCATATTTTGAGTAACAAGGTTCTAGAGCAGTCCTACCCAACAGGAATGTATTGGAACATGCACACTTTAAAGTTTTCTGGTAGTTATATTTAAAAAAGTAAAAAGAACCAGGTGAAATTAATTTTAACAGTATACTTTATTTTTTTAAATTTTTTATTGTTATGTTAATCACCATATATTACATCATTAGTTTTTGATGTAGTGTTCCATGATTCATTGTTTGTGCATAACACCCAGTGCTCCATGCAGAATGTGCCTTCTTTAATACCCATCACCAGGCTAACCCATCCCCCTACCCTCCTCCCCTCTAGAACCCTCAGTTTGTTTTTCAGAGTCCATCGTCTCTCATGGTTCGTCTCCCCCTCTGACTTACTCCCCTTCATTCTTCCCCTCCTGCTATCTTCTTTTTCTTTTTTCTTAACATATGTTGCATTATTTGTTTCAGAAGTACAGATCTGTGATTCAACAGTCTTGCACAATTCACAGCACTCACCATAGCACATACCCTCCCCAATGTCTATCACCCAGCCACCCCATCCCTCCCACCCCCCACCACTCCAGCAACACTCAGTTTGTTTCCTGAGATTAAGAATTGCTCCTATCAGCGAGGTCATATGATACATGTCTTTCTCTGATTGACTTATTTCACTCAGCATAACACCCTCTAGTTCCATCCACATCGTTGCAAATGGCAAGATCTCATTCCTTTTGATGGCTGCATAATATTCCATTGTGTATATATACCACCTCTTCTTTATCCATTGATCTGTAGATGGACATCTTGGCTCTTTCCACAGTTTGGCTATTGTGGACATTGCTGCTATAAACATCGGGGTGCACATACCCCTTCAGATCCCTACATTTGTATCTTTGTGGTAAATACCCAGTAGTGCAATGGCTGGATCGTATGGTAACTCTATTTTCCACTATTTGAGGAACCTCCATACTGTTTTCCAGAGTGGTTGCACCAGCTTGCATTCCCACCAACAGTGTAGGAGGGTTCCCCCTTCTCCACATCCCCGCCAACGTCTGTCCTTTCCTGACTTGTTAATTTTAGCCATTCTGACTGGTGTGAGGTGGTATCTCATTGAGATTTTGATTTGGATTTCCCTGATGGTGAGCGATGTTGAGCACTTTTTCATGTGTCTCTTGGCCATTTGGATGTCTTCTTTGGAAAAATGTCTGTTCATGTCTTCTGCCCATTTCTTGATCGGATTATTTGTTCTTTGGGTGTTGAGTTTGATAAATTCTTTATAGATTTTGGATACTAGCCCTTTATCTGATATGTCATTTGCAAAGATCTTCTCCCATTCTGTCAGTTGTCTTTTGGTTTTGTGGACTGTTTCTTTTGCTGTGCAAAAGCTTTTTATCTTGATGAAGTCCCAATAGTTCATTTTTGCCCTTGCTTCCCTTGCCTTTGGCGATGTTTCTAGGAAGAAGTTGCTGCGGCTGAGGTCGAAGAGGTTGCTACCTGTGTTCTCCTTTAGGATTTTGATGGACTCCTGTCTCACGTTTAGGTCTTTCAACCATTTGGAGTCTATTTTTGTGTGTGGTGTAAGGAAATGGTCCAGTTTCATTCTTCTGCATGTGGCTGTCCAATTTTCCCAACACCATTTGTTGAAGAGACTGTCTTTTTTCCATTGGATATTCTTTCCTGCTTTGTCAAAGAGTAGTTGACCATAGAGTTGAGGGTCCATTTCTGGGCTCTCGATTCTGTTCCATTGATCTATATGTCTGTTTTTGTGCCAGTACCATACTGTCTTGATGATGACAGCTTTGTAATAGAGCTGGAAGTCCGGAATTGTGATGCCGCCAGCTTTGCTTTTCTTTTTCAATATTCCTCTGGCTATTCGGGGTCTCTTCTGGTTCCATACAAATTTTAGGATTATTTGTTCCATTTCTTTGAAAAAAGTGGATGGTATTTTGATGGGGATTGCATTGAATGTGTAGATTGCCCTAGGTAGCATTGACATATTCACAATATTGGTTCTCCCAATCCATGAGCTTGGAACGTTTTTCCATTTCTTTGTGTGTTCTTCAATTTCTTTCCTGAGTATTTTATATTTTTCAGAGTACAGATCCTTTGCCTCTTTGGTTAGATTTGTTCCTGGTATCTTATGGTTTTGAATGCAATTGTAAATGGGATCGACTCCTTGATTTGTCTCTCTTCTGTCTTGTTGTTGGTGTATAGGAATGCCACTGATTTCTGTGCATTGATTTTATATCCTGCTACGTTACTCAATTCCTGTATGAGTTCTAGCAGTTTTTGGGTGGAGTCTTTTGGGTTTTCCACATACAGTATCATATCATCTGCAAAGAGTGAGAGTTTGACTTCCTCTCTGCCGATTTGGATGCCTTTGATTTTTTTTTGTTGTCTGATTGCTGTGGCTAGGACTTCTAATACTATGTTGAATAGCATTGGTGATAGTGGACATCCCTGCCGCATTCCTGACCTTAGGGGAAAAGCTCTCAGCTTTTCCCCATTGAGAATGATATTTGCTGTAGGTTTTTCATAGATGGCTTTTATGATATTGAGGTATGTACCCTCTATCCCTATACTCTGAAGAGTTTTGATCAAGAAAGGATGCTGTACTTTGTCAAATGGTTTTTCTGCATCTATTGAGAGGATCATATGATTCTTGTTCTTTCTTTTGTTAATGTATTGTATCACGTTGATTGATTTGCGGATGTTGAACCATCCTTGCAGCCCAGGGATAAATCCCACTTGGTCGTGGTGAATAATCCTTTTAATGTACTGTTGGATCCTATTGGCTAGTTTTTTGGTGAGAATGTTTGCATCCATGTTCATCAACGATATTGGTCTGTAATTCTCCTTTTTGATGGGGTCTTTGTCTGGGTTGGGGATCAAGGTAATGGTGGCCTCATAAAACGAGTTTGGAAGCTTTCCTTCCATTTCTATTTTTTGGAACAGTTTCAGGACAATAGGTATTAATTCTTCTTTAAATGTCTGATAGAATTCCCCTGGGAAGCCATCTGGCCCTGGGCTTTTGTTTCTTGGGAGATTTTTGATGACCCCTTCAATTTCCTTAGTGGTTATAGGTCTGTTCAGGTTTTCTATTTCTTCCTGGTTCAATTTTGGTGGTTGATACGTCTCTAGGAATGCACCCATTTCTTCCAGGTTATCTAAGTTGCTGGTATAGAGTTGCTCATAATATGTTCTTATAATTGTTTGTATTTCTTTGGTGTTGGTTGTGATCTCTCCTCTTTCATTCATGATTTTGTTCAGTTGGGTCATTTCTCTTTTCTTTTTGATAAGTCTGGCCAGGGGTTTATCAATCTTGTTAATTCTTTCAAAGAACCAGCTCCTAGTTTCGTTGATCTGTACTACTGTTCTTTTGGTTTCTAGTTCATTGATTTCTGCTCTGATCTTTATTATTTCTCTTCTCCTACTGGGTTTAGGCTTTATTTGCTGTTCTTTCTCCAGCTCCTTTAGGTGTAGGGTTAGGTTGTGTATTTGAGACCTTTCTTGTTTCTTGAGAAATGTTTGTATTGCTATATACTTTCCTCTCAAGACTGCCTTTGCTGTATCCCAAAGATTTTGAACAGTTTTATTTTCATTTTCATATGTTTCCATGAATTTTTTAAATTCTTCTTTAATTTCCTGGTTGACCCATTCATTCTTTAGTAGGATGCTCTTTAGCCTCCATGTATTTGAGTTCTTTCCGACTTTCCTCTTATGATTGAGTTCTAGTTTCAAAGCATTATGGTCTGAAAATATGCAGGGAATAATCCCAATCTTTTTGTACCAGTTGAGACCTGATTTGTGACCTAGGATGTGATCAATTCTGGAGAATGTTCCATGGGCACTAGAGAAGAATGTGTATTCTGTTGCTTTGGGATGGAATGTTCTGAATATGTCTGTGAAGTCCATTTGGTCCAGTGTATCATTTAGAGTCTTTATTTCCTTGTTGATCTTTTGCTTGGATGATCTATCCATTTCAGTCAAGGGGGTGTTAAAGTCCCCCACAATTATTGTATTGTTGTCAATGTGTTTCTTCGCTTTTGTTATTAGTTGCCTTATATAATTGGCTGCTCCCATGTTAGGGGCATAGATATTTACAATTGTTAGATCTCCTTGTTGGATAGACCGTTTAAGTCGGATATAGTGTCCTTCCTCATCTCTTATTACAGTCTTTGTTTTAAAATCTAATTTGTCTGATATCAGGATTGCCACCCCAGCTTTTTTTTGGTGTCCATTAGCATGGTAAATTGTTTTCTACCCCCTCACTTTCAATATGGGGATGCCTTTGGGTCTAAAATGAGTCTCTTGCAGAGAGCATATCGATGGGTCTTGTTTTTTAATCCAATCTGATAGCCTGTGTCTTTTGATTGGGGCATTGAGCCCATTTACATTCAGGGTAACTATTGAAAGGTATGAATTTAGTGCCATTGTATGGCCTGTAAGATTATTGTTACTGTATATTGTCTGTGTTCCTTTCTGATCTATGCTGCTTTTAGGCTCTGTCTTTGCTTAGAGGACCCGTTTCAATATTTCTTGGAGGGCTGGTTTCGTGTTTACAAATTCCTTTAGTTTTTGTTTGTTCTGGAAGATTTTTATGTCTCCTTCTCTTTTCAATGATAGCCTAGCTGGATATAGTATTCTTGGCTGCATATTTTTCTCGTTTAGTGCTCTGAAGATATCTTGCCAATCCTTTCTGGCCTGCGAGGCCTCTATGGATAGGTCTGTTGCCAATCTAATATTTCTACCATTGTAGATTACATATCTCTTCTCCTGAGCTGCTTTCAGGATTTTCTCTTTGTCTCTGAGATTCATAAGTTTTCCTATTAGATGTCTGGGTGTTGACCTATTATTATTGATTTTGAGAGGGGTTCTCTGTGCCTCCTGGATTTTGATGCCTGTTTCCTTCCTCACATTAGGGAAGTTCTCTGCTATTATTTGCTCCAATAGACCTTCTGCCCCTCTCTCTCTTTCTTCTTCTTCTGGGATCCCAATTATTCTAATGTTGTTTCATCTCATCGTATCACTTATCTCTCGAATTCTGCCCTCGTGATCCTGTAGTTGTTTATCTCTCTTTTTCTCAGTCTCTTTATTTTCCATTATTTGGTCTTCTATATCACTGATTCTCTCTTCTGCCTCATTTATCCTAGCAGTTAGTGCCCCCATTTTTGATTGCACCTCATCAGTAGCCTTTTTGATTTCGACTTGGTTAGATTTTAGTTTTTATTTCTCCAGAAAGGGTTTCTCTAATAACTTCCATGCTTTTTTCAAGCCCAGCTAATATCTTTAAAGTCATGATTTTGAACTCTAGTTCCGACATCGTACTACTGTCCGTATTGAGTAGGTCCCTGGCAGACGGTACTACCTCTGTTTTTTTGTTGAGGTGATTTTTTTTGTCTTGTCATTTTGTCCAGAGGAGAATAGATGGATGAGAGAACAAAATGCTAACAGGGTAACAATGTCCCCAGAAAATGTACTCTAAACAAATCAGAAAAGTCCTGAAACCAGGGGAAAAGAAAGGAAAAGAAAGAAAAAAGAAAGAGAAAAAAAAAAAGGAAAAGGAAAAGATAAAAACAAACAATGGAACAAAACAAAAAAAACAGAATATGATCAAATATGATCAGGCTGGTGCATAGATCAGTGCCACACACTAGATTTTGGGTGTTGTTTGGTCTGTTAGAAGAAAGTGCCTCCCATAATTTTAAAGAAAGACTTATATATGTACAAAATAAGGTTTGATATGATGAAGGGATTGAATATGACTGTAAAGATGAAAATTATTAAAAATTTATAAAAGGAATTGAGAAGAAGTTGTTTGAAAAAAGAAAGAAGAGGATAAAAAAAAAGAAAGAAAGAACAAAAAATGGGAGAGAATGTGATCAAGCAGGAAACTAGAACAAAGCCATACACCAGAGATTTATGGTATATTTTGATCTGTTAGAAAGAGAGAACAACTTATATATATATATATATATATATGCCAAAAATAAGGGTAACTACTATGAAGGGATAGAATATGACTCTAAAAATGAAAAATAAAAATGTTTTTTTTAAAAAAAGGGATTGATAAGATGTTGGTTGAAAAAGGGAAAAAGAAAAATTAAAAAAAAAGACAAAAAAATTAACTTTGAAAGACTAAAGAATCATGGTAAAAAAGCCATGAATTCTATGTGCACTATTCCCCTAGCGCTGGAGTTCTGCCATTCTCATTGATCAGTAAACTTGGTCTTGGCTAGCTGTTCTTGCTGATATTCTGGGGGAGGGGCCTGTTGCTGTGTTTCCCAAATGTCTTTGCCAGAGGCGGAATTGCCCTGCTCTTGTGGGGTCCAGGCTAAGTAATCTGCTTGGGTTTGTTCTCAGGAGCTTTTGTTCCCTGAAAGCTTTCCGTACAGCTTTGGAGGACAAGAGTGAAAACGGCGGCCTCCCAATCTCCGCCCTGGAGAAGCCAAGAACTTGGGCCCCAACTCCTCAGTGCACCCCCGGAGAAAAGCAGTCAATCACTCTTGTCTCCCTGGACTCCGGCCGCACTCCGTGCTCACCTGGCCTGTGACCGAGCGTTTCTATCTCTGGCACCTGACCCCGTGTGGAGTGTCCAAACTCAGCAGATCCCTGCGGTGCGCTCCTGCCCCGCTCCTCTTAGGGGTGGAAGGGGAGTCTCCCTGGCTCCGCCACTTGTTGGGTCCCTGCTGGAGGACCAGTGGCCCGACTGTCACCGATCACAGTCTATGGCAACCCTGAGCTGAAAGCCCACGCCTTGGCTCCGTCTCTGCAGCCGGCTTCCCTGCTCTGATACCTGGGAGCTCTGCCACACTCAGTCACCCCCGGTCTTTCTGTGACCCTGAGGGTCCTGAGACCACACTGTCCCGTGAGGGTTCCACCCCCCGCTTAGCCACTGCAGCGACGTCCCTCAGCGGAGCCGACTTCTAAAAGTTCCAATTTTGTGCTCCGTGGCTCCATCACTTGCCAGAAGTGGCCGACAGAGGCCCCCTCCCCCGCCGTCTATCCTCCCGAATATCTCCTCGGATTCACTTCTCCACACGTCCTACCTTCCAGAAAGTGGTTGCTTTTCTGTTCAGAGAGTTGTTGCTACTCTTTTCTTCAATCTCCTGTGGAGTTTTTAGGTGTTCAGAATGGTTTGATCCCTATCCAGCTGAATTCCTGAGACCAGACGAAATCCAGGTCTCCTACTCCTCCGCCATCTTGCTCCGCCCCCCCATTTTTTTTTTTTTTTTTTTTTTTTAGAGAAAGAGAGCATGAATGTGGGAGGGGAAGAGGGGGAGGGAGAGAGAATCTCAAGCTGGCCCCACATGCAGCGCAGAGCCTGATGCGGAGCTCCACCTCAGAACACTGAGATCATGACCTGAGCTGAAACCAAGAGTCGGATGCTTAACCAACTTAAACACCCAGGTGTCCCTTCCCTTCCTCATTTTAACAATAAATGTAAAATGATAATAAAAGTTACTCCTAAATAGAGACATTCTCTCTATACAGGATGATCATACCTCTTGTTCTCCAAGAGCAAATGTTTCCTTCTTTTCCTGCTCCTTTGCGCAGCCAGAATCTTGCTGGAGGACAGTGCCCAGTTCTCAGATCTACAACCCATACTAGCTGTGGATGCTCAGAATTGATGTGAGGAACCCCCAAGAGGATGGGGGCCTCTCGGGTGTACCCCCTTGAAACATAATAGGAATTCAATAAATGTTTGTTGAATATGTGAATAAGAGGAAACCTACCAAGAGTACTGTTTTAGAAATAGCCTTTTAAAGAAAGACTGGAAGAATTAGGTTTACTAAGCCTAAATAAGAATTAACTGAGAAATTTCTTCAGTGATTTAAAGGGTAAAGTGTTACACATCTTCATTGCCCTCATTGAATGTAAAAATATGTGGTACATAAGGCACATAGTTGTGGCTCAATAAATGCTTGTTGAAGAAATGAAAGGATGCATGTGCAGAAGAAAAGACCTTGATGCACATAAGGAGGAACATCATTCCAGGGAGGGTTATTAGGTCCTGGACTATGTTTCAGGGTTGTGAAGAATGAAGCTGAATGTGTTCTTACCAGTAGAGTGTAATTCCCTCCAGACGACCTCAGTGTGGTTCTACAGGAAGATCATCTCCTAAGATCCCTTCCTATACTAAGATTCTCTAAGAGGAATATTAATTTTGAGTGATGGGCAATTCCTCACATTTTATTTCTTCAATATTACTTTATAATTGAGGTAATCAACCTGTGGTAACACTACAGGTTACTACTCAAGAGCCTAAGAAAGTTGACTGTAAAATAGACTTTCCATATATACCCTCAGCCCCCACTTGAGTTAGTGGACAGAAGTCGGCTCTTTACCAATGTAACCCTTCTCTTTTTAAAGATTGCCACCCCCTCTCCCACCCCAATGAATGATGGCTTTTCTTTTCCATTGCAACCTTTGTCTGTTTCCTCTTTGCTTAAGGCTGTGGTAGCTGGAAGAGAGAGAGTCAAATTGAGTGCAGTGGTTAATAATCTCTGTAATCTTTGGCACGTCTCCCTATTTGGAAACAGAAGCGGTCTTCATATGTGTTTTCTTGGGTTTCTACAGATCACTTGTCCAGTTTTGCATGATGGCCCCTGCTACCCGGAATAGGCTCTATGGATCCCTCTGTGGGTTTCTGGTAAGTACAGCCCTTGCTAGGGAAGACACTTTAATGTGTAGGTTTTGAGTTGGCCACCTGCTTTGAGTGCAGAGATACCTCTAACCAAGCCTGTGTGTGTGTGTGCACGTGCACATGCGTGTGTGTGTGTGTGTACATGCTGAGATAGGAGGAGGATGGGATGTCTCTAGAAAGACTTGGAGGTTCATAGCATGTTAGAGCTGGAAGGCCCCTTTAAGGTCACCTAGTTTAGGGATTTTCTCTCAGGTGTTGGAGGAATCTCAAGGTGGTCCAGTTGTCTCAGGAGGCCGCTGGGTCAAGAAAGGGCTGTTGCATGAAGGTGGGGTGGTTTTTCTTCCTTCCCAATCCCCTAGCTTTTATCTATTTTTCAAACTGGTTCCACATCCTCATTTAATAAATGAAGCAATGGGGCTGGAATGACTTGTTAATTGGGCTGCTGCTGGGTTACCCTCTTTGCCATCCTTTTGATGTCCTGTCATGGGCTTCACAATAAGTGTTCACCACCATCTCTATTTTTCTTACTTCTCCATACCACCCCCACTCCTTCTTCACCCTCCACAGATGCTGCATTTTCCCGAAAGCATCCTGGCCTCTGACATGTGCGCTCCTGCATCTTCCTATCCCTCTACCTCAACGTGTCTCTTCGTGTTCACTTTTCCTTCCCCTCCAGTGTCTGAGGAGGTTGCATCTCTCCCCCTTTTCCCAGGCAAACCAACTCCACTTCTTCCCTTTTCTGCCAGGATCTTGTCCCAATGTGGCCTCAGGTATTCAGTAGTTTTCCCACTGTCCAGATATTCTCTCCTTACCTGTAAACATGTTTGGGTCTTCCTATCATGCAAACAAAACCAAGAGAACAACAAGAAGGCATCTTAATTCTGTTCCTCATTATCGACTGCTTTCTAAATTGTGTAGGAATCCCTTGCCAGAATATTCAACCACCCTTGTCTCCTCACATTATTTACCTTACCTGTGCCACTTACACCAATAAGCTATTTTTATTTTCCAAGCATGCCCAGTACCTTTTCTTTACTAGTTCCCCCTCCATAATCTCCCACTCAATCTCATGTGCCTGTTGAAATCCTTCCAAGTCCATCACACACCATCTCTCCCATGAAAACTTCTCTGACTTCCTTCCAGTGCAGGATATAATACTGACCTCATTTAAATGCCCATAGAACTGTTTCTGGCTTGTAGGATCCTACGTTTTTTCCCTTTACCCTGGCAGCAACCTGAGGGTAGGATGCATCCTTCTCATTTTTGTGTCCCCCATGGTGCTTGTGCATAGGCATTTAAGCTGCCCTAGTCACATAGTCAGGTAGGCGCAGCTGGATCTAGACACATTTCTTTTGATTTTTAAATCAGTGATTTTACATATTAATAATTAAGTGTCTGTGACCTGTATAGGGTGCATTTTTGTCCAGTATCCCCAGGTCTCTGGACTCACTTTTGCTTTGACTGAAATTACTTTAACCAAATAAGTCTGCTAATTACCCTGCTAACTGGGAAGTTTCATCTTGCCAGCTAAATCCCAACTCTGATAGATTAGTCCCATTTGTCTTGAGTATGGGTTAAGAGGGATTCTGAGGCTCATCAGGGGAAGTGCATCATGCTGGATTAGCAACATCTTCCAGTGGGGCACAGGAGGGGAGGTTTTACCGCATGGGTGTTAGGTTTCTGCTTTCCTAATGGAATGTATGCACTTTGAAACATGGGAACAGATGTGCTCTCTCACCTAGTGCCCTTGAGGAGGTTTCTATGTATTGATGGTCACATTTGGTAGTTAGACATATTTCAAAATACATAGTTCTTTCTGTGAGCCAAGCTGGCCTATGCTAGGAGAACTGCAGCTAACCAGTTAGTCACTTTCTGGAGCTTTGCTCACTGAGTTAGAAAATACTTTATTCCAGTTCCAAATTCCACCCTTCTACAGTTAGAGGAATGCCATGTCTTTCTACTAGCCCCTTATTGGCTCTGAGGTCCAGATATCTGACACATTGCTCCTTTTCACTATTCTTGAGAACTTTCTCGTCAGCATGTTTAAAGCTCATGGGAAATGTTCTTGCCCTCTTAAGAAGGAGGGGAAGTAGGGGGTTTGGGAGCTCTGATGCAAATGCTTCCCTGGCCAGCTATGGAAGTCAGGGTTTCAGTGGCCCCAGCAGCGCCCCCGTGACCCCCTTCAGCCCAGGCCAGTGAAGGCTGGGCTTTGTTGTCCCCTCTTCTCCTTCCTCACCCATTCTCCTCTCCAGGTTGGACTGTAACCCTACTGAGGTTTGAGGATATTACTTTCTGTTGCTCAGGGAACAAAAAAGGCTCTAAACACACATTCTTTACTTCTGATTGTATTTTTGGCCGAGATTGGGATTGTCTGGATTTAAGACCTTGCGGTTAGAACTCATCCTACACCGAGCCCTGTGTTGTTTCACCTCAGATGGAGCAGGACAGGGAAAAGAAGCAGGTACAAGAGGCTCAGTGGTGCTGGCAGAGGCCGACATTCCTGCACTGCTGGGTTCCTGCCTTTGCCCCAAACCCTGTGGTCTCTGGCCTTGCTTCAGACCCCTTGGATCTGTTCCTGCTCCCCTTGTTCTGGGCTTGCTTGGCTTGTCCCAGCCACTTCATTCTTGGCCACCCTTTGGGGGCATCTTTCTTCCTCTTGGCCCCAGATAAAGTTTGTAGGGTGGCTCATGCACTCCCCACCCCCAGCTCAGGCTGTCATTGCTCAGGGCAATGTCACTAGCCCTCCTGGCTCCCTGTTCAGCAGATGCTTCTAACCCCTTCTCCCCTGGGGCAATCAGCGTTGTGGGAGAAATTCAACCTCTTTTCACATCCAGTGAGCCTTTTCCAATAGACACTTCACACAGCTGCAGAGACCCCTATTTACGGTGAATCTCCATAGGCCCCCGAGTTTGCTCCTCTCGAAGCATGTGGGTTCCAGTCCTTCCTCCAGGCAGCACTTGATGGAGGCTAGGCCGCTGACCCCAGTTCCCACAATTGCAACTTGCTTAGCCATGTTCCCCTGTGTGGGGAAAGCAAAGCAGAGCTTTTTATTCGTAAGTGAAAGCCCCACCCCATCCTTGGCTGCTCTAGCCAACCAGGAAAAAGAACTGGGCAGATTAAGGAATTTGCTCCCCTTGAATCCTCTGTAGCTGTCCTCTGGTGTTGCGAATGTGAGAAATGTTTAGGTTGCTGCTTTAACCCTGTGCTTGGTGAGCTCCCACCCCATTGGAGCTGCCATCCAATGTTAGTACAGTTGCTGCTGAGACGATAACCTTGGAGAGTTTTGCATTCTGGACTGCACGGCTGCCTCCAGCCTCGCTTCACGGATGGCAGAATGGCACAGAGTCATGCACCAGAAAGAATCACCTTGTCAAACACGTTTTTTAAATAAACACACGAAAGCAGAGCTCAGATTGGTATGGTGACACGGCACAGGGCCACACAGCAGTGGTGGAGTGGAGCTGGGACTAGGAGCCAAGGCACGGTGGCCACTGCAGGTGCTGCTACAGCAAATGCTTCCCCGGGGTGAGTCCCAGCCCCCTGGCATGGCCCGGGGCCCCAGTACATTCTTTACTTCTGATTGTATTCTGCTGTCATCTTCCTCCCACCTGCGGCCAGTGGACAGCCACCAGTGGAAGAGAGAGGCTGCCACCCGAGAGGCACTGTGTGGACAGTCCTCCCTCCCCTTCCCATCAGATACTGATCCACTCCAGGGAGCATGTCCCTGTCCTTTACAGGCACAGATGGAGGATCATCTGCCCCCAGGCCATGTAAGAATCCCGAGAGGCAATATGGTATATTGGTTAAGCAACCAGGCTCTGGCAGATCGCCCAGGTTAAAGCTCAGCTCTGTCAGTTACTGCTGTGTCATTTCAGGCAAGTTAGTTAACCCCTCCATGTATCGTAAAAATGGAGAAAATGGTGGTAGTTTCCTTGCAGTGTTTGGTGAGAATCAAGTGAGTCAACACATGTCAGTTGACTTAGAGCTATTCTTAGCACATAGCAAATGCTCAATAAATATAAGCTATTATATGATTACTATAAAAACATTCCCCCAAATTGGTATCCTCTCCAGCCTTTGCCATCCGTGAGCCTCTGCTTTTATAATTCCCATACATTTTGGTCAATACACACACGTTTAACACTAAATCATGCGATTTTAGATGTTGTTCCCTAATGCGTTTTTGTGACAGTTTTATCTCCTCAAATTAGTGAGTTTTGAAAGTACACGAGTCACATAGTAGATGCTACTTTCTTGTTTCGCAGATGAGCTCTTGCCACAAAACTGGATGTACATCTTTTGCTTTTTAGGATTGGGAATCTGAGTGAGCTCAACTCTAGGGATGTCACCTGCTTGCTCTCTGCTATGGCCCCTGTGGCCAGGGAAGCCCTGGGAACATAATACAACAGGTGCTCAATAAATAGCTCTTTTTAAAAATTAACATGTAATGTATTATTTGTTTCAGGGGTACAGGTCTGTGATTTATCAGTCTTACATAATTCACAGTGCTCAGCATAGCACATACCCTCCCCAGTGTCTATCACCCAGCCCCCCCATCCCTCCCACCCCCCACCACTCCAGCAACCCAGCAACCCTGTTTTTTTCCTGAGATTAAGAATCTCTTATGGTTAGTCTCCCTCTCTGGTTTCATCTTGTTTCATTTTTCCCTCCCTTCCCCTATGATCCTCTGTCTTGTTTCACAAATTCCTCATATCAGTGAGATCATATGATAATTGTCTTTCTCTGATTGACTTATTTTGCTTAGCATAATATATATACAATGGAATATTATGCAGTCATCTAAAAATTGAAATCTTGCCATTTGCAATGATGTGGATGGAACTAGAGGATATTATACTAAGCAATAAATAGCTCTTGAACGAAACGGTAAGGCCCATTTTTTTCAGGTGTTATATAAAAGTGTTGCAGGGCTGGTTGCTTCCCTGTAGCAATCGGCTCTGACTGGGGAAGAGCTGGTAGATTCCCTTTACGGGAAGTCATGCTCTAGATCCTGATGGACACACTAGAATCACAACCTTATACAATTTTCCCCTCCCGGGGTCCTAGAGAAGTAAAGTGACCCCACATTTAGAGACACAGTTGATGTAATGGAGTAAATGTGGGTGTTGGGACCAGATATATCTGTTTCAAATCCCTGCTTTATCAGTTTGGTGCATAGGAAAATACCCCCTTTGGGTTTCACTGTCCTCATTTGTAAAATGGGACATAATGCTATTCATTTTTGTGGGACATAGTAGGCATTCAGTGAAGAATATCCACTTTCATGGGAAAAATGACTCTAGGAATGAAGGGGGAAATTGCACAGATCACTATGATACTTGCAGCTGTGTGCAGAAGCATGCTGGCCCTATAGAGATAGCAGGTCTGATTATAGCAAGATGCTTGTGCCCTCAGCAGGAGACCAGGAAACAAAGCAGTTTCCTTCCGTGTAAGGGGAGCATGTAGAGCCATTTGCAGTAGCTGGACTGAAAAAGAGGCTGGAGCAATTTCCTGAGCTTGGCTCCACTGAAACTAGAGGTCAGCAGGGGGAGATCTAACTTCCTTGGTGTCTATCTTGTATAAAGTGTCCAGGGCAGGTCCCAGGCAGGAAGAATGGGCTCTTGGTAGAGCAAAAACCAGTGTGTATGTTTCGTTGACTAGGATGTTGTAGTTCAGGAACATACTGCTGAATGAAAGTACCAAGCTGATTCTATAAGAAGAAAGGCACCCATAACATTGTATGCCAATGACACTTCAGTAATAAATTTAAAAAGAAGGAGAAGAAGGAGAAGGAGAAATGCATCCATTCCAACAGTTAGCTTGGTCAGAGGGAGGACCAGCCAGAGACCTGGCTCCCTGTGAACTAACTGTGGAGGCCTTGGGCAAGAAAATCAGCTGTATTGGGCCCACTTTGCAAAAGAAGCTAATGTGCTAATTCTTACTCCAAGGGCCTGACTCAGTTCTGTAAACATTTGCCTATAAACATTTAAGGGATCATGCAAACAGAAGGATTAGATTTAAGGCCAGTGGTGGAACTGAAGACGTTAGATGAAGGTAAATTTTAGCTCAATATAAGCACTTCCTAGTATTTCAGGCTCTGATATTTGTTCAGACAGAGTCCGTATGATGATTTTTTTGGGGGGGGGAATATTGTAAGTAGGAGATTAGGTAGAGGGTGGAATCAAATGCCCTATAGGGTTCTGTCAACTCAGATTCCGTGATTCATTCTCAGATTAGTTCAGCCATCAAACACTCAATGAGGGGCTTCTATGATCCTAAGTCCTAGGCAAGGTATTGGAGGTGCAAAAGATGAATAAGGTGTGATGCTTTCTTTAGAGTCACTATCACTCAGATGGAGAAGTCAGACTGATAAATAAATCATTACAACACTCTGTGTCTTGTGGTAAGACAGAGATGTGTATTCTGTACATATTGCAATAAAAGCATGAAGGACGAGGCTCATATTGTGACTTTGGGCTGATGGGAAAGCAATACTGAAGAATAATAGTTGCTTTAGGGTTTAAAGAACCCTAGTGAATAAAACACCAGTGGGCAGAAGACGGGAAGAAATGAGCTCCAGAGACAGCAGCAAGAGTAGGGGCTACAGATGGTCCATAACATCATCTACCACTGCTCAGCTCCGTAACGAGCTTGTCATCCTCTTGATACCTACAGGAAGTAGTATATTCCCCACAAGAGGAGACTACCACGGTGTTGATTCATTGGAACACGTCTGTTAATCTCTCTGCTTAAGGGTATATGTTTCCCCCAAATAGGACATTTTCTTTGAGTCATCTCTTATTTTCCCTTTTTCTTATTTTCTAGAGTGGCACCCTTGGACTGTGCTCGTAGTTGCATAAATACTAGGCAATGCGTTGATTTCCTGGTGGGTAAATGAATGAATTCATCACCATATACCCTCTGCAATGAAAAAAAAACTAATTGAGCAGATATTTACTGGGAACTAATATCCTGGGTCAGAGTTCCCTTCCTCAAAAGGACCTTCTATCAAATGCACAATAAACAGAAATCCTCTCCCTAGCCGTCATGGTAACTCAGCGTGGACCAGATCCCATCAGCCTCCTCCGAGCGGTGTATCTCCTCATGGCACAGTCGGGAAGCGGGAAGTCAGACCTGGGTGTGAAGTTCAGTGCTGGCCAATTACCAGCGTATGAGTTTAGGCCACTAATCTGTTTCAGTGTCTCCGTTTCCCTTTCTCTAAAGTGAAGCTAGAAGTAGAACCTGTTCTAAAAATGAATTAACTAATGTATAAACAGCATTTAGCCCAGCATGTGGGACATAGATATTACTATGTTATTTTTACAGCTTCAGGAGATTTTTCCTTTATCTGACATTTTTGTAGATATTTACCCTGGCAATTTAGGGTTTATTTACAGAGACAAAGTTACAGCATATTTGGAATCAGAGCCGTGAGGGTAAACTAGAAATGTGTATCTGAAGGTTGTCTTCCAGCAAGAGAAGGAAATGAGTAGGGAAATAGAGAAGAGAAAAAGAAAATGAAGAGCACAAAATAGGCTTCAAGGTCACCTTCTCCTTTCCTGTGGTGTTTGTTTGATTCACATCTGCTTGCTATCTCCCCAGGGTGTCAGTAGGGTTGTTCCCATGTTTGCAAAGGCAAACTTGTAAGACCACATGAACACATCAGTGCGCGAGGTAGTTAGGTGCTGCCTTCCCGTGCCAGGAACAAGGAGGGCTTCCCACCTCTTGGTCAAGTATGAGTGAATACATGAAACCAAAGTGTGATCAAAAAAATTTAAGTAGGAACGCCTGGGTGGCTCAGTCGGTTAAGTGTCTGCCTTTGGCTCAGGTCATGATCTCAGGGTCCTGCGATTGAGCCCCGCATCGGGCTCCCTGCTCAGCGGGGAGCCTGCTTCTCCCTCTCCTACTCCCCCTGCTTGTGTTCCCTCTCTCGCTGTGCCTCTCTGTCAAATAAATAAATAAAATCTTAAAATAAATAAAAAAATAAAAAAATTTGCCCTCTTTTATTTCAGACAGAGTGATCAATGACAGAGTAGGCAATTTCACTAGGGTGGAAAGGACCCTAAAGCCACTGATTATTGGGGAGCTATTTCACATGCTAATGCAAAAAGATGACATTTAAAATGTTGTTGCTCCTTATGTGAATATTCAGTAAAAACTGGGCCATTCCTTTGCTGGCAGTTTCTAAATTATTTTTAGGAAGAAAGCCACCTCAAAGCTGACAATCCAAAAGAAATAAGCAATCAAAATTAAGAAAATATAACTGACCTGGCAAGGTAGGTCTAGTCACTGGTGGAAAGTGAATTTATTTTTTATGAAGTGGGTTTATAAAAAATAACAAGTGAAATAACCTAAGCAACATGAAATTCCTAAGTGAGTTGGGAATCCCTGTTAGTTGCATCAAAGTTCCCAATTTTTAAGCAGGGACTTAGAAACTGTTGTTTTCTTTTCCCCCTGGGCATTCTATACTGCTTCCTCTACTTCAAAGAAGTAAAAGGCAAATATGTAATGTACTGAAGTCAGATGGAGTGTCCAGTTAGGTTTCCTAGGATAATGTAGGGGGTCAGCAGATGAGGCTAGGCCTGCCAGTCCCAAAATGGTATGCAGAGGCTCTCTGAGTTATTTTATTATTTTTTTTAAAAGATTTTTTTTATGTACTTATTTGGCAGACAGAGAGACACAAACGAGAGAGGGAACATAGCAGGGGGAGTGGGAGAGGGAGAAGGAGAGGGAGAAGCAGGCCTCCTGCTGAGCAGGGAGCCTGATGGGGGGCTCGATCCCAGGACCCTGGGATCATGACCCGAGCTGAAGGCAGATGCCCAACGACTAAGCCACCCAGGCACCCCTCTCTGAGTTATTTTAAAATAGCAAGGAAAGCACATGTTTATTGAGTGAGGAGCAAAAGCAGAGGTAGTTGATAGTTTGAATATCAGTTAGGGCTGTATTCCATCAGATGGAGGCATATCTTTGCAACGCTGGGTTGTTGGCAGTTGCAAGGGTAAGAAGCAAGTACCGCATGAACATTGGTTGAGGTAGAACGGGAAAGGAAGTGACGATGTCCCATCTGATTCTAAGGATTGAGAAACTGTACTGTGCCTAGCAGGCACATACACATCATTATTAAGTAATTGTGGTTATTCAAGAAGGAAATAAAATGATTATTTGTCTTTCAGTTTGTGTATTATTTTTCAAAAACTACAAAGACATAAGAACAGAAATAATTTGTTTGGACCTGACTACTCACACACTATAGGGCCTCTTGAATCTAGAAAGTTTGGGAACCTCTGGGTTAGAGTCTTACCTTCCAGCTATATTTTATTTTATTTATTTTTTAAGTAGGCTCCATGCCCAACTTGGGGCTCGAACTCATGACCCCGGGACCAAGAGTCACATGCCCTATTGACCGAGCCAGCCAGGCATGCTGGATATCTTTTTTTTATTGACCTGGGGACCTTCTCTATTGGTATCAGGAAAATGCAGGTGATCCCATATCTGAGTCCAGCACTATATCCATTAAGTAGTGTTTTTTAACTATCTCCATAACTTACCTATGTTTCCTAGCATGCCGTCTCTACTGGTGCTGTCAGACTTGCATCCAGACCTTTACTTATACATTCCCCATCCCTCTCTCCTTCTTCCCTTTCCTCTCTGTCTGTGTCTCTCTCTCTCTCTCACACACACACCCCCCATCTTGGCCCATGGGTACTGGCACTGACCGCACAATGATACAATATCTTTAAGGGCTGTGCATTTCAGGAGTAATCAGAGATAAGTACATTTAGCTGGATGGATGACAATGGGAAGTGCATGAGGGTGCCTACTTAGCCCCTGGGAACAAATGAGCATAAACTGGTAAGAAACCCAGGTCAGAGCAGGGCCATGCTCTGTGATTCCTATGTCCCAGCAGCCAAAGTTCCCTGCCTCCTCAAGCCCGTTCCTAACCACATAAGAAAAATTCTGCTAGGATTTACATTTATCTTGCCAGTAACAAGGCCACAGATGTTCCCTAAGCTGAGGAGAAACTAAGAAATAATACAGGACTGAGACTTAGTTTCTCCATCTGTAAATCAGACAACATTAAACTAGTTATCTACAAAAGATTTCCAAAACCTTTGAAACGTATAGTGAATTCAGCTGGGAGTGGGGTTAACAAAAGAGATCTGATAATAGAAACTCAAGAAACTTTGTCATAGTGCACAGAGTGGAGCACTTTTAACCACAGGAAGAAGGACAGCACACCAACATAAATTAGATTCTAAAGGGGGATTACCTCTCTCTCCCAACTTTACCAAAGACAAACCCCCAAACCATGTCTGACACCATGTTAGAAGATATTATATTAATGGAAGCACTTATGAAAAATTACTGATTTCTCTTTGCATTAGGAATCCAAGTTTTCCCTTTTGATTCACTGCCTAATAATCTACCAGCAGCGTACTTACCAGTGTATGCAGAAGACTTAATATCTGACTTTATGGTCCCTTTGCAAATACTCAAGCTTTTAACAGTCTCTGAGGTGGGGACGTGAGGGGGAGATATTCTGCCGAGGTGATTCCTTCCTGAAGCACAATAACAAAACAGGAAGAGTCTGCGCCCCACCTCCCTGACTCAAAGAAACCAGAGATTGTATCTGGTCACATATATTATCTACTTACTTTATGTACTTGGAATTCTGACAGCCCCCAACACAATTTGGACTCTGGAGCTAGTAGAAATTCAAATGGATGAGGGGGGAGCCAGTGTTGGCCTGGGAGTCCCCAGCACACAGGACAGCTGGGTCTAAGGGATAAAGAATGTCATGTGGAATTTGGGACCTAAGGTTAGTCATTGTTTACATTTTAATTTGACTAACGGTAATCGTGAAATGCTAAGAGAAATATTGCGTGGTGGGTGATGATGTGGAGAACAAAGGTAAAAGAAAGGTAGGAAAATTAAATTTCCTTACAATTTACAGCCCATTGACAAGTGCTAGAGACAGGCAGAGTGACCTTCCTCCAGGAACTCAACTGCCTTATCTTAGTATTTGCTAGAGGCAAAAGGCATCTCAGCTTGACATTAGACTCATCTCCAGGATCCTGTAAGTCTTCTTTAATGTATAAAAAAATCCCTTTGGGGCACCTGGGTGGCTCAGTCTGTTAAGTGTCCCAGCTGTTGATCTCAGTTTAGGTCATGAGTTCAAGCCCCACGTTGGACTCTGCATTGGGTGTGAAGCCTACTTAAAAAAATCCCTTTGGAAACTTCCTTTATCTCTGCCCCCCAAGATATATGTTAGCAATCATCCTCCCTCTGCCCACGGGTCCTGTCCCTATGCTTTAATAAAACCACCTTTTTTTGCACTGAAGATGTCTCAAGAATTCTTTCTTGACTGTTCACTCCCAGACGCCAACATTTCACATTGGGTGATATACTCTTTAGACACATACTTCTCCCTGAAAAATAGAAATTAACTTAAGGAGTCACAGCAGCATCTTCATTGTTCATCAATTTCACTCTTCGAAGGGAGCAAATAAAATAAGACAATCATGTCAGCAGCTGCTACACCAAAGCTTCACCTTTAAGGTTTTGGTCCATTTCACATTTAGAGAGAATCGTTATTTTTAAACCACATTGTCAAATTAATCTTTAAAAGCATTTTTTTTTTTAAGTGCAGATGATTGCCCAGACATTTGGGAAATGTAACAAATACATGGGCAGATCATGACCTTTGGAGTCACAAGTCCTGTGTTCGAGTATTGTCTTTACCAGTTGTTATCAGAGTAATCTTGGGAAAATTATATAACTTTTTGAAGTTTCAGTTTCCTCAATTAAAATAACTATGATAATACCCAACTCAGAAGTTGTGGTGGGGATTAAACGGGAGAAGCCATGCAGAGTCTTGTACGTAGTAAACACCGTGATTGTCTGTGAGGATGATGATGATGACATCATTGCCAGGCCAGATAAGGTGTCTTGATTATTGAATCATAATATTGAAATGACTTCCACAGGCACAGAGAGTAAACTCCAGGCTAGATTGGTCAGACTGAAGCAGGGGGAAGGTTCTGGAAGAATAAATCTCTTTTTCCTGATTTCATTATAGTATAACCCTTAAGCTCCGTATCCAGAGGGACTTGTGTATCATGAGTCTGTTGCTTGCTCATTAGGCGTACCCTTTACCTTATTTCTGGCTAATTAAAGACTTGGCATGGAGACAGCATTGTTCACTGCGTTGAGTTCAGCTGCCTTCCTGCAGGTGCGAAGATGATAATATTTGGATGATTTCAAAGCTTAGTTTTCACCCAGAAAGAAAACCTTCAAAACTATTATAGTTCAAGCATGTTTCTAAAAACCAAAATATCTTTGACATCGAGTCAGGGACACATTGAGAGCTGGGGCCACAATTAGTGTCTGGAACCCCAGTACTCAGGCACTTACGTTGATATGCACATGCATCTTTGGTACACACCTAGTAGGTCACCAGGCATGTTGCTCATATCAGTAGAAACAAAGAACTTAAAATGCTGGTTGAGCACAAACATGATCATTTATCAGATCATCTTGTTTTCCGTAATTAGCAAGAGACTTGTAATTATAAACTGGAAGACTGGCTTTCAGTGGCACCTCTTTCTGCCATTTTTAGCGCTTATTGTAAATCAGCTGTCCTTGAGGCCATGGGATGGGGAAAGCTATCCAGGCCCCTTTTTGAAGTGGACCTATACCCTCAGAAGCCAGATTGGTAGACAATAATGCTCTTTAGAAAATATTTTGGACTTTTTGCCTTCCTGGTGCATGGTAGGATTGAACTTCTTGTCTGTCAGTGTTTGGCTGGGAACATGAGACTAGTGTTTGGCTGGGAACATGGGACTAGCTCTGGCCAGTGAACTGTGAGCGAAGGTAATATATGTCCTTTCTGGGCTCAGAGCAGTTAATTGCCAGTATGAGACCTTAGAGCATTTTATTTGTCTTCAGTGTGTCAACAGCTACTTTCAGCAGGGCTGTTCCATTAGCCTGGATGCCTGAGTGACTGTGATGAGCAGAGTGGATACATAACACGAAAAAGAAAGAATCTTTGTCTTATTTCAAGGTTTTGAGATTTGGGAATTGGTGGTTAGTGTACCACACCTAGCTTCTATTGATGGATGCACCAGAGGGATCTTTCTGGCTCTTTCATTGTATTTCTAAATCATCTTCTGAAGTCTCCCCTCCCTTCCTTCCCCCACCCTGCTCTGATGCATAGCTAGAGCTAGAGAATCTGAGAGCTGAAGGTGAAAATTTACTTAGTTTTAGTCCCAGTTGAAATTAGAACTACCCAGTGCAATTTTTTTCTTTCTCCCTCTAAAAAAGAAAGTTAAAACAACCACAAGTCCCTACCTATCATCCCCCACCCGCTAAAAAAAAGTATCAAGAGGCTGCCTACCTAGACAGGTCTTCTCCACAGGTGACTTTCTTGATGGTGATTGATTGATTGATTAATGTTCTTTTTTTTTTTTGAGGGCAGAAACTCATGTTTATTTCAATTTAGGGGCCAGTCACCTACAAATTTTGACTAAAACCAATTTTTTTTTCTTATTTCAAAAGTATATTTTTAAGGAAGCAGTAGTAGATTTTTTAGTTATGGCTTTGTTTTGTGAAAAATTATGGTGATTTTATCAACAGTATATTGGTAGAATTTTTGTGGAATATTTAAAAACACAAAAAAGTTCAAACTATATAAAATATATTTACTTTTATTAGTAAGATTAAAATAATGTATATTGATGGGAGATGGAATTACAGTTAGACTAAGAGCCTACAAAGTACTTTTTATTTTAAAATACTTATTTAAATTCAATTAATTAACATATAATGTATTATCAGTTTCAGAGGTAGAGGTCAGTGATTCATCAGTCTTATATAACACCCAGTGCTCATTACATCATGTGCCCTCCTTAATGTCCATCACCCAGTTATCCTACCCCCCACCCCACTCCCCTCTAGCAACCCTTAGTTTGTTTCCCATGATTAAGAGTCTCTTAAGGTTCATCTCCCTCTCTGATTTCATCTTGTTTTATTTTTTCTTCTCTTCCCCTATGATCCTCTGTTTAGTTTCTTAAATTCCACATATGAGTAAAATCATATGATAATTATCCTTCTCTGATTGACTTATTTTGCTTAGTATAATACCCTCTAGTTCCACCTACGTCCTTGCAAATGGCAAGATTTCATTTTTTTGATGGCTGAGTAGTGTTCCATTGTATATATGTACCACATCTTCTTTATCCATTCATCCGTTGATGGACATCTGGGCTCTTTCCATAGTTTGGCTATTGTGGACATTGCTGCTATAAACATTGGGATGCAGGTGCCCCTTTGGATCACTACCTTTGTATCTTTGGGGTAAATCCCCAGTTGTGCAATTGCTGGGTCATGGGGTAGCTCTATTTTCAACTTTTTGAGGAACCTCCATACTGTTTTCCAGAGTGGCTGCACCAGCTTGCATTCCCACCAACAGTGTAAGAGGGTTCCCCTTTCTCTGAATCCTCGCCAACATCTGTCATTTCCCAAATTGTTAATTTTAGCCATTCTGACTGTGTGAGGTGGTATCTCATTGTGGTTTTGATTTGTATCTCCCTGATGCTGAGTGATGTTGACCATTTTTTCACGTGTCTGTTGGCCACTTGTATGTCTTCTTTGGAGAAATGTCTGTTCATGTCTTCTGCCCATTTTTTGATTGGATTATTTGGTCTTTGGGTGTTAAGTTTGATATGTTTATTACAGATTTTGGATACTAGCCCTTTATCTGACATGTCATTTGCAAATATCTTCTCCCATTCTGTCAGTTGTCTTTTGGTTTTGTCAACTGTTTCCTTTGCTGGGCAAAAGCTTTTTATTTTTATTTTTTATTTTTTATTTTTTTAAATTTTATTTATTTGAGAGAGAGAAGGACAGAGAGAGAGCATGGGAGGGGGTGGTCAGAGGGAGAAGCAGGCTCCCTGCCCAACAGGGAGCCAGATGTGGGACTCGATCCCGGGACTTCAGGATCATGACCTGAGCCAAAGGCAGCCGCTTAACCAACTGAGCCACCCAGGCGCCCCTGGGCAAAAGCTTTTTATATTGATGAAGTCCCAATAGTTCATTTTTGTCTTTGTTTCCCTTGCCTTTGGAGATGTGTCTAGCAAGAAGTTGTTGCAACTGAGGTCACAGAGGTTGCTGCCTGTGTTCTTTTCTAGGATTTTGATGGATTCCTGTCTCACATTGAGGTCTTTCATCCATTTTGAGTCTATTTTTGAGTATGGTGTAAAGAAATGGTCCAGTTTCATTCTTTTGCATGTGGCTGTCCAATTTTCCCAACACCATCTGTTGAAGAGACTGTCTTTTTTCCATTAGATGTTCTTTCTTGCTTTGTCGAAGATTAGTTGACCATAGAGTTGAGGGTCCATTTCTGTGTTCTCTATTCTGTTCCATTGATCTACATGTCTGTTTTTGTGCCAGTACCATACTGTCCTGATGAGTACAGATTTGTAATAGAGCTTGAAGTCCCAGGTTGTGATGCCATCAGCTTTGGTTTTCCTTTTCAACATTCCTTTGGCTATTTGGGATCTTTTCGGGTTCCATACAAATATTAGGATTATTTGTTTCAGTTCTGTGAAAAAAGTTGATAGTATTTTGATAGGGATTGCATTGAATGTATAGATTGCTCTAGGTAGCATAGATATTTTAACAATATTTATTCTTGGGACGTCTGGGTGGCTCAGTCAGTTAAGTGGCTGCCTTCAGCTCAGGTCATGATCCCGGGGTCCAGGGATTGAGTCCCACATCGGGCTCCTTGCTCAGCGGGGAGCCTACTTCTCCCTTTGCCTCTGCCTCTCCCCCTGCTTGTGCTCTGTCTCTCTCTGACAAATAAATAAAATCTTAAAAAAAAACCCCACAATATTTATTCTTCCAATCCATGAGCATGGAATGTTTTTCCATTTCTTTGTGTCTTCTTCAATTTCTTTCATGAATGTTCTATAGTTTTATGAATACAGATCCTTTGCCTCTTTGATTAGGTTTATTCCTGGTATCTTATGGTTTTTGGTGCAATTGTAAATGGGATCGACTCCTTAATTTCTCTTTTTTCTGTCTCGTTGGTATATAGAAATGCAATTGATTTCTGTGCATTGATTTAATATCCTGCCACTTTGCTGAATTCCTGTATGAGTTCTAGCAATTTTGGGGTGGAGTCTTTTGGGTTATCATGTCTTTTGTGAAGAGTGAGAGTTTGACTTCTTCTTTGCCAATTTGGATGTATTTTATTTCTTTTTGTTGTCTGATTGCTAAGGCTAGGACTTCTAGTACTACGTTGAATAGCAGTGGTGATAGTGGACATCCCGGCCGTGTTCTTGACCTTAGGAGAAAAGCTCTCAGTTTTTCCCTGTTGAGGATGATATTCGCTGTGCACTTTTTGTAGATGGCTTTTATGATATTGAAGTATGTTCCCTCTATCCCTAACACTGTGAAGAGTTTTAATCAAGAAAGGATGCTTTCTTTTGTCAAATACTTTTTCTGCACCTATTGAGAGTATCATATGGTTCTTGTCCTTTCTTTTATTAATGTATTGTATCACGGTGATTGATTGTGGATGTTGAACCACTCTTGCAGCCCAGAAATAAATCCCACTTGGTCGTGGTGAATAATCCTTTTAATGTACTGTTGGATCCTATTGGCTAGTATCTTGGTGAGAATTTTGGCATCTATGTTCATCAGAGATATTGGTCTGTAATTCTTTTTGGTGGGGTCTTTGGTTTTCGGATCAAAGTAATGCTGGCTTCATAGAATGAGTTTGAAAGTTTTCTTTCCATTTCTGTTTTTTTGAAACAGCTTCAGAAGAATAGGTATTAATTCTTCTTTAAATGTTTGGTAGAATTCTGCTGGGAAGCCATCCGGCCCTGGACTTTTGTTTGTTGGGAGATGTTTGATTACTGCTTCAATTTCTTTGCTGGTCATGGGTCTGTTCAAGTTTTCTATTTCTTCCTGTTTCAGTTTTGGTAGGTTTTTTTTTTTTTTTTTTTTTTCCAGTTTTGGTAGGTTTTTTTTTTTTTTTTTTGTCATCCTTTTTTTCCAGATTGCCTAATTTGTTGGCATGTAGTTGCTCATAATATGTTCTTATAATTGTTTGTATTTCTTTGGTGTTGGTTGTGATCCCTCCTCTTTCATTCATGATTTTATTTATTTTGGTCCTTTCTCTTTTCTGGTCAGGGGTTTATCAATCTTATTAATTCTTTCAGAGAATCAGCTCCTAGTTTTGTTGATCTGTTTTGTAGATCAACGAAAACTAAACTTCGTTTAGTTTCTATGTCATTGATTTCTGCTCTAATCTTTATTATTTCTCTTTAGGCTTTATTTGCTGTTATTTCTCCAGCTCCTTTAGGTGTAGGGTTAGGTTGTGTATTTGAGACCTTTCTTGTTTCTTGAGAAAGGCTTGTAGTGCCATATCCTTCTATCTTAGGAGAGAGAGATTGGGACATGCCTTTGCTGCAACCTAAAGATTTTGAACAGTTGTGTTTTCATTTTCATTTGTTTCCAAAATTTAAAAAAAATTCTTCTTTAATTTCCTGGTTGACCTGTTCATTCTTTTTTTTTTTTTTTTCTGTTCATTCTTTAGTAGGATGCTCTTTAGCCTTCATGTATTTGAGTTCCTTCCAAATTTCCTCTTGTGATTGAGTTCAAGTTTCAAACATTATGGTCTGAAAATATGCAGGAAATTATCCCAATCTTTTGGTACCAGTTGAGACCTGATTTGTGACTCAGTATGTGATCTATTCTGGAGAATGTTCCATGTGCACTTGAGGAGAATTTGTTTTCTGTTGCTTTAGGATGGAATGCTCTGAATATATCTGTGAAGTCCATCTGGTCCAGTGTGTCATTCAAAGCCCTTGTTTCCTTGTTGATCTTCTGCTTAGATGATCTGTCCATTACAGGGAGGGGGTGTTAATGTCCCCTACTATTATTGTATTATCATCAATGTGTTTCCTTAATTTTGTTATTAATTGTTTTATATAATTGGCTGCTCCCACGTTAGGGACATAAATATTTACAATTGTTAGATTTTCTTTTTGGATAGACCCTTTAAGTATGATATAGTGTCCTCCTCATCTTTTATTACAGTCTTTGGTTTAAAATCTAATTTTCTCTGCAAGCTTCGTGAAGGCCTTGGGAATGTTCCGTTGCTCTGTGGCCGGCTGGAATCTGGGTCCATCTGTCCTTCCCAAGCCCATGCAGACCCAGCCAAGTCTGCCATGCTTGAGAACGTGGCACCTTGGAGCAGGGGTGCCCACTGGGACTGCCGGGGGTGGCAGCAAAAGCGCATATCAGGACCGTGACAAGCTGGCCCAGATCTGCTTCAGCAGCATCTCCATGGCCAAAGTTGTTGCTGATGCTATTAGAACAAGCCTTGGACCAAAAGGAATGGATAAAATGATTCAAGATGGAAAAGGCATTGTGACCATTACAAATGACGGGGTCACCATTCTGAAACAAACGCAGGTGTTACATCCAGCAGCCAGAATGCTGGTGGAGCTGTCTAAGGCACAAGATTTAGAAGCAGGAGATGGCACCACATCAGTGGTCATCATTGCTGGCTCTCTCTTAGATTCCTGTACCAAGCTTCTTCAGAAAGGGATTCATCCAACTATCATTTCTGAGTCATTCCAGAAGGCTTTGGAAAAGGGTATAGAAATCTTGACTGACATGTCTCGACCTGTGGAACTGAGTGACAGAGAAACTTTATTAAATAGTACCACCACTTCACTGAACTCAAAGGTTGTCTCTCAGTACTCAAGTCTGCTTTCTCCAGTGAGTGTAAATGCAGTGATGAAAGTGATTGACCCAGCCACCGCTACTGGTGTAGATCTTAGAGACATTAAAATCGTTAGGAAACTTGGTGGGACAATTGATGACTGTGAGCTGGTCGAAGGGCTGGTACTTACTCAAAAGGTAGCAAATTCTGGCATAACCAGAGTTGAAAAGGCTAAGATTGGTCTTATCCAGTTTTGCTTATCTGCCCCCAAAACAGATATGGATAATCAAATAGTAGTTTCTGACTATGTCCAGATGGACCAAGTGCTGCAGGAGGAGAGGCCTATATTCTGAATTTAGTGAAGCAAATTAAAAAAACAGGATGTAATGTTCTTCTCATACAGAAGTCTATTCTGAGAGATGCTCTTAGTGACCTTGCATTACATTTCCTAAACAAAATGAAGATTATGGTGGTTAAGGATATTGAAAGAGAAGACATCAAATTCATTTGTAAGACAATTGGAACCAAGCCAGTTGCTCATATTGACCATTTCACTGCTGACATGCTGGGATCAGCTGAGTTAGCTGAGGAGATCAATTTAAATGGTTCTGGCAAACTGCTCAAGATTACAGGCTGTACAAGCCCTGGAAAAACAGTTATGATTGTTGTTCATGGATCTAACAAATTGGTGATTGAAGAAGCTGAGCACTCCATTCATGATGCCCTATGTGTTATTCGCTGTTTAGTGAAGAAGAGAGCTCTTATTGCAGGAGGTGGTGCTCCAGAGATAGACTGGCTCTACGGTTAACTGAATATTCATGAACACTGAGTGGCATGGAATCCTACTGTGTTCGTGCTTTTGCAGATGCTATGGAAGTCATTCCATCTACACTAGCTGAAAATGCAGGCCTGAATCCCATTTCTGCAGTAACAGAACTAAGAAACCGGCATGCCCAAGGAGAAAAAACTACTGGCATTTATGTCCAAAAGGGCGGTATTTCCAACATTTTGGAGGAACTGGTTGTCCAGGCTTTGTTGGTTTCAGTCAGTGCACTGACTCTAGCAACTGAAACTGTCCGGAGCATTCTGAAAATTGATGATGTGGTAAACACTCAGTAATCGGATAAACACTGGCCAACTGAGGCCACTAATAGTGTGTCTGAAGTGGAAGATCACCTTGTGTTCCTTGCCGTTTGGAAGATTGTTTCCTTTGTGAATTCCTGCGCCTGGTCTTCAGTTGGCACTTGCTTGAAATTGTGTTGACAAAACTTAATTAAAATATTAAATGTTTGGTTTCACACACACAAAAAATAAAATCTAACTTTCTGATATAAGGATTGCTACCCCAGCTTTCTTTTGAGGTCCATTATCATGATAAATCTGGAGGTGTCTTTGGGTCCAAAATGAGTCTCTTGCAGGCAGCATATGAATGGGTCTTCCTTCTTTATCCAATCTGGTACCCTGGCTTTTGATTGGGGCATTTAGCCCATTACATTCAGAGTAACTATTGAAAGATATAAATTTAGTGCCATTGTATTACCTGTAAAGCCACTGTTTCTGTATATTGTCTCTGTTCCTTTCTGGTCTGTGTTACTTTTGGGGTCTCTCTTTGCTTAGAGGATCCTTTTTAATATTTCTTTTAGGGTTGGTTTGGTCATCACAAATTCTTTTAGTTTCTCTTTGTCCTGGAGGCTTTTTATCTCTCTTTCGATTCTGAATGACATCCTTTCTGGATAAAGTATTCTTGGCTGCATATTTTTCTCATTTAGCACGCTGAATATATTGTGCCAATCCTTTTTGGCCTGCTAGGTCTCTGTGGATAGGTCTGCTGCCAGTCTAATGTTTCTACCCTTGTAGGTTATGGATCTCTTGTCCTGAGCTGCTTTCAGGATTTTCTCTTTGTCCCTGAGATTTCCAAGTTTCACTATTATATGTCGAGGTGTTGACCTTTTTTATTGATTTTGAGGGGGCTTTCTGTGGCTCCTCAACTTGAATGCCTGCTCCTTCCCCCTATTAGGGAAATTCTCCACTATAATTTGCTCCAATATACCTTCTGCCCCCCACCCCCCATCTCTTCTTCTGGGATCTCAATTATTCTAATCTTGCTTTGCTTTATGGTATCACTTGTCTCTGGAATTCTATCCTTGTGATCCAGTAGTTGTTTACCTCTCTTTTTCTCAGCTTCTTTATTTTCTATCATTTTGTCTTCTATATCACTAATTGTCTCTTCTGCCTCATTTATCCTAGGAGTTAGAGTCTCCAGTTTTGATTGCATCTCATTAATAGCCTTTTTGATTTTGACTTGTTTTCAGTTTTAGTTCTTTTATTTCTCCAGAAAGGGATTCTCTAGTGTCTTCTATTCTTTTTTCAAGCCCAGCTACTATCTTTATAGTTGTTATTCTGAACTCTAGTTCTGACATCTTACTTAGTCTATACTGATTAGGTCCCTGGCAGTCAGTACTGCCTCTTGTTCTTTTTCTGGGGGTGAATTTTTCTGTCTTGTCATTCTTGCAGAAAGTGGTTGCTTTTCTATTTTTAGAGTTGCAGCTATTCTTTTCTTAGATCTCTGGTTGAGTTCACAGGTGTTCAGGATGATTTGATTGCTATCTAGCTGAATTCCTGGGACCAGACGGAATTAAAATCTCCTACTCCTCTGCCATCTTGGACTCAAAACCTCTGATTGATGTTCTTAAGAGTGGGTAATTCCCTAAGTCCCTTTCACATTGAGGGTTTTTGTTTGTTTGTTTGTTTTGTTTTTGTGAGAACACACTGCCGAAGAGTAGTACTGAAAGGGGAGGTGGAGAAGGTACCATGCCTACTTAAGGCCAAGTATCTTCCTTGGAATGGGTCCTTTCTCTACCAACAGTGGTGAATCAAGGACTCACATCTCTGCCATGTGAGGACTGGAACAAATGGCAGCTACTTTCTTTTATAGAGTTCCTTTCAATGTCTTTGTAGCTTGATGAGAATTTTGGGGGGAAAGACTGCAGCAGTGAATTGGAAACCATCATATCACTCCAGGATCTATATGGTCACTGCCCAAGGAGTTTGTAGTCAATGGGGAATGCTTCCATGGCTACATATTTAGAAGAGTATAGTGGGGCAAAGCAGGAAGGACAGTGGCAAGGAATCAGAGTTCCTTCATATTATTTAGTGTAGGGTAATCATCTTTGTTCACCTAACATGCAAGGCCGTGGTGATGATCAGGTGAGATAAGAATGTGAAAGTGCTTTGTAAGTGCTGCAAAAGTCAGTGATCTAAACCTTATATGGTTTTGCCCTACCCCAGCATAAGTACAGAGCTTAGGTCCTTCTGTATTCCATAAAAAGTGCATCTTCACCAGTGAGTACTGCCTCTTGTTCTCTTTTTTGGGGTGAGTTCTTCTGTCTTGTGTTTAGTAACTGTAATGAACATTTAGGGAGTCACAGGGAGAGGTTGCATTGCTCCTTCACCTCATTCTACTATCTCACTCGCTCTATTCTTCCCTTTTGTCCTTATTTTCTTTCTTTCTTTCTTTTTTTCTTTTTATTTGAGAGAGAGAGAAGGAGCACAAGCAGGGGGAGGAGCAGAGGCAGAGAGAGAAGCAGGACTTGATATCAGGACCCTGAGATCATGACCTGAGCCAAAGGCAGATGCTTAACCAACTGAGCCACCCAGGTGCCCCTCTTTCTTTCTCTTTCTTTCTTTCTTTCTTTCTTTCTTTCTTTCTTCTCTCTCTCTTTCTTTCTCTCAATTGCATCTCACAATCTTTTTTATTTTTAAGATCTATTTATTTATTTATTTTTGAGAGAGTGAGAGAAAGAGAGAGAGAGTGACAGGAGGGGCAGAGGGAGAAGGGGAGAGAGAATCTCAAGCATACTCCCCGCTGAGCGTGGATCCTGGCATGAGGCTTGATCTCACGACCCTGAGATCATGACCTGAGCCAAAATCAAGAGTCCGATGCTTAACCAACTGAGCCACCCAGGCATCCCTTGTTCTTATTTTCTTTCCTTCATTTCTCTTTTAAGTAACTTTAACACTTCTCTTTTCTCCTGAAGAATCCATTCTTTTTTTAAAAAATTTTTTATTGTTATGTTAATCACCATACATTTCCTCATTAGTTTTTGATGTAGTGTTCCATGATTCATTGTTTGTGCATAACACCCAGTGCTCCACGCAGAATGTGCCCTCTTTAATACCCATCACCAGGCTAACTCATCCCCCCACCCTCCTCCCCTCTAGAACCTTCAGTTTGTTTTTCAGAGTCTATCGTCTCTCATGGTTTGTCTCCCCCTCTGACTTACTCCCGTGAAGAACCCATTCTGCCCTAACCTTAAGTCTCTCTTTTTTTCCCTAGGCACTTGTGAAGATATTTTTTTAACAAATTTTTAAACAAATGCAGTTCCCATTCTTACTTAGATACTTTAATACCTAAATTAATATAATATTTATTAATGTAGACATTAATATACTTTTATATCATTTTATTAGATGTATTACAAGCATTTGTGAATCTTATTTGACAACTTGTAGTTTTTAATATTTCTGGGAATTGGTTCTATTTTTGGTGTGTAGAGAGGGAACAAAATTGATTAAAATTAAAATTTTATCTTGGATATAAGATAGATACTGAAAAACAAATAATAAATGACTTCCCCCCCCCGCCCCGATTCATTATCTGGTACACTGTCAGATAGCATAAACTGCAGAGGCAGTGGTGACAGGAAAACCCAGCTGGACCCACTTACAGACCACATAACTTGGGAAGATCATTTAACTACTGTGAGTCTCCATCTCCTGATGCATAAAATGAGTTTGAAGATTAAAGAAATAAAACTGATTTCATTATAGCACCTACGACATAATAAATGATGAGTAAGTGATGGCTTTTTATTATTTTATCCAGGTTACTTAGGTTGTTAGAAGTAGTTCAACACCAAGAGAAATTGACATCAATTACTTTCTACTGCCCAGCAGCACAAAGTACAGCAATGTCTAAGAATAAAACTGTTTTTAATAGTTGCAATTAAAATCCCTCTCCCAGAATATGTGACATGTATAGATGGACAGTTAGGTGTAAAAATACAAGTTTTAGATACCCATCCACAAGGGTGAAGCAACCAATCTTTACTGTGGTATGTTCGAGCTGTTAGTGGAAGAAACATCAGGGACATGACTTGCTATGTGGCTCTAAACAATGCCCAGTTTTCTTATCTGAGAGCATTCTGTTTATCCCCTCCATCCTTAAAATGACCTAGGGACTTGGAGTGACCCTTTGGTTCCAAAGTATAAATCCTATTATTGCATAACCCTGAAGAGTGATAAAGTGTCTTAAGCTCTCTATTTTCCAGAAGTTGGATTTGGTGGCTCCTAGGCATAAAGTTGTCATTATTGTCATTAGTGCCAGAAAAGGGCAAGAGTGTAAACATTATTGCAGAATGAAAACAAAATTTTGGTAATAGAGAGGTGGAGGAGAGGTCTTTTGGCTGGAGGGACTGAGGAAAGCTTGAGGAGAATACCCTCTCACCTAGTGTTGCAGGAATCTCAACTACTGGGGGCTGGGAGGCCATAATGGATAGCATGAAACAAGCCTAAATGCAGCACTTTTTAGAATGGTGAGGCAGTGGTTAGGTGGTGGGCAGGTATGGGGGCAAAATGGCGGGAGGTAGAGCTGGAAAGGTAGGTTACAGCTAGTGTAGAGAATCTTGAATGACAAAGGAGGTGATGAGTTGCTGCTGAAGGTTTCTGAGAAAAGGAGCCAGAAAGGAAGACCTTATAGCACCTCTTTGTTGGTGCCCTCACAAACACCTTCAGGTCTTGGCTTCTAGGGAACTGGAAACTTTGGATTAAGGGGAAGGCACACTGATGTCTTAGAGTTAGCTGTGGAAACAACAAATGACTAAGTAGGCAAATTATTGTTATTTTTTTAAAATTATTTTTATTTTTTATTCTTATGTTAATCACCATACATCATTAGTTTTTGATGTAGTGTTCCATGATTCATTGTTTGTGCATAACACCCAGTGCTCCATGCAGAACGTGCCCTCTTTAATACCCATCACCAGGCTAACCCATCCCCCCAACCCCCTCCCCTCTAGAAACCTCAGTTTGTTTTTCAGA
>NW_027397075.1:29634120-29705823 GCF_003265705.2 Callorhinus ursinus | reverse complement strand
TCTTCTTTATCCATTCATCTGTTGATGGACATCTTGGCTCTTTCCACAGTTTGGCTATTGTGGACATTGCTGCTATAAACATTGGGGTGCACGTACCCCTTAAGTAGGCAAATTAATTTAAAGCTTGTGATTCAATTAGTTAAAAAATACAAAAAATGACATTATGAGCCTGAGAATGCGCTTCATGGATCTCTAAGCACAGGTTGTGTAATTGACCAAGGGCTTTAGCTGTTGTGTGTGAGATACATTGTTGTGCTTGTGCCCAGGCCCCCTTTCCAGGAGTTGGGGCGAGCCAGGAGCCAGACACCTGGGAGAGTCAGGATTCTTTGATGGCTTGAGGACTCCCCAGTGGCTCTGCTGCATCTTCCTTGCTTGGACTGCACAGCAGTCAGGGATGTTTCTACCCAAACCTTCTTTTGTCTTTCCTTCATTCAGAGGCAGACTCTCTGATGACTCTTCCAGCCACTTCCTGCACTTTCCCTATTTTCCCCCTCATACAGGCATTTTCCTTAATAAAGCCTTGCATGTTCAATCTCATTTTGGCTTCTGACCTGGATTACAAGAATCTAATCCCAGGAGACTTTTTTTTTCTTTTTTCTTTTACTTTTTTAAAAAATTTTATGTATTTATTTGACAGAGAGAGAGACAGCGAGAGAGGGAACACAAGCAGGGGGAGTGGGAGAGGGAGAAGCAGACTTCCCGCAGAGCAAGGAGCCCGATGTGGGGCTCGATCCCAGGACTCTGGGATCATGACCTGAGCTGAAGGCAAATGGTTAATGACTGAGCCATCCAGGCGCACCCCCCGCTTTTTTAAGCTTCATTGATCCATAATCTGGTCATAAGGCAGACCAGACAAGAAAGCGAGTTATGTTCTGTGTAAACACATTCCGCCTCCAGAAAATGGCCAACAGCTCTGCATTGGGGGTTGTACTGGTGTAGCAGCATCTTCCAGGATGAAGGACTAGTTATAAGGAAGGATCTTCTGTTGCCATCCTTACTGTAATATGAACATTGGATTCTTTGTGGGTTAAGCTTTTGAAATCTTTATTATTAGAAATTTTGTTACATGTCACAGTCCAAGAGTTTTATTTTTAAAATATCTTAATTTTTCTGCAATGAGCAAATGGGACATATTTGCCTTTTGGTAAGAAAAACTGAGTAGCTATCACAGAGAGAAGGGTAGTTAAAATGAAAGTTTAGTAAAGGGAACATCACAGGGAGAAATTTGGGAGGAGGGTGATAACAAGTTAACATTCTTTACAGGAGAACATTGTAAATTGCAACTAGAAGCACCAAGGCTGAACCGAAGGGGGAATTTGGCCCTGAGGAGTGGAAAAAGTCATGGATTGATCCATGACATATGATCCAAAACATAACAAATGTGCCTATTGGCTTTGCTTTCACCATGAGGCCCAAGGAGTCTGTCTGATCATCGCCATCGCTTTCTGAGTCTAGCCTCTCATATTTTCATCCAGGATTTTTGAGTGATTCCCTGATAAGCAAAAACAAAAGCAGCTTTTTTGGCGATACCTCAAACCAATGGTTTTTAAATTTAATGTGAACAGGAATCTTTTAGGGAGCTTGTCAAGACTGGAGATTCCAGGGGAGACTCCCATTCAGCAGGTCTGAATTATTACTGCATTTGTATTTAAGAATCTGCACTTCTATAAGCTCCCTGAGATATTCTGATGCAGGTAGTCTGTGGGTCATAGTTTGGAACAAACTATCCTAGTTGGTTTGTCTGGGATATAGACTTGTTTCTGTTTCCTGGTGTATAGAGGCAGAAGAATAAACTTGGATGAGTCTTTCTTAGTCATTCAGACTCTGGAAATGAACTGTTTATGTTTTTAAAAAGATAACACAATATTTGGAAAGCTTTCAAGAGATTAAGCTCTTTCTAAAAATTTCAAGGTTATACATATAATAATAATTTTGTCCTAATGGAGCTATTTTTCCCCACTGATTCGGTACCAACCCGACACTTGTTTCCCAATCTAGTCCACTGTAGGAGTAGGATAATGACCATAGTTACTTCCCTGGGTAGTGGTAATGATGAATGGAGCAAGTCCATTTCAATGGACTTTAAAGAAATAAAGCTTCCACTGACAGAGATTGCCATTACATTGCTCTGGGCTCTTTAGGGACAAATCCAGGCCAAAGTAAAGAACAATGTCCGCACAGACTTTGGAAGAGTAAGAGGAGAAATTTGCCTAAATTTTTAATTCCTGACCTTTTCCCTCTTCAAAAGTCCTTGGGCTGGGTTTAGGGCATAGCTTATCTCCCAAAGCACAGTTCATGGAAAGAATGGCTGTAGTGGGTTGATAAACCAGATGTTTATTCTGTTGCTCAATGTCTATTGACATTGAATTGCTTGTATCTTTTTTAAATTTCAGTTCCAAGAAAATGTGTCTAACAAACTGGTATGCTTCCTTTTATCAAATGACAGAGATTATATATTGTTTCATTTTTTGCCTTGTTTACCTATAATGTTAGAGCTAAATACAAGGCTCAATCATTATAATGCTTTTCATCTACTTGGGACATATACTTCGTCCTCAATGCTTGTTTTTTCAAAATGTCAATGATCATAAATGTTCTTCTATAGGTGTGTTTCATTGTAAATTCCTTCAAATGCTTTTTAGATCTGGTTGGACTATAAACCAAAATATTATGAATAAAATTAATTGATCATATTTGCAAGAAGTGTGCTGTTATCTGTGTTAAGTTCCTCCAAAAGCAACATATATATAATTATAAATAAAATAAACTGTTAATAATTAATTACTTTATCTGCAATAGCTGTTTTGTAAATAAGTATATTCTGGGGAAAGGTTATGATCCACAGTTCCAGAATCAAGCAAAACTGGGTTCCAATCCTGGCTGCCTGGCAAGACCAGCTGTATGGTCTTGGACATGTTACCCAACTGCTCTGAGTCTCAGTTTCATCATCTATAAAATGGGTAGAATAGCCTCATCCATCTCACAGAATTATTGTGAGATTTAAATGAAGTTAATACATACAATGCACTGAGCATAATGTCTGGTCTATGGAAAGTACTGAATGTGTATATAGCTGTTACTGCAGGTTTATTTTTATTTTTACAGCAGTGTTTCTGTCAAAACATAACAAATGTGCCTATTGGCTTTGCTTTCACCATGAGGCCCAAGGAGTCTGTCTTATCATCACCATTGCTTTCTGAGTCTAGCCTCTCATATTTTCATCCAGGATTTTTGAGTGATTCCCTGATAAGCAAATGGATCATGACCTAACACCTGAGAACTTTGTTACCAAATACAGCCCAGGTAGGGAAGATTATCAAGAACATCATGCAAGAGTTTAAATATTTACCCACCATTGAAATTTTCTAATGTTTTAAACCATGGGGCTTGCTTTTCATTCTATGTATTTCTATTTTTTCCACACAACCCTCTTATATGGGGCCTGGCAGCACTATTTAGTCAGTGCTATTTAATTGTCCTTTTGGAGAGTCTGATGAACTTGAGGGAAGGGTGGAGTGGCAAAGAAATTTCATGACACCATTTTAGTGTTTTGACATGGACCTAATTCTGCTAATTCTCTACAACCACCTCTTTCTGTTCCTCTTAACTCTGAAATATAGAAGCTAGATTTCATATTTTTCTTTGCCTTTTTTTTTTAAAGAGGAACTGACTGACACTAAAATCAAAAGCTTTATGCTGACCAATTAGAACCACTGAAGCCGAAAAAAAAGGGCCACAACAATAGCAAGAAGCCCCACGATTTTCAACAGAAAGGAAACTGGGAAATCAGATGAAGCTTTTAGTGTCCGTGTCTTTAAAGGCTTCAGTATCCGTTGTTTCTGGGTGAGGATGGCCCTCTTGGCTCCCTTCCACTGCCCGGGCCCAGTGAGGCGGTACTGGTAGGAGTTGCAGGGTCCGAAATAGAGCTTCACAGCCAGTTTGGGGTTTTTCAGCAAGAGAGACAGGATGTCTGGCTTCGCACCTATCTCTAAGGCGAGCTCGTCCAAGTATTCGATGTAATTGGTCTGCAGTGTCTGGCTCTGGCTCTTTCCAAACCTTAATGAAGAAAGTAAAAAAGGGCAGATTTGCAAAATAGGGATAAGGAGTGAGTAAATGAGGTTTGAATGAATCTCTGGTGGAAGGTATGAGCTTATTCCATCAGAAGGCCCAGATCTTAGATTGAGAGTAGGCTGTAAAATAAATAGCCATGAATTCATGGAAGTTTTAGGAATGTGACAAGGTTTATAACCATGATTATTATTTGATATTTAGTAAGTGGCTTCAATTCTCTAGGCAAATACAAATTAGTCAGGATTGCTGCAAAGATCCATGAGCTAACACAGATGAAAGCCTAGCTCAGTGTCTTGCATAGAGGAGATGCTTCCTATTTGCTTGTTAAATTATTAAAGTAGTTGGCACTCTGGCTGGCATATAATAGGTACTCAATAAATGTTAGATTAATTAGAATTTGACCATGAGACAACCCCTACATGTGATGTCAGGCCCCCAAGTCTACTCTCCAAGGTGCTTGATCACTTTTGAACCCCATTTTACCATATCACAAGGCATACATCTACTTTCACTTCATACCAGCTCCTTCTAATTTCCTTTGATAGGACATCCCCCAACTAACTTTTCAGAGACACCCGGCCACTGTCACTACTGCTGCTCCCAACGCATTTCCTCTCTCGCCACAGAGTGGGCAGCCTGAGAAGATATGGAATCTAACACGGACATCATACAAAACTGAAATAAAATTAAGTCCAGGAAAAATGTCCTGATTTGGTAAAATTTCTATCTTTATGTAGTTGGTTCTTTTTTGTTTTAAAGACTTTATTTATTTATTTGAGAGAGAAAGTGAGAGAAAGCAGGAGCAAGGGGAGGGGTACAGGAAGAAGGAGAAGCAGTCTCCCCGCTGAGCAGGGAGCCCGACATGGGGATCACGACCTGAGCTGAAGGCAGATGCTTAACCAACTGAGCCACCCAGGTGCCCCATGTAGTTGGTTCTTAAACTAGTATGTATAAGAATCACCTAGGGAGAACATAAAAATACAAATTTCCAGTTTCATCCTGGGGTTCCAATTCAGTTGGTCTGGGTTGTGACCCAGGAATTTGCATTTTTAAGAAACAGGCAGGTGGTTCTTGTGGGTAGTTAGGTCACTATACCCTGAGAAACATTGCTTTATGTAAAGAATTAAAAAAAATTTCTTACAAATCTATTCTTTCTTCATTCCTCTTGATAATGTCTGCCATCATAGTCCTCTCTGAGGGCAAGGTACACAAGCCTAGAAATAAAAGGCTGGTTTGAGCAGTGGGTTTGATTCAATATCATTGCTTTATCTAGTAGTTGATTCCTACCATTAAACTTGGCCATTTACCCAAGTTATGCCAATCAGGGCTGCTGTTTTGTTGAACTCCAGGGTGGGATGGGTTCTATGTGAGGCTGCCCTTAAGGTTACAGTGTGAACTCTGAAGTGGAGGGTGTTAAGAGAGAGGCTGGAGTAGGAAGGTGAGCCTGAAGAGCTGGAAATCATGTCAGGTGACTTGAGCTCTATTTTGAAGGTGATGGGAAGCCATGGGAGGGTTTTCTGCAAGTGGTGACAAGATCAGATCTGCCTTTTAGAAAGATCCTTCTAGTTGGCGAATTTTGGGACATGGGCTCTAGGAAAGTGAGTCTAAAGGTACCAAGACCAGTTGAGAGGCTGTTGAAGTAAACCTTGTGGGAGTAAAGTTAATCACTGGGGACAGAGAAGGTAGATTGATGCAGGATTTATCACTGTGTGCTTGTGATTCCATCCTTGTCTATGGGTATTCCCAGACATGGTGAAATGGTCAGTTTCTCCTGGATATAGCTAGTCATCAGACATACCAGAGTCAATGAGTCCAAAACAGAGCCCATCATGGAAGCTCTCCTGGTCAGACTTGCATCTTCTTCCATGTCCTCTCTCTATTCCTGGCCCTGCTGTCTACCCAGTTCCCATGGCCAGAGATCTGCAAGTCATCTGTGATTCCTCTCTCTCTCTGGTTTTCTACATTCAGCTGATCATCATGTCCTGTGGATTTTATCCCTAACTATTTCTCACATTTCTGTTGTGTTCTCCACTTTGTCTCTGCCTGGCTCAGCTACATCATGTTTCAGCAGAGACTTGCTGTGGTCTTCTCACTGGTCTCAGAGACCCCATTCTTTTCTGTTTTCAAATCTGTCTTCCACACTAATGCTGAAATAATCTATTGAAAATGTAAATCTGTAATGTCTATTTCTTTCTTATAACCTTTCATTGGGTCCTCTGCCTGAAGAGCTTTCTTTCTTTCTTTCTTTTTTTTTTGAAGATTTTATTTATTTATTTGACAGAGAGAGACACAGCAAGAGAGGGAACACAAGCAGGGGCAGCAGGAGAGGGAGAAGCAGGCCTCCCACCAAGCAGGGAGCCTGATGCGGGGCTCAAACCCAGGACTCTGGGATCATGACCTGAGCTGAAGGCATACGTCCAATGACTGAGCCACCCAGGCACCCCTGAAGAGCTTTCTAAAATGGAGATTCTAGGTCCTCAGGTCAGACTTAATCAGGGTCCTAAGGATCTAGTTGATTTTTATGTGTGGCCAGATTTGGAAAGAACTGATCTACGTTTTGTATTGTAAGCCTTTTAGCATGACTTACAAGGCTCCTGTGGCCTGGCCCTTCTACTGAGAGATTACTCTTTAATAATCTCTCACCCCTCTCTACGTCACATGTCATGTTCTGGGAATGTCAGATAGCTTGTAATTCTCCATATCCATCATGCCTCTGTGTTTGGCTCAAGTGATTACCTCTTCTGCACCTGAGAAACTTGGTCATCTAGCAAGTTTTCCTTGGCCGCATGCCCTCCTTTATCCCAACATGCTGCAAAGCACCTTTTTTCTTCTTCCCATGCACTCCATGCATCCCTCTACCAAAGCATTTATCTCAGTATGTGGAAATGATCTGTTTAAATTGCTCTCTATCCCACCAGGTTCCAGAACAAAGCTAGGTATTCAATGAATTCTGGTTGACCTGAACCATGGCGTCAGGGAGATAATAGCCTCCTGAGGAATGCAAAGTGCTATACAGGTACTTAGACAGAAACCTTTCAATAACTTTATAACTTTGTAAGGATCCATGAGATTGAGCTTCTTAACATATTAAGAGTTAATTTGAAGTTAATGTAGAGGCCCTGGGTCTCTAGATTTGCACATATTCAGAGGAAATTATAAACATCATATGGGTAAAACCAGGAGTCAGAGGTCTTTCTCTTCTCAACTATTCTTTCATGATTCCAGGAAAAGATAATATGTATTTAGCTTTATGAAAGTTGAAATTCTCTGAACTTTCTAATATTTCAAAGGGATGATTACAGCTCTTTATTATTATTATTATTATCTTATCTCTGTATTTGTTATTTTTCAAATTCTCCACTAACTATTTAGGATGTTAATCTTGTGAGAGCTGCCTAAGGTTGACCAACTTCTTCCTGGCAGCCTCCTTATCTAAACTTGTTCTTGAACAAACTCCATCAGGTATAAAACCCTCAGCCCCTCACTTTCCCACTCACATACCTTTGAAAACCCTGGTTGCCCAACGAGCTTGAAGTTCGGCAGTTGGGAAAATGGAACCTAGGGGCTGGATGAGACCAATGCACGCCAGAGTTGACTTCTCCAGGTGAGGAGGGAACATGTATTTATACAGTGAGACCATCTTATCCTCTACTTTAACAAGTGAATCTTCAAGGAATGGAAAAGAGAAAGTATATCCTGTTGCAAAGACAATAACATCAATATTCTCCTCCACTGTTCCATCTTCAAATATGGCAGAAGTTTCTATGAGCTCTTTCACTCTCGGTTTCACCTTGATGGCTCCGTAGAGTATACAACTTGGAAGATTATCATTTACCACAGGTTCTTTCATAAGATATCTAAAACACCAAAAAGAAAACACTTAGAAGGAATATTTAATGATGTTGAGTGAATCTTGAAACTCCCTTGATATTTTATGGGGTTGGCTTTTCAAATAAAGAGGTTTCTCAAATATCCATAAAACTTTCTATCTTAACTAGTTGGCCTACCCCAAACCGCACTATCTGACTTCATTCTCATGTCACAAATCTCCCCCTCAACAAAGAAGAGAAAACTTGTAGGTGATGTGGGTAAAAGACATTTCAAAAAAGGAGGTTAAACAAATACCAGCACCTATGGTCAATCCCTGGATATTCCAGTCATTTATACCCCATCGATGTTTCCACTATTGTTTTAATTATCTTGCTGCTCCAATTAATCTCTATCTGATCATAAGTAAGAAAGGAAAATTTTGTTAAATCCCCAATAGTTTTGAAAGTTTTATTAAGGAATCAGCATAAAAACTAATGTATAAAATTAAGTTTGGGGATATTTGTTGATCCCAAATATCCATGGAGTCTCTGTATGTGATAGCATGGGTGATAGAGCAAAGTCTGGTTGTATTTATGGAATTCCCCTTTTTGTAGATTTGAGAACCTTTTTTTTCCTTCTAAATAATACATGCCACATGTATCAGATCTCAGAACTGAGTAGTCCCATGGCATTTTGTTGAAAGATTCCAAAGTTCTTCGTTTTTGTATTTTTTTAAAGGGAAGGAGCCTGTTATCAACTAAAGAAAAATAAACATTCATACTGTTTGCTTGTGTTTATAAGATCAGTGATATATAACAGTGAGTTCAGAAGAGATTTATTTTTTGGCAAGGAGATAGTGAGTGTGTTCTCAAAAGCTGCTCATGGGAAGAACCCTTATGGTGTACAGAATTAACAGAGCATGAGTTATCACACGGAGAACTTGGGACACATTTCCCAACACACCCCTCTGAAAGGAAGGCTGTAATCTCTTAAAGCAGCCTTTTCCAATGTTGGACAGCTTTGGGTATTAGGAAATTCTTCCCATGATCCTAGTTCTGCTTTCTAGAGCAGCTCATAATATTTTTTCTTTTTAAAATTTATTTATTTATTTATTTATTTATTAAAAGATTTTATTTATTTATTTGAGAGAGAGAATGAGAGAGAGCGCAAGCACATGAGAGGGGGGAAGGTCAGAGGGAGAAGCAGACTCCCTGCTGAGCAGGGAGCCTGATGCAAGACTCGATCCTGGGACTCCAGGATCATGACCTGAGCCAAAGGCAGTTGCTTAACCAACTGAGCCACCCAGGTGCCCTAAATTTATTTTTTATTCATGTATAATTAATATACAGTGTTATATGAGTTTCAGACATACAACATAATGATTCAAGAATTCTATACATTTCTCAGTGCTCATCTAAGGTAAGTGTACTCTTAATTCCTTTTGTCTATTTCATCCATCCCCCCCGCCCCATCTCCTCTCTGGCAACTGTTCTCTGTATTCAAGAGTCTGGTTTTTTGTTTCTTTTGTGTCTTAAGTTCCACACATGAGTCAAATCATATGGCATTTGTCTTTTCCTGACTGACTTATTTCACCTAGCATTATACCCTCTAGGTCCATCCGTGTTGTTGCAAATGGCAGGATTTCATTCTTTTTATGGCTGAGCAATCCAATTAAAAATGGGCAGAAGCCTGAATAGGTGTTTTTCCAAAGAAGACTTACAGATAGCCAATAGACACATGAAAATAAACTTAACATCACTAATCATCAGGGAAAGACAAATTAAAACCACAATGAGATATCATTTTAAACCTGTCAGAATGGCTAAAACCAAAAACACAAGAAATAACAATTGTTGGTAAGAATGTGGAGAAAAAGGCACCCTAATGCTCTGTTGGTGGGAATGCAAATTGGTGCAGCCACTGTGGGAAACAGTGGGCAGGTTCCTCAAAAACTTAAAAATAGAATTTATATGACCCAGTAGTTCCACTACTGGGTATTTACCCAAAGAAAATGAAAACACTAATTTGAAAAGACATATGCACCCCCATGTTCGTTGTGACATTATTTACAATAGCCAAAATATGGGAGCAACCTAATTGTCCATTGATAGATGAGTGGATACAAAAGATGTGGTGTATATACACAATGGAATTGTACTCAGCCATAAGAAAGTTCATAATATTTCTACTTCATCTTCTTAAGCATTTACTTTTTAAAAGGTATACAGAACAAATTTGGAATTCAAATTCCAGGATGTCTATGATACTCATACTGTTAGGTTGTAGTTTGAAATACCTCATTAGCAATTTGACTATAAAGAGGAGCCTCTGACAACCTTGTTTACCATACCATAAAAAAAGCAAAATAACTCTACTTGTTTTGAGGCTCAAGGCCATAATTTTCATGGTTGAAGCACTGATTCATCTGCCGTTCAATCATCCATTTTTGAACTATTTGTGGCAGGACATTTCGGAGCATGGACCTAAACCGGGTTTGGAACACTATGTCCCAGGGATATCCATCTTCAGAGATACGGCCCATGACCCAGGAACCATGTCTGGTGCTGATAAATACCTGGTAAGCAAAAAGGATGTTGTTTAAATCAGGGCATTGTCCTTTTTGGGAAGAATCTACTGTGTAGATGATATATCACATGTATAGCTCAGAGAAGTAAAAGACTTGCTCTGGATTACATGTTGACCAGTGCAGAGCTGGGAGGTAAACCTTGGCTTCCTGATTTCCAGATTTTTTATGATACCTTACTGTAGTAACCAACCAGTCAACCAACCAACCAACCAATCAACCAACCAGCCAACCAACCAACCAACCAGCCAACCAACCAACCAACCAATTAATGAGTAATGGAGCCTTGGTTATGTGGCTGGGATTTTCCAATATGCCCTTCCTCCTTCCTCCATGGTACAAGAGAAGCAGAGAGCATCATACCTGAGCCGCCTTCTTACTCAGCTCAACGGCAATATCTGAGGCCGAGTTTCCTAGTCCAATCACCAGGATATGTTTCCCTTCAAGTCCCTCTGGGTGCTTGTATTGGCGGCTATGGAAATATTGGCCTTTGAACCTCTCAATACCTTCAGGGAGAAGAAGAGAGAAGTCCATGAATTATGTCAATTTCAATAAGAGTACACTGTCAGATTTTCTTTTCTGGAGTCAATTATTTGTTTTGCCGCCTCACCTCTTAGGGGAGTTACAATGGTAAGGTCAATTGGCAAACTCAAAGCATAAAGTATATGAGAAATGTTAGCTTATGCATCTGGAACAGGACCAAAAGAATTGATTTCAGAGGTTGCAGCTCATGTATTTATTAGAGATTAAACAAATGGTTTTGATGACTAAAGCAGTCAGATGCTGGCTTCCAACTACCCATTATCTTATTTTGGACTGTACAGTAATACTTTAATATCATATAGCACATGTATTCTTTTAAATGTTTTTGAACATATTATGAAGTGCTATTATTGTACTTGTACAATTGTACTAATATAATTCTAATTATATTAGAATAATATTTATTCTCATTTTGTAGAAGCAAACAAAAACTAAAATAAACTGAAAACCAGGCACATAGAAATTGAAGGATGTCTTCCACATTGCAGTATAAGTCAGTAACTTACTGGATAAGCCATTTTGAAGACAAGCTTCTCTGTATCTTTCCCAGGAAAATATGACTTTATTAAATAATTGTCTTTGATGGTGGGTTTCTTGAAAGAACCTTTAGATCATTAATTTTCAAAGTGTGGTCCTTTGACCAGCATTTTTAGCTGGAACCTGGGAACTTGTTGGAAAGGCAAAATCTCAGCTTCATGATACCATATCTACTGAGTTGGAAATGCCAGAGGTGGAGGCTTGCAAGTTGTTTTTAAAAGCCCTTCAGGTAATTCTTTTTGAGAATCAATGCTTTAGGGTAGAAGATCTCACACCTGGCTGCATATTTTTTTTTTAAATTTATTTATTTGAGAGAGAGCATGAGTGGGGGTTGGGGTTTGAGGGAGGCGCAGAAGGAGAGAGAGTGAGATTTTCAGGCAGGCTCTTCACTGAGCATAGAGCCCCAGTCGGGATTTGGGGGGAGGGGGCTTGACCTCACAACCCCGAGATCATGACCTGAGCTGAAACCAAGAGTCAGAGGCTTAACCAACTCTGTCATCCAGGTGTCCCTTACCTGGCTGCATATTAAAATCACTTGAGTAACCCTTAAATGATCTAAGCCTACCATATACTAATTGAACTTTGGAGGTCATAAGGATGTTAGAAGCTCAACAGATGGTTTGAATGTGAGGCCTGGACTGTGAACCACTGTATTAGATGTTTCCCTGAGGGCCTTCAGAAGGAAGTACGCTCTCTGAGAGAAGGGTCTGGGAGGTACCAGGACAGATGGTTGTGGGGTTCCCTTGTTTGCACTCCTCTCCTTCTCTCTGTCCCGTAGGAGCACTTATTTCAAGGGAATCTCCTCAATAACCCATCTGTAAGCATGGCTCTGAGGAAAAGTCTCCAAGGACATAAAAAAGTCACGGTGTTTGGCAGGATAGATAAAGGCCAAGGTAGGCACATGGCTATAAGGACCTCTCCAACAGAGAACCAATTTGGGTGAAAATTCTCTGAAGTTCTGGGGAAGATGTAGTGACTTTGGAGGAACTTGCTGAAGTCCTTGTGTCATGAAGACCCAAAGAGGTCAACAGAAACAAAGATGGTATGTGGAGACTTTCATCCTTCTAGCTCTATCCAGATCTTAATATTATGCCCAGTTGCAGTAGCTAATTCTGCTTGTCAATCCAACCTCCATAAAAAATACCTGGACACTGTAGGGGAGCAAAATTTGTCACCTCAAAATGTGTCTCTTTGGCATGTGGATTATTTTAGGTTAATAATTTTTAAGAAACAGAAGGCTTAGAAAAACTTTGACTTTCCCCCCAACTGCCTAAAAGAATTTAGAGGATCTGCTCTAGGAAGGGAGCTGTCACCATAGACAACTACAGTATAGTAGAATTAGATGAGGTAGACAGGGAGGAACGTAGCAGTCCGTTAAAATTCGTTTCTGTGTCCCACTGTTTCTGAGTGGTCCAGGGAACATTAGTTTACCAAACATTTATCCTTTTTCATCTTCCTGTGAATTGTCATCCTTCCCTTTGTAGTCCCCAGCCCCTGCATCCTTCTTTTCAGCTCAGAATGGCACATAAGCCGCAATTACCTGACTGCCTGTAGGCTTCATATCCTTATGGAATCTCTCCATAAGAATGCATGATTGCATTTTATTTTTTTCTTATTAATTTGTCTCATGTCAATTTAATTCTTAGACTAAGCCCAAAGAATGTTGAAAGGTAAGGGAAAATTTTTCCTTCCCAAAAACACCCTCTCTGTAAAGCTGGGAATCTCCACAGGCCTCACCTGGAAATGACTCCAGTGGGATGTGAGGGAGGATGTGATGGCCGCTGCAAACCATAACTGCGTCAAAGACAGCACTTTGCTTCTTGCTGTTGCTCTCAGTAACAACCTCCCATTGGCCAGAAGATGAGAAATCCGTGTGTTTTTTCACACTGAGGACAGTTGTCTTGAACAAACACAGAGAAGGCATAACTGAACATTACTCTGGCATAACAGGGGCTTCACACAGTACCCTGGGAGTGGGAATAGGTAGAATGTAAGGTGTGACTCCATTTAGGTTCATATGAATCCAGTTCAAACCGCTTAGAGCAAAGACTGCTAAGTGTCCCCTCTCATTCTTCTTTGGTGGGGAGCTACCAAGGATATGGTACTTTGTGCAAGACTCAGCCATGGGAACCAGTCTGTTAAAGACTGAATAAGGACTCAAGAGAGAGACATAAAAGAAACACAAAATCTGGGCAAGATATAGAACACATGTCCATCATTCAAATGATCACACAGTCAGTATTTATTAAGAATCTTTTATGTGTCCACTTCTGTGCAGACTCTGTATTAGAGAAGGTATTTCATGTGAAGCACTTTGCATCATGTCTGGCACATTGTCAGCATCCTATGAATGGTAGGTGTTCATATTATTATTTTTCAGAGTACATCATGTTAGCAATATAGTTCATGATCTCATTTGGATGAAATAATTTATGTTCATTAATTTTTTTTTATGTAGCTCACTGTCTGGAGGGCTATGAATTTTTAAAAGTATCCATAAATGTTTTACATCTTTGATGTTTAAGAAACAATGTCAAGTGGAAGCAAAGTTTTTCTCACTTCTAGAGTAATGGCATGTTTCTCTTGCTTATAAGTATTTGAGTCCCATATATATGCTTTTCAAATTTTCAGATATTTAAAAAAATACTGGTTTGGCAATTTTTGAAGTTGTTTCAATTAAAAAAATAAATACAGACCATTAACATAAAGCTTGCAAAGGACTACAAAATGTCTGGGCAATTTTGGCTGAGATTAAAGATTTCGGATTTGCAGTTTAGGGTAGTAGATTAGCTAACGTACTGTGGATTACTGCTATTCAAAATATGGTTTGAGAGCCAACACCTTCAGTATTCACTCAGGAGTTTATTAGAAATGCAACAGAGCCTTTTACAGCCTAACGTCTTATGGCTTATTCCAACTCAGAGACCAATAATGGAAATGAGTGTCCCTAACCCCTCTCTAACCTCCAGGAAACTGAACAGCAGTAATACAATACATAAGAGAAATAGCTCTCTTACAACTTTAACCTGATCTTTCAAAGAACAGATAATAAAAAGTACATACCATAAGAGGGCAGTATATCTGTTAAATAAATTGATAATCGAATAGACAAAGACCTATAAAAGCTTCTGGTATAAAAAGATCTGTTATTCATAAGATGGATCCACCAGGAGATGGGTAATAGTTTTCTAATGTAGTACATTAGATACATTTTAATGGCATTTAAAAATATAGATTTCCACCACAATCAGCTATTATAAATTAATATAATACAAACCTGGAACAAAGCTGAAATTACTGAGAAAATGAGCAGTGTTACAAAACAATTAGTTCACTGAAAGACCTAAATGTGAAATAGGAATCCATCAAAATCCTAGAAGAGAACACAGACAGCAACCTCATTGATCTTGGCCACAGCAACTTCTTGCTAGACACATCTCCAGAGGCAAGGGAAACAAAAGCAAAAATGAACTATTAGGACTTCATCAGGATAAAAAGCTTTTATACAGCAAAGGAAATAATCAACAAAACTAAAAGGCAACCCATAGAATGGGAGAAGATATTCGCAAATGACACATCAGATAAAGGGTTAGTATCCAAAATCAATAAAGAGCTTATCAAACTCAACACCCCGAACCCAAAAACTCCAGTCAAGAAATGGTCAGAAGACATGAACAGACATTTCTCTAAGAAGACACACAAATGGCTAACAGACACATGAAAAAAATGCTCAACATCACTCGGTATTGGGGAAATAAAAATCAAAACCACAGTGAGATACCACCTCACAGGGGTCAGAATGGATAAAATTAACAACTCAAGAAACAACAAATGTTAGTGAGGAGGTGGAGAAAGGGAAACCCTCTTACACTGTTGGTGGAAATGCAAGCTGGTGCAGCCACTCTGGAAAACAGTATGGAGGTTCCTCAAAAAGTTAAAAATAGAACTACCCTATGACCCAGGAATTGCACTACTAGGTATTTACCCAAAGGATACAAACATAGTGATTTGAAGTGGCACATTCACCCCAATGTTTATAGCAGCAATGTCCACAATAGCCAAACTGTGGAAAGAGCCCAGATGTCCATTGACAGATGAAAGGATAAAGAAGATGTAGTTATGTACATACAATGGAATATTACTCAGCCATCAAAAAAGAATGAAATCTTGCCATTTGCAGTGATGTGGATGGAACGAGAGCATATTATGCTAAGTGAAATAAATCAGTCAGAGAAAGACAAATACCGTATGATTTCATTCATATGTGGAATTTAAGAAACCAAACTGATGAACATCGAGGAAGGGAAGGAAAAATAAAATAAGATAAAAACAGACAGGGAGACAAACCATAAGATACTCTTAACCATAGCGAACAAACAGTTGCTGGAGGGGAGGTAGGTGGGGACATGGGGTAATTGGGTGATGGGAATTAAGGAGGGCACTTGATATAATGAGCACTGGATGTTATATGCAACAGATGAATCACTAAATTCTACCCCTGAACTAAATTGAATTTAAATTAAAAAAAATAAAAAAATTTAGCTTGCTAACATTTATTCAGAGATATAATTTAATTTTATTTACTAAGCACAGTTACTAGTTTTCAGAGTGTAGGTTATTGATAAAAATTCAGCATATTTAGTGAGAATATTGTTTTCTTGTTGATTATTTGTTTTTGAGGTAACACAGGAAAGGTAGTTATAATTGTATTTCAAAATGATCCTGCCATCCTTATGTTGCTAGAGAATGCACCATGCCCACTCCCCACCCCCAAATACCAAAAATAGTTTCTATAGGCTTATGAAATGAATGGAGAACTGTGAGCTTATTTAGTACATTTTTTTCTTAGAAATTCCATTTCTACAGAGAAGATCAGAAAATGAAATAGTAGTTTGATTTTTTTCTTCTGTCCTTTCAAGGGAAATGAGGCTAGGAGTCTGCAGTGGTTATAGATACTAGCTTAATTGTAGTTTCATCAATATCATCATTATTCAAACTCTTAGTTTTAACATTTTCCTCTTTGCTAATGTGTACATAATCTTTAATATCATTACCTTTTAGGTCTTCTATCATGCTCTTATCTTCCAGGAAAGAATTGGAATGGAACACTTGGTTTTATTCACAAATTCTTTTATTACCAGAGTAACTTCTCTATTTAAATGTGAGCTGAAACCATGTAGAGAAAACCATTCTCCCCAAAATACAATACCTGGAACTGAATATATTTTAGAAGATCAAACTTTCTGGCAAAAATTCTGAAATATTCCAGGAGCTTAGAATTGTGCAGGAAGTTTGGAAAGTCTTCAGGCATTGGAAAGTCACTGAAACAAGACATTTCTTTGCTGGTGTTGGTGATGACAGATTGATAGATACTTGCTTGGCCATCTTCAACATTTTCCTGAAGAATCAAATAAAAAAGAATGATAATCATGTTGCATTTATAACAATCCCTTAGTGTTTTACACTTCTTCCAAATCTAACCCTTGGGAGATGTGATTCTCTTTCATTATTGTAGAATGGTGGCAGTGTCTGGGTGATGGGGTATAACATCATCATCCCATGAGATAGGGCCCAGTTAGGGCCCTCCAGTGTTGTTCCCTGGAGGGGTTATTACCATTGGTGGGAATGGGAGTGGGTACAATCCTCCTTTTGGCACATTGCAGGATATTTAGCATCCCAGATCTCTACCTATTTAATGCCAGCCATTGTAACAATTAGACCCATTCCAAAAATCCGCCTGGGGAGACTATACCCACCTTCCTTTAGGAACCAATAAATTCTGGGGCACTGGTCAGAAAACATAATGGAGAATTTCAATTAGAATGAATACTTCTGGGGCACCTGTGTGGCTCAGTCATTTTAGCCTCTACATTTGGCTTAGGTCATGATCTCAGGATCCTGGGATTGAGCCCTGTCGGGTTCCCTGCTCAGTGGGGAGTCTGCTTCTCCTTCTGCCTCCTCCCCCCGCCGCTCATGCTCATGCTCATGCTCATGCTCTGTCTCTCTCTCTCTCTAATAAATAAATAAAATCTTTTAAAAAAATGAATACTTCTGGGGACAGGTAGTTTTCACATCTTAATTTGAATGCCCTACCTTCATTTTATGCTTTATGCAAGTCAACCTTCCTCAAGTGATAAAAGTGAACAGCATTAGTACCAATCAGATTTTAAACTTGAATATAAATGTTGGTGAGTATGCTTTGGTAAAACTGGAGGTAGCTCATAATATGGTTGAGTTTATAATTTCCTCTAAGCACACTGAAATCAGCAGGTTATCAAAGAGGCTTGCATAAGAAAATTAAAATAATGTCACCCAAGAAGTCCTCAATAAATGCTTCTAAGCAATTTGAGGCTAGTGTTTGAAAATTAAAATACCATGATTTATTCATCCAGAGTTCAGGGTCATTGTATCCTTGTGTATGAGAGGGAAACCCCTTCATATTCTAACGCAAACTCCCTTAGCATTCAAACACTTACACACAGTTAACATCACACTGAATTCTAATCACATAGAAAGTTGGCTGACCCTGATCTCAAAGACTTAAAAAAGAGTAAACCATGGGATCTCACCTCTTTTATCAGCAAAGCTTTTTATATGCATGGGCCTCACTATGTCCTAAGTTCAAGATTATTAGTACCAATATGAGGTACCAAAGCTAAAACAATGTTTGTACTCAGATTGTGTCATTTAAGAACAGTATGTAGAATACTTGCTAAATAAGTTTTTGTTTATAAGGATTCTTCTGAAACTGTAACAACAGTATCATCGGAGCCTTGATTCTGGACTAGGAAAGTTAAAGGCATTGCTCCTGTTCATGTTCAAAAGGCCTCATCTTAGCCTATGGTAGGCGTGGATGAATGAATGGATGAGTGAATGAATGAGAAAGAGATAGAAGGAAAGTGGAAGGCAGGAGCTTCAAATTGCATAATACTAGAGTCATACTGATATGTAAACTATTTCTGGATGTTTCAACATGGTCGAATACAATGTCCTTGGTAAGACTAAGTGCCTGACTTTCCTATCCAACCAAATTCTCAAACTTGGAAATACAGTTGACCCTCAAACAACATGGGTTTGAACTGCGTGGGTCCACTTATACTTGGGTGTTTTACAGTATTTAGGATTTTCTAATAACATTTCTTTTCTCTAGCTTGCTTTAGTGTAAGAATACAGTATATAATACACATAACATACAAGGTGTGTGTTAATCGACTGTTTATGTTATCGGTAGGGCTTCTGGTCAACAGTAGGCTATTGTAGTTATGTTCTGGGGGAGCCAAAAGTTATACATAGATTTTCAACTGTGTGGGGTTCAGCGCCCCAACCCCTGTGATGTTCAAGGGTCAACTGTATTTCATGAGGCAAAGAAATACCAATTTTTTTCCTCAAGACCAGGTAATTTTATAAGTAGTACAGAGTAGAGTTAAACGTGAGAGCCCTGGTGTCAGATGGGGTTTAAATCCTGATTCTACCACCCTTAATGGCTTTATAGCCATGGGCAAGTCACTTAAGTCAACTTCCTCAGTTTCTCCTGTAAAATGGGATTTATTAATAATTACAACATTGAGCAATTGTTATTAGGCTGAGATTAGACAAAGTGCTTAGCACAAAGCCTGACTTTAAATAAGTGCTCAACACATGTTTGCCTCTGTTGCTAGGATTATAGGTCATGAGGGTTAATCTTACTAAACCAGTCATAGATTTGGAATAGCTAAACTAAGATTGTTGTACTATAGCCAACATGTTAGTATTTTCAAGCACCAATAAAGTGGCTTTGAAATGTGGTTGGCTTCTCTGTCAGTCACTTTTAAGGGCACTTGGAGTGATGAGAAGAAGATGGTTCTGATGTCTGAGCTCCTATAGTAATTTCAGAGTCTGGGCAAGACTCTCCTATGGGAGTTGTACTGGTGTAGTTTGTCAATAATTGATGGTGACACCACAAATTTCTTTCCTGAAGATCATGTAATAATCTTAATTATGGTTGATTGGTATACAGCTGTTGAAAAAAAGCTTTATTTCTATATGTATTTCTTCCTATGTTGGCTGAAGCAGATGTCCATGTGTTTAAATCTGGGTAAAACTGGGGTTTGCTGAGGGTAATAAAGGGAGAATGAAACTTATTAATAAACAAATACATATCAATCATCTCTCCTGTCCAGGCCCTGAGCTTGGAGTTAGGGACAAGAATGCAAACAGGACACACAGTTTCTATCTCTAGGGAGCTTATTACTACATTGAATAAAAATGCACTTGGACTTTTAGGATGTAAAGGTGGAGACAGAATAAGATGACAAGCCAAAAAGAGGAAGACACAGCTTTCAAAATAGATAAATGTAACTCACATACATAATTTAAAATATAAGCAGTGCCAGGGGTGTCTGGGTGGCTCAGTATCTGACTCTTTTTTTTTAAGTGTCTGACTCTCGGTTTCAGCTCAGGTCTTGATCTCAGGGTCTTGAGTTCAAGCCCCACCTTGGGCTCCACACCCAGTGTGGAGCCAACTTTAAAAATATACATTTATGGGCTCCTGGGTGGCTCAGTCGTTAAGTGTCTGCTTTCAGCTCAGGTCATGAACCTAGAGTCCTGGGATCGAGCCCTGCATCGGGTCTCCCTGCTCGGTGGGAAGCCTGCTTCTCCCTCTCCCACTCCCCCTGCTTGTGTTCCCTCTCTCGCTGTGTCTCTTTCTGTCAGATAAATTGATAAAATCTTTAAAAAAAATACATTTAAGCACAAATACTGATAGTCTGAATTTCCTAGCAGACAGAATATGCTACAATTTATCTGTTTAAACTAAATGATCATATGATAAAGTGTTTTCCTAATACAGAATTTTCTGAATATCAGAGGACTATGTAGCAAAATCAAGTTAGTTCAGACAGCACTGATTTAGAATTTACGATCTTTTGATCAAAGGTTGGACTGAAGTTTATCTTTGACTCTATAAAAATAAAAAGGTTGTAAAGACTAATCTAAGTTTAAGAAAGATTATAAGGGTGGGGCGCCTGAGTGGCTCAGTTGTTAGGCGTCTGCCTTCCTCTCATGTCATGATCCCAGGGTCATGGGATCGAACCCTGCATTGGGCTCCCTGCTTGGCAGGAAGCCTGCTTCTCCATCTCCCACTCCCCCTGTTTGTGTTCTCTCTCTCTCTGTGTCTCTCTCTGTCAAATAAGTGAATAAAATCTTAAAAAAAAGAGAAAGATTACATGGGTAATATTTAATCTACTAGAGGGAGCAAGGTTATATAGCAAAAATAGATTACCTTACTACAAATGTGAATTATAAAAATTTACTAATTAGTCATTTTCATTGTGAAGCATTATTATATTGACCTCTACCAATCAATATTTTGTTCACATGGCTAGTTAATATAAGCAGTTGGAAGTAATAAAATTGTATTTCTTTAAAAATATTCTATCATTCCAAATTTTTACTCTTTCAGGTGGACCTTATATCTATCTGCTCCATTGTTTGAAGTGAGTAAGACAAACTATTTTTATGTTCTTGTCCTACAGTTTGGGATAAACTTGTGGTTCCCAAATGCCATTCAGGGGACGAGTTGCATTATAAGAATTCAGGGAAGCTTTGAAAAAAATATAAAGTCCAAGTAGGTCTGGTTTGGGTCCAGACATCTGTATTTTAGAAGTGCTCCCCTGCTGATTCTTATGCATATGAACTGGGGAACCACCACATTTATTAGACCATCACTGCACTCTGCTCTCTCTCCATTAGGCTGGTATCTCTAGATCTCTGGCTTTGATTGTCAATAGTGACCCCCAGTTAAACTCCCTGACCCCAATATTGCCCACTTTCTTTACTGCCTTCAGGGTAAAGAGTATACTCCTTGGCATGGGACACACATTTCTCATGATGAGACCCTGGCTATCTTCTCTAGCCCCATCAGTTACCACCCACCGGTCTGCATCCTTCATTCTAGCTGTATCACGTGACTTTATCTTCTCTAAGTGTGTCAGGCTTCTCGAGCTTCTGTATTTTTGCACATGCCACTCGCTCTGCCTAGAACACTTTTTCTCCATATTCACAGGCCTGATCTCTGCTTATTGTCAAGACAAATGAAAGCATTACACCTTCTAGGAAGCTTGCCCTGTTCTGTACTGCATGAAATTCTGTGCTTACCATAACACTTAGTATAAGAGCCCTTATAAAATTGACTCTGATGTGGATTTTCTTTAGTATTTCCTCTCCTGAACTATAAGCCCTGAGACTGTGGGACTGTTGTGCATTTTTAGTACTGTGAAAATTAGCAACAGAAAACCTCACTAAAATGGAGTTGGGAGGTTTTGGCCCCAACACTTCTTGTCAGTTGCAGACCCAGCAGGAAGAGATGGGCTTGACCTTGCACATGGATAATACTCTACTCTTCCATCTGGAGGAAGAGATGCTTTCCTCATCCTCCTGGGAAACAGCTCAGCCAATGAGAAGCTACCATACCCCAAATTCCCAGTTTACTCCAATGGACTTTTAGTTTATAACAGTCTTCCCAACTTACCCCTTTTCTCCTTAAAAAAATCCCTTTACTTTTTTCCCTGGACTTGCCTATGGTTTTGCCATAGCTTGTTTGTCCCAGATTGCAATTCTCTTTTATTCCTGAGCAAACCCATCATTTGCTGGTAAAATCTTATTTTATTTTTAAGGTCAACAGTACCTAGCATATGCCTGGGAAATTGTACAAAATTATTTAATATGTTGAAAGAATGAAAGAATATGTGATGTTAACTAGAAGCATTTTTCATCACCGCAAATAGGGCTTAATGATACTAAAAGGGACATTCAGTAGCATAGTGGGAATAAGTAAATGTTTTGCTAGTAGTATGGTATAAACTTTTTTCTGTTCTATTACATGCAAACATGATTTCTTTAAAAGTATTATGGCAAGTTAATCAATGTATATCTTAAACTACTGGTGAATAAGCTTAATTAAGGACCATGCATAGTATTTTGTATTTCATTGCCTGGAAAGTTACAAATATCTAATATGTTAAACTTGGTTCCATTAAATGGGCAGCAAGGTACAAACACCTAAATTATATTATGCTGTGATAGATTTTTGGCTTAAATTTACCTAAGGGAATGCCCAAAAGTAAAACAAGGGAAAGGTGGTTATCTCTTCTGGAGAGCAAATGGCTGTTCTAAACCAATGAAAAGGAGCAGAGTTTGCCACCCTAGAATATGTCCGTTTAGCATGGGGATTATTTTAAACTGGTTTATTTATTTTTATTTAAATTCAATTAGCCAGCATCTAGTGCATCATTAGTTTTTGATATAATGTTCAATGACTCATTGGTTGCGTATAACACCCAGTGCTCATTACATCACATGCCCTCCTTAATGCCCATCACCCAGTTACCCCATCCCCCCACCCACCTCCCTTTCCGCAACCCTCAGTTTGTTTCTTGGAGTGAAGAGTCTCTCATGGTTTGTCTCCCTCTCTGATTTCTTCACATTCAGTTTTCCCTCCCATCCCATATTGTCCCTTGCACTATTCCTTATGTTCCACATATGAGTGAAACCATATAATAATTGTATTTCTCTGATTGGCTTATTTCACTCAGCATAATACCCTCCAGTTCCATCCATATTGATGTAAATAGTGGGTATTCACCCTTTCTGATGTCTGAGTAATATTCCATTGTATATATGAACCACATCATCTTTATCCATTCATCTGTTGAAGGACATCTCAGGTCCTTCCACATTTTAGCTATTGCAGACATTGCCGCTATGAACATTGGGGTGCATGTGCCCCTTCTTTCACTACATCTGTATCTTTGGGGTAAATACCCAGTAGTGTAATTGCTGAGTCATAGGGTAGCTCCATTATCAACTTTTTGAGGAACCTTCATACTGTTTTCCAAAGTGGCTGCACCAGCTTGCATTCCCACCAACAGGGTAAGAGGGTTCCCCTTTCTCCGCATCCTTGCCGGCATTTTTTGTTTCCTGTTTTGTAAATTTTAGCCATTCTAATTGGTGTAAGGTGGTATCTCATTGTGGTTTTGATTTGTATTTCCCTGATGGCAAGTGATGTGGAGCATTTTTTCATGTGTCTGTTATTTTTAAGAAAGAGCAGACACAGGGGAAGCTCTGAAGACTGAGTAGAAGTTACCCTTTTGTAAGAGATATTTACATGTAGAAGGGAAATCTCCACTTGTAAGGGTGTCCCCTCGAAGTACCAGGATGAAGGCAGTGAGTCAATCTCTAGAAACTCTTATCAAAGGAGAAGGCAATGACTTAAATCTGCACAACAACCTTACCCTTACTTACTGCTTTTCCTGGTCACCTTCTGTAACTGACTCCCCACCCTCAACATCTTCTTTTGTCTTTAGAAGATGGTATTTAAGGTGATGGCCACTTCAGGTAGTTGCTCAGTTTTCCTGGGTCTCTCCCATGTACAGAGGAGATAGACATGTTATTAAATGTTTGTTCCTTTTCCTCCCGTTACTCTGTCTTATATCAGTTTGATTATTAGACCAGACAAAGAACCTAGAAGGGAAGAAGGGGAAACTTTTCTGTGCCTACACTGGTCCTGTATAATGTTAAACTTTAAGTGAACAGAATATGCTCTTAAAAAGAACAAGCTGTTTGCAAGTGTCCTCAGTTGGTTAAGCATCTGCCTTCAGTTCAGGTCATGATCCCAGCGTCCTGGGATCGAGCCCCACGTCAGGCTCCCTGCTCAGCAGAGAGCCTGCTTCTCTCTCTGCTTGCCGCTCCTTCTGCTTGTGCGCGTGCTCTCTCTCTCTATTGGACAAATAAATAAAATCTTAAAAAAAGAAAAAAGAACAAGTTGTTTGAAACAAAAGAGAGACTGTGAGCCACAGGAAAGATAAACAGGAGTGCATGTTCAGGTCAGTGCAGAGATGGTATCATGTGGGAAGTTCCATTTGGTGCTGCCCCAGGTGTCTGTTTCACATTTTTATCTTCCTATTTTCAATATTTAAGTCAATAGTTTTGATGGACACAAATACAGGTGATCAAATTGTGTGTGCCCAAAGCATAGAATTGAAAGAATTGAAATAGAATGGACAGAATTGAAATTTCAAATAAACATTTATTGACCAAGAATAAAACCAACAAAATACTGTTTAACATTCACAAATGTGATTTCCTATAAAATGGATTAAAAAATTCAGTTTCATAAGGACAGAATAATAGTGACCTGGGTCATCAATGGTTCAAATAAAAAAGATCCAGAACTTTTTTTTTTTGCCTTTTCTTCCACTTTATTTCATATTCCCACCACAATAATGACTCCTTTAATTTAAACTAAAAACTATAGAGGGTTCCTGAAAGGGTGGCAGCAGAGGATCGGAGGTGCCAAAGACTGAGGGACAAGTGGGATGGGGAATCAGCGAATCGTCTTGACTGGGCTCTTGAAGTTGCTGGTGGCTTGGAGCTGCAGCTGGTAGGCCATCGGATGGATCTTGAAACCCTAGAGCCTGGGCACAAACTGGTTGGCAGGCTGCTTGGGCCGGTACGCGGGGTGCACCATGAAGAGCATGTGAGGGAAACCGGTGCCAAAGTAGGCGCCGTCTGTGTGATGGTGCCTTGATGACTTGGGTGTGTACACGTCCATGCACTTGGGGCAGTAGAGCTTCACCAAGGCCTCACCTGGAATGTCCAAAAGGCCGACGGGAAGCATTGGCTGGTTCTCACAGTACACACGGGGACAGTAGCCTCCCTGCTGGTACTTTTCCAACATCTGGGCGATGCCATGGTTGGTGAGGATATAGCAGGCATGGATCAATCCATAAAGCATCTCGGCAGCCTGCTCAATCAGGTCGCTCTGGTTGGGGTTGTCTTCCAGCTCTTCATCAGGCTCCAGGTCCAAGATCATGTCTAGAGCTTGTCGATAGTGAGGAACCTGCTCATTGAGTCCAGTGAGATTGAATTTGTCCTGGATGTAGTCTTCATCCATTTCACAGAAGAATTCATTGCCACGGAGCCCACAGAACCAGGAAATCCAGGACACCTCCTCTGAGCTGCTCATCTTCACGTCAGCTGCTGGACGGGGACCGGGAACAGGGTCGGGGAGGGGAGTGGCTGCTTCCAAGGAACCGCGACCGCTACAGCGCAGGCCGCGGACCCGACCGCGGCAGCCAGAACTTTTTTTTTTTTTAAAGATTTTATTAATTTGTCAGAGAGAGAGAGAGAGAGAGAGGGAAAGCACAAGCAGGGGAAGCAGCAGGAGGCTTTTTGTTGAGCAAGGAGCCCGATGTGGGACGCGATCCTGGGACCATGGGATCATGACTCAAGCCGAAAGCAGATGCTTAACCAACTGAGCCATCCAGGCATCCCAAGATCTAGAACTTTTAATTGATCTCAAACTTAATATAAGTGATTGGAGTTATGTGAGACAAAGCATGATGGAGAACTTATGTATGTTTAATCTCACTATTGTGGCTACTTCTAAGACCTATCAACTACCATTTATTAGTCACTATGGGTAAGCCATTTACCCTTGGTTTTCTTATATTTAAGTTGAAATTAATAATAAATAATGTAAAAGAGTATTGTGAGTATAAAATGATATAATTCATGTGAAAATAATATGAATGATAGCTTTAATTTTGCAAATGCAGGAAAAGCTAATGCAACATTAAATTTGTTTTAGTAGAGGCAGACCATCCAGGCCAAGTGAAGCATAAGTCATAGAGGGCAATTGTTAGAGCAGTTGATTATAAATTCTTTGAGGGCAGTGATTGTGTCCAATTCATTCCCCATTGTCTAAAGCAATGCCAAGCACCTCTTTAGTTCTGAAAAATATATATGTTATAAAAATAAATTGGTTTGGAATATTGGATCTTGTGGGAGTCACATTTTAAGAGAGAAAGTAAAATTTCAGATTGAATCTAGAGGAAGGAAACCAAGATGGAGAGACTTATATGAAGATTAATTAAAATAATTGAGTATATGTAGCTAGGAAAAGATATATTTATATCCAAATGTAAAAAACAAACAAGCAAAAAACCAATGTATATTGGTAACTTTCCTGTGAACGCAGGTGTCAGGAACAATGAAAGAGGCAGAGAAGATTAGTGGCTAAAGGAAGATCATGCTTTCCTCTCTTAACACCTCAGTAAGATGATCAACTACGGGGGTTCAGGTATCTTACAGACCTTCATTTTTGTGCTTTTTCCACCATCTATGTTCCCCTGGACAAGTTGTTCATTCCAAATCTCAGCTTCCTCTTCACATGTCCTTGAGGATAATCATAATACCTACTGAAGGGGTTCAGGACAGCCCTCTGCCCCAAACATGCCACTTTGGCATGTGGATTATTTTGAGCTGGAAGCACTTGAGACCTGATGGGCTCAAGAGAACTTTTGTACCCCCTTAACCACACAGAAGAATCTAAATTGCGGGTATTTCCCAGAGTAAGGGTTATTAACAGAGATAAATTTTATCTGAGTGACCCATCTGAATGGTAGGGCAAGTATCTAATTACCAAGCATCTATTCTTCTTATGGCCCTGTGAAATGTATTCCTTTCCTCTGAAGTCCCAGAACCACACCCCCTTCTCCTTAGTTCAGAATGACATACATACCTCATTTTGCCTGTCTTTGGAATTCACGTCTATGTGGATTCCCTGTGCTACACCTATTAAATTTGATTTTCTCCTGTTAATCTCTCTTACGTCAATTTGACTCAGTCCAGCTGGAAGGACTTTTGAGGGGGCAGGAGTTCTTGCTCCCCAACACTACTTTTTAGGAGTATTGTGAAGAAAAAATAAGAGAATGCACAGCAAGTACTTTTCCATTGCTGGAAAAATGCTAAAAATATGTTAATTACCCACCCTGCCCATGTTCCAAAGCTACCACTAGGGGCTGCTGGAGAACCTTTTGGAAGACTTCAGCTCGCACTCTGAGCTGGGCATGGGGCAAGGATTCTTAAATTTTGTTTTAACTTGTCAGCACTAAATATATTAAGTGACCTTAGAAGGATTGTGTGTAAATATAGAAAATAAAGAATAACCCATTTTCAAAATTGATTCTGGATGGTAGAGTACCGAAGAGGCAAAGTTTCCCGGGGGAGTGGGCATGGTGGCTCCAGCATCCTTTTCAGTACCTCCTCCCTTGGGCAACCCAGTCTGTTGGTAATCAAGACCTTCACATGAGTCCACTGGCCACCTGTGAAATTTTGCATCCTGTATGTTTCACATTGCAGGGAGATTATTTGTCTTGTTTGAGTTGAGAAAATTGTTTATGTTTCTTTATTGGATATAGTTTTGAGAGGTTTGAAATGTGATATTGTTATAGGTTTCAGGAAATTATATACTTAAGCATTTTATATCTAATAAGATTTAATTAATTCAAATTGTAATCTAACTTTTCCAACCCATAGGGAGATATCTCTAATTCTGAAATATTAGACACTGGGAACTGTGTAGGAAAAATATTTTGGGGCAGAAAGAAATCCTCCTGGAATTCATCAAATCATATTTTTGCCAGATCATTCAAAATAACTCTCACCTCTTCTGTTGCCAAATGGATGATAATCAAGTAAGGGACATTAGGCTTTTTTGATATTAAGTCCCAAATCAGGTAATAAAAGACTGACAAATTTATTATTAAATATTAATTTGTTATAACTTCACATTTCTTCCTTAGGTTAAAAAATCTACCTGGGGGGTGGGGAACATCAGTGGAGTCTGTTTGTGAACCTAGAGTGAACAACAACAACAACAAAAAATCTTTGGTTAAGACAGAAATGACCACCTTATTATATCACCCTCTCAGGCAAAGCTATAATAATGTTTCTAATGACCAGCTGTTAGTAAGCAATGAATGTGATTCAAGCTGTTTTTCCAGTTTCCTCTCTGCAAGTTACCTGTCCTATATAAGTATCAACAACTCCATCATTAGCTCTGATTGTGTTTGTATAGTTGAATGAATAGATTTTTATTCAGTATTTGTGCAATTTGTTTGCCAAACTTGTCTCATCATACGATTCATTTGGGACTCATGTTAAAAACAGATTCCTCTCCTCAGAAGATTTTGATCTTACTGAAGATCACTTACTTACTTACTGAAGTCTGGTCTGGTGTTAAGTATCTTTATTTAATTAAATAATTTACTTGGTGTTAAGTATCTTTAAAAAACACTCTGGGTGTGTCTTATAGTCATATACATTTAAGAAACCTAAGGTTTCTCAAAAATCTTAAACCAAAAAAATCTGTTTTGGCATAAAATTCAGTTCAGACTTGCAAAGCACATGTGCTAGATGTCATGCCTTCCCCATAATTGGTCGGCTTATAGGCAGAGCCCTTTGGATGGTCTCTGCTGATGTCAGAATCTGCTTGTAGCATATTCAAACCTTTTGCTTTTGTCTAGAGTGTTCTCACCTGTTCTATCCCTCACTTAGATGTACCTGATACACAGTCCTAAAGTTATTGCTTTGGAGTTCTCAGCTGGAACTTCTGTTTAAACTTTTTGAGCAAAAATGCAAGTTGGGCATGGTTATAAGTAGGGGGTTAGCTGTTTAGAAGTCATAGAGACCTGGTTTTGAATGCCAATTCCTCTAGCTGTGTGACCATGATCAAGTTATTTAACTTCCCTCAGTTTCTGTTTGCTTATCTATAAAATATAAATATAATTATTGTAACTAACATTTATTGCACTCTAAGTTTTTTACATGAATTATCTCCCTTAATCTTCAAAACAGCACTGTGAAATAATTACACTATTCTATTATTATCCTGGTTACACTTAGAAAACTAAGACATAGGGATGTAAATAAGTTTGCCCAAGATCTTGCACTGAGGAGGTGGCAAGCTAGTACTTAAATTCAAAAGACTGTGGGAAAGAATAATTATGAATCTATACAGCTGTCTATCTAGATATCTTTCTAATTTTTATGTAAAAACTGTTGAATGGATAGCATTATCAATATTTAGGTTTGGCTAATAGAATGAACTGAATGAATATATTTAATAACATCTTTTTATTTTATTTTATTTTTCTTAATGATTTATTTATTTATCTGAGAGAAAGAGAGAGCACAAGCAGGAGGGGCAGAGGGAGAGAGAATCTCAAACAGACCCCACGCTGAGCATGGAGCCAGATATCGGGCTCGATCTTAGGACCCTGAGATCACAACCTGAGCGGAAACAGAGTTGGACGCTTAACCTACTGCACCACCCTGGCATCCCAATAATATCTTTAAAGAGTTTCCTAGCAGTTACCCTAGAGTGTCATCAATAAAGCTAAGCAAACAAATGTGGTTTATTTGTCAGAGAAAAATAGTCAGTAGTCGTAAGAGCACAGTCTCTGAAAAAGCAGCTGCTCAGTGATTGGAATGTAAGTGGCATCTTGAAAAGAATTCCTGTCACTTCTGTTTTGTAATATGCTCTCGAATATTAGTGTGTGGCTTTGAGAATCACAAGAATGTGGGCTGGAAATTGCATGATCCATAAGAAAAGGTCCTTTGCATGCCTGGGTTGGCCAGCTGGGGTAGGGTAGTAATGATCTGGGAGAGATGACAGCCTATTTCTTTAGTTCCTGTGTAGCTGCATGAAATAAGTCTGATCAAAGTTGCTTAGGAAATACCCCAATAAGGCCCATCTGTAGGCACAATCTGTTCAAGAAACATGGAGATCTTACTTACCTTGAACCTCCACAGCCCTCCAATATCTTCAGTTTGCTCAAAGCAAGTGGGCTCCAGTCCCTCATCCACACAGCACTTCAGAGAGACCAGGCCACTGACCCCAGCTCCAATCACTGCCACCTTCTTTGCCATGGTCTTCTGTCAAGGAGTTGATCAATCAATACTGCTTCACTGGGACAAGAGGTAAGAAAGCTCTCACAGTGCGGCCAGTAATCAGCTTGAAACACTGTAGCAGTGGCAATATAATAAGTAGCACTAACTTAATAAAATACCTCACTAGTCAAGTCACAGACTCCTCATCCCTTTCCGTGGAAGAGGCCAAGTTGTTTCACAGACTTGGCTGCAGACTTTGTTTATGATGTCTTGGTTTAGCATTTAAAACCAACTCATTTAACAAGGCCAAACCATTTAATAACCTAGTGCCATATGAGCCAAATCTCTTTACATTCTTTGGAGTGCTGAGCATTTCCTTTTTAGCTACTATCCCCAGCGATTATCCTCACCTTCCTTTTGCCTTTTGGTGCTGTCCCTTTGACACAATAGTTTTCTCTGTTGGGTGTGGGCTGGGAAGCAGTCAGAAGCGCTTTAAATGTTGGAGGAGGCTGTGAGAATAGGAGGAGCTTCTCACTCCTTCAGCATTTCACAAACTGAAACTCTGGGCCTTCCTTAGGAGTTCTGAAATTAAGCAAGAGGCTTATATTCTGAGGTCCAGGATAATGATCTTTACAGTAACACCATTATACACTTACACATATCATACACATAGTATATAAAAAAACTTTTTATAATGGATGTGACCAATGTTCATCAACAAAGCTGCAAATATGAATAAATAAATAAAGAAGTTAAAATTATCCCTAACCCCACTGTACAGAGATAATTATAACCAACATGGACATTTCGGTATATCTTTCCAGATATTTGTATATCTACACATATACACACCTGAACAAAAATGGAATGACACTCCAAGTGTCATTCCCAATTTGACCTTTCACTTTCTGGTATATCAATACCTTTATATCTACAGCAACACTTTAATGGCTGCATGAATTCTGTTTAGTTGATGGATTAGTTATCTATCTAACAAATCTTCATTTCTACGAGTTAGGCACAATTTCTGGCATATGACTGTATACAGATGAATGAAACAGATTATGTCCCTGGACTCCTGGAATTTACATTCCTGCTCTGGCCTGGCTTTCTTAGACTTGACAACATCTAGATCCTTGCATACTATGTTCACATGGTCCTAGATTGCTTACCCTGCCCAGACCTATGTCTGATCTTCTGCTTGTGTGTGTGCTGGTTTAGACAAACCTATTGAGACGGCCAAGATCTTCCTGTCCACTGACCTCTTTTTGGCTTGATAGAGAAATGACTAACTTATTTTTCATAAATAAAACTTCTTTTTATTTTGGATAACTTCCTTTTGTTTACAATCTCAGTTATTAGCACTAATAATTAAGAAGTCTAAATCAAGGACTTGGAAAATCTTTGTGTATCTTGGATATTGTCTAAATGATGAAGATGAAGGACTCTGTTCTTCAACAAGACCAGTGGATCTAAAGACCCTGAGATTTTTTTATTTTTATTTATTTTATTTTTATTTTTGTTTTATTATGTTATGTTAATCGCCATACATTACATCATTAGTTTTTTTTTTTTGGAGCCTGTTTTATTCATTTATTTTTTAATTTTTTTATTGTTATGTTAATCACCATATATTACATCATTAGTTTTTGATGTAGTGTTCCATGATTCATTGTTTGTGCATAACACCCAGTGCTCCGTGCAGAATGTGCCCTCTTTAATACCCATCACCAGGCTAACCCATCCCCCTACCCTCCTCCCCTCTAGAACCCTCAGTTTGTTTCTGAGTCCATAGTCTCTCATGGTTCATCTCCCCCTCCAGTTTCCCCTTCTTCATTTTTCCCTTCCTATAATCTCTTTTTTTTAACATATAATGTATTATTTGTTTCAGAGGTACAGGTCTGTGATTCAACAGTCTTACACAATTCACAGCACTCACCATAGCACATACCCTCCCCAACGTCTATCATCCAGCCACCCCATGCCTCCCACCCCCCACCACTCCAGCAACCCTCACTTTGTTTCCTATGATTAAGAATTCCTCATATCAGTGAGATCATATGATACCTGTCTTTCTCTGATTGACTTATTTCGCTCAGCATAATACCCTCCAGTTCCATCCACGTCATTGCAAATGGCAAGACTTTATCCTTTTGATGGTTGCATAATATTCCATTGTATATATATACCACTACTTCTTTATCCATTCATCTGTCAATGGATATCTTGGCTCTTTCCATAGTCTGGCTATTGTGGACACTGTTGCTATAAACATTGGGGTGCACATACCCCTTCAGATCCCTACATTTGTATCTTTGGAGTAAATACCCAGTAGTGCAATTGCTGGGTCGTAGGGTAGCTCTATTTTCAACTTCTTGAGGAAGCTCCATACTGTTTTCCAGAGTGGCTGCACCAGCTTGCATTCCCACCAACAGTGTAGGAGGGTTCCCCTTTCTCCACATCCCCGCCAACGTCTGTCCTTTCCTGACTTGTTAATTTTAGCCTTTCTGACGGGTGTGAGGTGGTATCTCACTGAGGTTTTGATTTGGATTTCCCTGATGGTGAGCGATGTTGAGCACTTTTTCATGTGTCTCTTGGCCATTTGGATGTCTTCTTTGGAAAAATGTCTGTTCATGTCTTCTGCCCATTTCTTGATCAGATTATTTGTTCTTTAGGTGTTGAGTTTGATAAGTTCTTTATAGATTTTGGATACTAGCCTTTTATCTGATATGTCATTTGCAAACATCTTCTCCCATTCTGTCGGTTGTCTTTTGGTTTTGTGGACTGTTTCTTTTGCTGTGCAAAAGCTTTTTATCTCGATGAAGTCCCAATAGTTCATTTTTGCCCTTGCTTCCCTTGTCTTTGGCGATGTTTCTAGGAAGAAGTTGCTGCGGCTGAGGTTGAAGAGGTTGCTGCCTGTGTTCTCCTTTAGGATTTTGATGGACTCCTGTCTCACATTTAGGTCTTTCAACCATTTGGAGTCTATTTTTGTGTGTGGTGTAAGGAAATGGTCCCGTTTCATTCTTCTGCATGTGGCTGTCCAATTTTCCCAACATCATTTGTTGAAGAGACTGTCTTTATTCCATTGGATATTCTTTCCTGCTTTGTCAAAGATGAGTTGACCATAGAGCTGAGGGTCCACTTCTGGGCTCTCTCTTCTTTCCATTGATCTATGTGTCTGTTTCTGGGCCAATCCCATACTGTCTTGATGATGACAGCTTTGTAATAGAGCCAGAAGTCTGGAATTGTGATGCCACCAGCTTTGCTCTTCTTTTTCAACACTCCTCTGGCTGTTTGGGGTCTTTTCTGGTTCCATACAAATTTTAGGATTATTTGTTCCATTTCTTTGAAAAAAGTGGGTGGTATTTTGATGGGGATTGCATTGAATGTGTAGATTGCTCTAGGTAGCATTGACATCTTCAAAATGTTGGTTCTCCCAATCCATGAGCATGGAACGTTTTTCCATTTCTTTGTGTCTTCCTCAATTTCTTTCATGAGTATTCTATAGTTTTCTGCATACAGATTCTTTACCTCTTTGGTTAGATTTATTCCTAGGTATCTTACGGTTTTGGGTGCAATTGTAAATGGGATTGACTCCTTAATTTCTCTTTCTTCTGTCTTGTTGTTGGTGTATAGGAATGCCACTGATTTCTGTGCACTGATTTTATATCCCTGCCACTTTACTGAATTCCTGTATGCCTTCTAGCAGTTTTGGGGTGGAGTCTTTTGGGCTTTTCACATAAAGTATCATATCATCTGCAAACAGTGAGAGTTTGACTTCTTCTTTGCCCATTTGGATGCCTTTTATTTCTTTCTGTTGTCTGATTGCTGAGGCTAGGATTTCTAGTACTATGTTGAGCAGCAGTGGTGACAATGGACATTCCTGCCGCGTTGCTGACCTTAGGGGAAAAGCTCTCAGTTTTTCCCCATTGAGAATGATATTCACTGTAGGTTTTTCATAGATGGCTTTTATGATATTGAGGTATGTACCCTCTATCCCTATACTCTGAAGAGTTTTGATCAAGAAAGGATGCTGGACTTTGTCAAATGCTTTTTCTGCATCTATTGAGAGGATCATATGGTTCTTGTTCTTTCTTTTATTAATGTATTGTATCACGTTGATTGATTTGCGGATGTTGAACCATCCTTGCAGCCCAGGAATAAATCCCACTTGGTCGTGGTGAATAATCCTTTTAATGTACTATTGGATCCTATTGGCTAGTATTTTGGTGAGAATTTTTGCATCCTTGTTCATCAGGGATATTGGTCTGTAATTCTCCTTTTTGATGGGGTCTTTTTCTGGTTTGGGGATCAAGGTAATGGTGCCCTCATAAAATGAGTTTAGAAGTTTTCCTTCCATTTCTATTTTTGGGAACAGTTTCAGAAGAATAGGTATTAATTATTCCTTAAATGTTTGGTAGAGTTCCTCTGGGAAGCCATCTGGCCCTGGGCTTTTGTTTGTTGGGAGATTTTTGATAACTGCTTCAATTTCCTTTGTGGTTTTAGGTCTGTTCAGGTTTTCTATTTCTTCCTGGTTCAGTTTTGGTAGTTGATACATCTCTAGGAATGCATCTGTTTCTTCCAGAGTATCTAAATTGTTGGCATAGAGTTGCTCATAATATGTTCTTATAATTGTTTGTGTTTCTTTGGTGTTGGTTGTGATCTCTCCTCTTTCATTCATGATTTTATTTATTTGGGTCCTTTCTCTTTTCTGGTCAGGGGTTTATCAAACTTATTAATTCTTTCAGAGTACCACCTCTTAATTTCATTGATCTGTTCTCTGTTCTTTTGGTTTTTTCTTTTGGAACTGGAGGTTATTATGCTGAGTGAAATAAGTCAATCAGCGAAAGGTATCATATGGCCTCACTGATATGAGGAATTCTTAATCTCAGGAAACAAACTGAGGGTTGCTGGAGTGGTGGGGGGTGGGAGGGATGGGGGTGGCTGGGTGACAGACATTGGGGAGGGTATGTGCTATGGTGAGCGCTGTGAAGTGTGCAAGACTGTTGAATCAGAGATCTGTACCTCTGGAGCAAATAATACATTATATGTTTAAAAAAAAGAAGAAGAAGATAGCAGAAGGGGAAGAATGAAGGGGGTGTAAATCAGAGGGGGAGACGAACCATGAGAAACTATGGACTCTGAAATACAAACAGAGTTCTAGAGGGGAGGGTGTTGGGAGGATGGGTTAGCCTGGTGATGGGTATTAAAGAGGGCACATTCTGCATGAAGCATGGGTGTTATATGCAAACAATGATCTTGGAACACTACACCAAAAACTAATGATGTAATGTATGGTGATTAACATAACATAATAAAAAAATAGAAAAAAAAGAATTATTGAAGAATAAAAAAATAAAAGATAGGAGTGAAAGTAAACTATCTCCACATGTCAAAAGCCATATATGAAAAAACTATAGCAAATGTAATACTCAACTGTGGAAGACAGAAAGTTTTTCCTCTAAGATCAGGAACAAGGTGAGGATGCCTGTTTTCACCACTTCTATTTCACATAGTACTGGAAGTTCTAACCAGGGCAATTAATCAAGAAAAGGAAATAAAAGGCATCAGAATAGGAAAGATGTAGAATTAATTCTATTTGTAAATGATATGATCTTACATATAAAAAACCTAAGGAGTCCACAAAGAAGCTGTTAGAATTGATAAATGAATTCAGCAAGTAGAAGGATACAAAGTCAACACACAAAAATCAGTTGCATTTCTATATACAAACGGTGAGCCAAGTAAATGACAAAAACAACTTCATTTATAATAGCATCAAAAAGAATAAAATACTTATGATTTAACTAAGGAAATGAAAAACTTGTACAATGAAAACTATAAAACATTGCTAAAAGAAATTAAAGAGGACAGAAAAAAATGGAAACACATCCAATGTTCATGGATTGGGAGGACTTATATTGTTAAATTCCAACATTACCAAAGCAATACGCAGATTCACTGCAATTCCTATCAAAATCCCAATAAATATTTTTTGGAGAAGTAGAAAAACTCATACTAAAATTCTTATGGAATCTTCAAGGGCCCCTGAATAGCCAAAACAATCTTGAAAAAGAATAAAACTGGAGGACTTATGTGTCCTGATTTAAAAACCTACTACAAAGCTACAGTAATCAAAACAGCATGGTATTGGAATAAAGGCAGACATATAGACCAGTGGAATAGAAGAGAGAGTCCAGAAATATACTATTGAATATATGATCAAATGAATTTTGACAAGGATGTGACGTCCATTCAGTGGGGAAAGGAGAGTCTTTTCAACAAATGGTGTTGGGAAAATTGGATATTCACATGCAAAAGAACAAAGGTAGATCTTTACCTAACACCATATACAAAAATTACCTCAAAATGGATCAAGGACTTATATGTAAGATCTAAAACAATGAAACTCTCAGATGAGAACATAGGACAAAACTTCATGACATTGGCTTTGGCAATGATTTCTTGGATATGACACCAAAGGCCCACAGGCAATGGAAGAAAAAATAAGAAAATTGGACTTCATAAAAATTAAAAAAAATTGCATATCAAGAAACACTGTCCACAGAGTAAAAAGGCAACCCACAGAGTGTGAGAAAATATTTGCAAATCCTGTATCTGATAAAAGATTAGTATCCAGAATATATAGAGAACTCCTAACACTCAACAACAAAAAACATGCAACCTAATTAAAAAATGGGAAGGATTTCAACAGACTTTCCTCCAAACAAAATACCTGGATGACCAATAAGCACATGCAAAAATGCCCATCATCACGAAGCATTAGGGAAATGCAAATCAAAACTATGATGAGATACCATCTCACAGCCAGTAGGATGGCTACTATCAAAAAGCCCAGAAAACAGCAAGTGTTGGTGAGGATGTGGAGAAATTGGAACTCTTGTGAACTGTTGGTGGAAAGGTAAAATGGTATAGTCACTGTGGAAAACAGTATGGAACCTCCTCAAAAAATTAAAAATAGAATTACCATATGACCCAGCAACTCTACTTCTAGGTATATAACCCAAAGAATTTAAAGCTGGGTCTCAAAGAGATGTTTGTATACCCATGTTCACAGTAGTATTATTTACGATAGTTAAAACATGGAAGCAACTCAAGTGTCCATCAACTGATGAATGGATAAACAAAATGTTTATATATTTTGTGTATACACACACACACACACACACAAACATATATATGGAATATCATTCAGGCTTAATAGGAACGAAGTTTTGCAGCATGCTACAATATGGATGAACCTTGAGGACGTTATACTAAGTACAATAGACATGTATTAAATGACTCCACTTACATGAGGTACTTAGAGTAGTCAAATCATAAAGACAGAAATTAAATGGTGGCTGCTAAGGGCTTGAAGGAGGGGAGAATGGAGAGTTATTGTCTAATAGAGAATTTCAGATTTACAAAGTGAAAAGTATTAATGGGGATGGATGGTAGTGATGGCTGCACAACAATGTGAATGTATTTAATACCACTGAACCCTACACTTAAAAATGGCTAAGATGGTAAGTTTTATGTTACATTTTATTTTAACTCATTAAGCAAAACAAAACAAAAACTAAAACTAAAACAAAAAAACTAAACCGTGTCTCACTCCCTGAGGACAGGAATTACTGAGCTGGGAGGACAAGTTCTCTCATTAAGTTGCTTTGGACCTTAGGCAGATGACAAACTGGACAAGTTTTATTGTCCCTTCACCATGACTCAGTTTTTTCTGTTTGAATGAATTCATCTGTATCTCCTGTGTGATGTATACAGTCCCATCACTTCTATATGCTCTATATTTCCTGGGGCAGCTCAGATAAGGAAATGTTCTTTGGACCAGATTTAAAAAAAATAGCTTTATTGAAATATAATTCATATACTATATAATTCACCCATTTAAAATATGCAATTTGGTCATTTTTAGTGTATTCACAGAGTTGTGTAACCATTACCACAACCAATTTTAGAACATTTTTATCACCCCCAAAAGAACTCTTGTACCCATTAGCAATTAACCAAATACCCTTGGTCATAGACAACCACCAATTTCTGTTTTCACTTTCTGTTGCTATAGATTTGCCAACTCTGAACATTCCATAAAAATGGAATCATATATGTTTTTTTGTGTGTGTGACTGGCTCTTCTTTTGCTTAGCATAACGTTTTTAAGGCTTATCCATTTATAGCATGTGTCAGTATTTCCTTTTATTGATGAACAATATTTCATTGTATAGATACTGCAGCTTATTTATCCATTCACCAGTTGATGGACATTCAGGTTGTTTTTACTTTTTGGCTATCATGAATAATGCTGCTATATGTATTCATGTGCAAGACTTTGCCTATCTCTGGACCAGAGTACTAGAATGAGAATATAATAGAATAATGGTATACCATTAGAATGACAGTAGGGTTATCCCAAAGTTGGAGTTATGGAGCTTCAACACCATGTGGGCAACCCCAACAGCTGGATATTTTTCTATTTTACTTTTTCCTCTCAGGGAAGGACTGTCTAAATGTTCCTTTTCGCTATATTCTCATTTCTACTTTTGTATGCTGGAAGCTAAATCATAAATAAAAAGAAGCTCACATATCACGCAACAACTGGTTTTAAGCTTAAGTTGGTCTAGCTCCAGATTTATGAAAAATCAAAACAAAGCAAAAAAACCAATGCCAAACATTTCACTAGTTCTGAAGGATCATAGCTTTGCTAAAACACCCAATTTATATTTCTAAACAAAACATTTAATCCTACAAATAGAGTTGAATAGTATGAGAAATGATCTGTGTACAAGATTATTCATTGAAGAAAAGTGTCAGAACATTGGAAACAAACAAAATGTCCATTAGGAGACTACTTCAATAAATTACAGTGCCTGCATGCAGCTGGATAATATGCATCTTTTAAAAGAATGAGAACGTTCTCTGTACACTTATTGCCAAGGTTTATTATTAAATAAAAAAGCAAGATATAGAACAGTGTATATATTTTGCTGTACTTTGTGTAAGACAAGGGGAAATAAGAAATTGCATTTTAATTTTTTCATATTTGCATAAATAAACTCTGAAAAATTATTCAGGCCATTAATAAAAGAGACTACCTGAGGGACCAGAGAAAAGGTGGGGACTAAAAAGAAGGAGATCAGGACATGGGCAGATAGAGGTCAGGAGTGAAAGCAGGATTTTTCACCTTTATTTTAAAGTTTTTGAATCATGAAAATATATAATTATTATAACAAAACAAACACACACATAAGCTCAATGCTTATTGTTAGTCCATGATCAAAACAACATCTTCATTTAGGTTACTTCCTCCAGGCTTGCCTAAGCAAGGTGTGAACACTTGTCCTGCATTATCATTGCTGAAACATGGGACAATAGGTGTGCCTTGTTGGCTCAGCTGGTTTAGCAGGCAACTCTTGATTTCGCTTAGGTCATGATCTCAGGGTTCTGAGATAGAGCCGGTGTGGGGCTCTGTGCTGAGCATGGAGCCTGCTTAAGATTCTCTCTCTCCCTCTGCCCCTCTCCCCACTTGTGTGCTCCCCCACGTGTTCTCTCTCTCTCTCAAGAAATAAATAAATGAAAGGATAGTGCAATGAACTAAAGGACAAAGGGAACAGTGGGAAGGTCTGCTTTAAGAGGCAAATGATATAGTCCCAGTTCAGCAAGATAGAAAATGATTGTATCTGTCAAAATAGCAGTTTTCTCAGTTTCAAAATATTTTAAGGTCTAGTCTTTGCAGAACACTTGTTAAAAGTAAATGGTAATGATTAATCACCTTGTTTAGAATGTCCTGCCTCCACTTCCACCTATCAAACTCCTACCCGTCTTTGAGGGTCTTTGCTGATCACCCCAGCAAGAAATTAGAATTTACGGTTGCTACTGTTGAATTGAACCTGCACAACCCAATTACAGTACCTATTAGATTGCTCCTTTACAACCAATCACTAACTCCAGCTCTTTCTATCAATTTAGTTTCTCTCAAACTTGTTCTCTTTCTTATTCCTGCTACCATCGGAGGTCAGATTGTCATCACTTTGAACCGGAAGTCTCTCTCATCTCCCTACTCTCTGTGTTAACCCATCACTGCCAACCACCTTATCACCACCCCCCGCCCCCCCGCCATTCATTCTTCACACTACGGGTGTAATTGAGAAGACTCTAGGTTAGATATAGTGGACTGAACATATATTTCTCTCTGCTTCCTTTTGAATTCCCACTAAAATGAGAATTAAAAAAAAAAATAAACCTAAAGGATACCAAAAACGAGAGAGGAGATTATAGTAGAGAAGAAATGTCAGCACATTTTCTGAAGATGGGAAGTGAGCTGATGAGTCATCAGAAATGAGAGAGTTAACTCTGAGTGCCTGCAAGGGGGGTGCTAACACCTAAAAGTGAATTTATACCACATAAAGTCTGGAGGCTTAGGGGTTGGAGGCATCAGGAGCTGCAAAGGTGTTAGTAAAAAGACACAATATGAGTGGTTGAAAGTTTGTTTACGGAACAGATATTTCTCACCTCCATCCTGTACAACTGTGGGAGGGACATTCCTCCATCCTGGATGGATACTGGAGGTTTGATCTTTGTAGAAATTGAATTGATGAATTTCCAGATCTAGAGATTTGAAAAGCCTCCAAACCAGGGCACTTCACCATGGAATTTACTGCAGGGATAAAAATAAAGTCCCATGACCTTCCAGAAAAAGAGATACAAGTCATATATAAAAGACAGAGAAGACAAACAACTTGAATTTTTGGTGGTTATCTTCTCTGCAGACACATATATAACTTCTAATCCTACTATATTTTGTGTAATTTAAAATTATATAGTTTATAAGTCAAGATAATTTTTGGTCTACTCTTAAATATTCTAAAGTACATGCTGGGATTATAGATCATACTTTATTCTATGAGAATATTTCATGGCTAGAAGACTTAATTCGTAGAAATTAAGGTGGGGGGATAAAGTCAGTCAACTGGTATAACATCTGAATGAAGGGCTATTTTAGTTTAATTTTTATTTTTTATAAAGATTTATTTATTTATTTGAGAGAGAGGGGAGGGGAAGGGAGAGGGAGAGAGCATCTCAGGCGACTCCCCCTCAAGTGTGGAGCCCAATGCAGGCTCTATCTCACGACCCTGAGGTCATGACCTGAGCCAAAATCAAGTTGGTTGCTTAACCAACTAAGCTACCCAGGTGTCCATGAATGAGGTTATTTAAAAAAAAACTGATGAATATGTCTGTTTACTTAGTAAATATTTATTGAGTATATAGCATGTGCCAGGTATTGCACATACTTGTACTCCTGGACAAATTGTTGTGCAAAGTCTTTCAAGAATGTTCTTTAAAAAGTAAGTAATTGTAACTAGCACCTTGTCATGGGAACATGCTTGCTTCCAAAGCATTTAAACGATTTTGTATTTTATAATAGTTAAAGCTGTCTCTTACAATTTTGTTGATAGTATCAAAGTTCATGGAACTCCACTTTTATAGATAAAATAAAGGGACACTTCAGCCAAAACTTTTTTGAAATTATCACAACTTCAGAACTGTTGAAAATAAGGCCTAGATTATTGCAGAGACCTTCTGACTGATCTTGTTTCTACTCTCGCCCACTTAGAATAAATTCTCCACCCTGAAACCAGATTATTTTCTTATACTGTTAACTTAATTTAATTTATACCACTTCCCTGCTTAAAAGCCCCCATTGGTTTCCCATTAAGATTTTTTGTCTTTTAATATTTGTTAAAAATTTTTTTAGACCAGTTGCATTTTGTCAGGTGCAACATATTTACAGAACAAAAGAATGTTACAATATATGTAAATGAAACAGTGAAATCTAATCAACAATAAGCTCTGTCACAACTAGATATTTAAAAGGAATGCAAACACCTGCATAAGTTAAGAGTTTTAAGATCAGTAGAGGCCCAGAATTATAACACATCCAGAAAAGAAGTGTGGAGAAAATCTTTAAATTTCAGAACAAAATTCAAGCTTTTAACCACATCCTTCTTGGCAGTAAGTTCTAGAGAAAGTGAAGTGCTACGCTTTTCCTCTTTGCTGCACTATTTCTTAGTTGCAAAATGCTTCTTTGGGGCTCCTTTAACTTTTCGAGGCTGCCTTTGACTTCCCTGACAGGGCACAGTTATGACACACGGAAAACATGCAAAGGTAGTTGTTATGCATAATCGTCAAATGTTTTCAGTAGAGGATCCTTTATTTGTTGACTGAGATGATAGGTATGAGGATGCTGGTTGGAGAAGCCAGAGAAAACAGAATTGTTTCAAAAATCAAAGAGTGGAAAGGTGGTGGGGCGAAGACAGGGGAGGCAGTTGGTTGGAACCAGGGGATGGAGCAGCTGTGGGAAGAGCTGAGAAGCGGGTGGGGGTGACGTCATCAAAGAGGAACTTTGAGAGAAAAAAGAGATGTCTAAGGAAGATTTTTAATTAAAGTTTTGCCTTATAGGGTCAGGTATATTCCCTGAATATCCCACAGAAACATCTGAATTATTTGCTAACACTTCAGAGAATTAGATTTATTTTTAAGGAACAGTAGGAACAAGAACAGAGGTTGCCAACAGAATTAATTTATTTAGGAATGCCTGTGTGGCTCAGCTGGTTAAGTGTCTGCCTTTGGCTGGGGTCACGATCTCAGGGTCCTGGGACTGAGTCCCACATCAGATTCCTTGCTCAGCAGGGAGCCTGTTTCTCCCTCTGCCTGCCACTCCCCCTGCTTGTCCTCTCTCTCTTTCTGACAAAAAAATAAGTAAAATAAATCTTAAAAAAAATAATTAATTTATTTACTTTAAGTCAGTACAATGTACTCCACACTCAGATTTGCATATGTGCATGGAGGGAGGAGTGCAGGATGAATATGGATATCTTGTGGCTTGGTCTTCTTTCTCCTATTCCTCAGGATGTCTCTGTTTCCAGAACTTCGTGACTTAATAGCTGCAAATAGCTAAGGAGACAGAGATAACACAGATTATTTGTAAGATTTTAAGCCTTATGGACCAACCTATACTAGGAACAAGAGCCTTCTTGGTGTAGCCTATTTGAAATCCAGTCTTGGAAGTGGTGCTAGGATACCCGAGGCAGCAGAATATGAAGGTTGGATCTAAACATTAGCGAGAGTGAGAACCAAAAACTAGATGTGGGGCCATAAGAACAGAGCTGAGATTTATGGCAGAGAGAAGATGGCTTACAGCAGAATGAATGTTTGAACAGATGGAGGTCAGATGTAGGATAAGACCCTTCTTGAAGGATATGATTCAGGAGTGGTGGGAGGCTCTGGCCAGACAAATGCTTCTCCATCTGTTGGCTGGTACATGAAATCCCACTTTTGGGTCTTTATCCATTTCATTTAGGTGATGCTTTGATACTTCTGTCCCTCCTGTGGCGTAAGCACAGGGCCTTACATGCTAGTTGCTAAATCCTGATAAAATCCAGATGACCAGGGGATAGGGATGCCAGATAAAATACAAATTCTGCACAGGTTGCACCTACTCTAAAACATTATTTATTGTTCATCTGAATTTTAAAATTAACTGGTTGTCCGTATTTATATTTGCTATAGGGTTATTAATCATTTAGAACTGAGTGTGGGGGTACCTGGGTGGCTCAGTCGGTTAAGCATCTGCCTTCAGCTCAGGTCATGATCCCAGGGTCCTGGGATGGAGCCCTGCATCAGGCTTCCAGCTCAGCAGGGAGCATGCTTCTCCTTCTCCCTCTACCCCTCCCTACCTCTTGTGCTCTCTCTCTCTCTCTCTCTCACTTAATAAATAAATAAATATCTTAAAAAATTGAGTGTAAATTAATTTGTCAGATTTGTTTTCTTGAAAACAGGTTTTTTTTATAGGGAGGGGTGTCTATGGGAGTCTATGGAAAAAGGAGTCAGGATGATGGCCTTCAGAGAAAGTCACTATGGAGAAAGAATAAATAACAAAAAAGCAGGAGTTTTCCAAGGGGGTGGTAGTGGACATGTGTGTGGGATGAAGGGTATCTGTGACAAAGGGAGCAGCATGGGCCAAAGCAGAGAAGTGAGAATCATAATGGTATGAGTTTAGGAACTAGGACCCGATATCGTGAGTATAAAGAGGGAAGCAGGGAGAAATAAGCATAAGAGAGATGAAAGCCAGTTCATGGAGGCCCTTGTATGCCCTTGAGCTTGGGCATTGTCCAAACAGTGATGGAAAGCTTTTGAAGGGTTTTGAGGATGGACTTGCCAAGCCACACTTGCAGCAGTGTGGACAGTAGATGGGGGTGACAGGGTATTAACTTCCCTATGTTTACTTTGCCAGTAGAATGATTGATATGCAATCTGCCTGCTTCACTCATGTATTTATGAGTCTAGTCCCCAAAGGCATCCAGGTTGGGATGTTTAAGGATTTCTGTAATGCATTAAGGCAGGTTTGTCATATGAGTCAGTCCCTTAATAGGTGCAAAACTCATCAGATGCTTAGCAGTGTGGATTAGTGAAGGCCCTGTGATCAAGTAATTCTTCAAATGCCTGAAGATGACTTTTTTTTTTCCCCTGCAGGGAGGAGTGACAAACATAGACATTAAGGCTCTAGTTATACTTCTTTTATATAAGGTAAGAAAAGGTAGTCAGTGAAGCTAAACCTTATTAAATCTAAGCAGAGCACCATTGAATGAGCTCGTAATGTACATGTAAACTTTAAATTGCACAGGAATTTCAGTTATCACTTCCTTGTGGCTTTAAAAAACTTTCCCTTAGTATTCATTTTGCCTCCAACTATTTTTTTTTTACTAAAAGCCATATTAGAATACTGCATCCAGATACATCTTTGTTGATTATAGAAGTATTATATTACCAGGTCGTGGTCTTATCTCTTTAAAGAAATCAGTAGACACAGCCCAGGGTGTTATGTCCAAGGGGCTGCCGTTGGTCCTGATAGCAGCCTGGTAACTTGGTCTCTTCGTTCCAGATCTTCTACTCAAAGCCCGGATACTTGCTAAGTCTTCAGAAAGAGAATCTCCCTTCCACTGCCAGGTCCTGCTTTCTTCCCCAGACTCATCCCTTGTCTTTCCCCCTCCAACTCTCCCTGAAGTCATGAAGAATTTCCACCATTTCTTCAAATCTGCCCTGCTTCTTTATATCTCCCGAACTTTGCAGATGGGGTTCTCTCAGTAGAGATGGTTCCTTTTATTCCCTCCTATGACATGAAGAATATAGTCCACATCAAATGACACTTCCTCAGAGAAACCTTTCTAACAATGCCCTGGGAAAATCTTTCTTTCCTATGCACTACTCCCTTCATATCTCTTTCCTTTATAGTCTTGATCATATCTTGCTGTGTGTTATATATGCACACATATATGAACACCCCTCTCTCTATATACACACGTCACATATAAAGTAGGTAGTACTCTTCAGAAATTTGACTAAATGCACTGTGCCTACCATACATACATGTGTATGCATATGCATATCGTATATATGCATGTATACATATGTATTTATGTATACTTACATGCATTACACACATACAAAGTGAACAATGCATGTAATCATATTTCTGAGGAATATTCCCATATACGAAGACTATTTCATGGGTGGTGATATAAATATGTCCTTTTTGTTCTTGATGCCCTCATGTGTTGTTTATTTTAATTTTTTTTAAAGATTTTATTTATTTATTTGACACAGAGAGATAGCAAGAGCAGGAACACACAAGCAGGGGGGAAGGAGAGGTTGTGGTCTTATCTCTTTAAAGAAAGAGAAAGCAGGAGAGGGAGAAGCAGGCTTCTGCGGAGCAGGGAGCCTGATGGGGACTCCATCCCAGGACCCTGGGATCATGACCTGAGCCAAAGGCAGACGCTTAACAACTGAGCCACCCAGGCGCCCCTCATGTGCTCTTTAGAAGAGATGGTAGGAACTGGTCACATAGCTCTTGGAGAGAACTCTGGATTGGAGAGGAAGAGACTTAGTTTTGCCCTTAATCCCCATGTTACCTCAAAGTTTCTATTTCCTTATTGTAAAATAGGGCAAGCTGATGTTAATAATTAGAGGAAATGTCATAAATATTAATAAAGTTTCTAAAAGATTCAGATATGACATAATATACAAACACGAGAGAAGAGAATCAATGTTAATGAACTCTTGTAATCACAGTGCTAAATATATTACTTCATTTAGGTTATTACCCTATGCTAGAATTTTAGAGGCTAAGTAGAATGTTAAATACATAGTTTCTTTTGTGTCTGATGACATGAAACAGAGCTGTCTCTTAACCTTTCTACCAATCTGGTTTAAAAATCAGTGATGAACATTGATAATGAACTGGTAAAAAAAAGGTTTTATTTATTCAGTTTGTTAATAAGTTTGTCTGTCTTGTTTTTACACTAGATTCAATCACAAACACACCCACATATACACATTAACACACACACACACAGATTTTAAGGATGATCTGGCTAAGTACCCATTCAGAAAAATCAAGTGCCCTTTGAGTCAACATGCTCCCTAGTTTTTTACCCATTTTGAAAAAAAAGATTTATTTATTTATTCTAGAGAGAGCGAGCAAGAGAGAGAGAGAATGAGGGAGAGAGAGGAGGGAGGGGCAAAGAGGGGGGGCAAAGGGAGAGAGAGAGAGAATCTTCAAGCAGACTCCCCACTCGGCATGGAGTCCAATGTGGGGCTCAATCCCAAAACCTGGAGATCATGACCTGAGTCAAAATCAAGAGGCAGATAATTAACGGACTCAGCCAACCAGGTGGGCTGCCCATTTTATTTTGCATAATTAGTAAAAATGATGGGAAGGGACAAATGTATGTCTATTTATTACCTAGGACCAAGTACACAGAGGTTTTAAGTAACATTCCATCAAATTTAGTTAGTGAAAAGTAATGTGGCTGTCCATTTAATTTGCCAAAGATCTAATTGGTTTTATTTAATGATTCATGAATTGGGCAGTATCCTATCTAGCAAATCAAAAAGAGCTCTGAAGAGCTGTACACAATGAAAGGGCAGCCAAGAGATATAAGTAGTAGTATATAATCCTCTATGTTTATGTCTCCCAAAGCAAGTATCCATTATATTTTTAAAATAGTTTTATTGAGGTACAGTTGACATGTAGTAAGCTACGTAAATTTAAATGTGCATTTAGACAAGTTTTGGCATATGCATACATCTGTGAAACCATCACCACAATCAACATAACATGTGTATCCATCACCCCTCAGAATTTCCTCTACCCCTTGGTAATCCCTCCTGCCTACATTTCCCTAGCTCCCAGCTTCCCACCGTCCCTAGGAAAGCATTGATTTGACTTCTTTCACTCTAGATTGATTTGAACCTTCTAGAATCTTATATAATTGGAATACAGTACGTATTTATTTTTGTCTGGCTTTTTTCACTCGGTATGATGATTTTGAGATTCATTTACATTGCTGTGGGTAAAAATGGTTCATTCATTTTTGTTGCTGAATAGTATTACATTGTGTGAATGTTCCACACTTTATCTATTAACATTTTTTAAAGATTTATTTATTTATTCTAGAGAGAGAGAGAGAGAGTGTGTGTGCACATGCAAGCCAGGGGAGGGGCAGAGGAAGAGGGAGAGAAGCAGACTCCCCACTGAGTGGGAAGCCCAATGCAGGGACTCGATCCCAGGACCCTGAGATCATGACCTGAGCCAAAATCGATTTATTTGCTCAACCAACTGAGCCACCTAGATGCCCCATCCATTAATATTTTGATTACGTTAGCTTGTGCATAGCTTTTGGATATTACAAATAAACCTGCTATGAATATTTATATATCAGTTTTTGTATAGACATGTATTTTTATTTTTTCTAGGTTAATAAATATCTGAGTTGAATTATTAGATCATATGGCAGATATATGTTTAACTTTTAAGAGACTGGTACACTGTTTTCTAAAGTGGTTATACCATTTCACATTTCTATCGGCAGCATATGAGCTTTAGTTACTTTCTTCTTTGGTAATGCTTGTTATGGTCAAGGCAGCTATGTATTAACATTTTATTTTGCATTTTCTTAATGACTTGATGTTTAATATCTTTTCATATGATTATTTGCCATCTGTATATCTTCCTTGGTTAAGCATCTGTTTAAATTCTACCCATTTTTAAATTGGGTTGTATCTTATTGAATTTTGAGCTTCCTTTATATATTCTGAATACACATCTTCTATGAGCTTTAGTATTTGCAAATGTTTTCTCCCCATCTGTAGTCTGTCTTTTCAGTCTCTTAACAGTGTCTTTTCAAGAGTGGAAGTTCTTAATTTTGATAAAGCCTAATTTATAAAATTTCTTTTTCATGGATTGTGCATTTGACATTATATCTAAGACATCTTTGCCTAATTGAAAGACTTTCTTTTATGTTTTCTTCTGGAAGTTTTATATGTTTAGTTTTTTAAAATTGTGTTATGTTAGTCACCATACAGTATATCATTAGTTTTTGATGTAGTGTTCCATGATTCATTGTTTGTGTATAACACCCAGTGCTCCATGCTATACTTTTAGGTTTTACATTTAATTCTATGATCCATTTTGAGTTAATTTTTGTATATGGTGCAAAGTATTAATTGAATTTTCTTCAGGTCATATAAATATCCAATAGCTCTGGTATTATTTGTTGATAAGACTGTCATATCTCCACTGAATTCCCTTAGATAAAGTGAATGAATGCTTAAAAAACACATAGTGCCAAAACTGTCTCAAGAAGAGAAACATAACCTGAGTAGTCCTATATTGTTAAAGAACTTGAGTTTGTAGTTTAAAAACTTTTCCACAAAGACCTAGAGACCAAAATGATTTCACTGGTGAATTCTACCAAACATTTAAGGAAACAATAATGCCAATTATAAACAAACTCTTCCGGAAAATTTAAGAGGACAGAATGCTCTCTAACTCATTCTGTGGGACCAATGTTACATTGACACCAAAACCAAGCCAAAATATTACAAAAAATAAAATACGGATCAACATCCATCATAAACATACATGCAAAAATCTTTAACAAATGTTAACAAATATAATGCTACAATGTATAAAATGGGTAATATATCATGACCAGGTGGGGTTTATTTCAGCAATGCAAGATTGGGTTAATAGTCAATATAATTCACCATATTTTAACCAAAACCAGAGGATCATCAGATGCAAAAAAAAAAAAAAAAGCGTCTGACAAAAGCCAACTTCCATTCCTGACCAAAACTGTCAGCTAACTAGGAATAGAAGAAAACGTCCTCAACTTAATAAAGGGTATTTATGAAGTATCTATAGCTAACATCATTCTTACTGGTAAAAGACTCAATGCTTTATTCCTAAGATTAGGAACAAGGCAAGGATGTCTGATCTCACCACTTCTATTCAACATTATACTAGAATTTCAATGCAGTAAGGCAAGAAAAAAGAGATAAAAGACATCCAAATGGAAATTGGAGAAGTAAAGCTATCTTTATTTTTAGACAACATGATTATTTATGTAGAAAGTATTATGGAACCTACAAAAGAGTTACTAGAACAAATGATTGAATTTTTATATATTAACAGTAAACAATAGGAAATTAAAAAATGTTTAACTACCATTTGTAATAACATCCAAAAATATGACATAGGATAAATCTGACAGAAGATGGGTAAGAACTATACACGAAAAACTGCAAAACACTGCTGAGAGCAATTAAAGAAGATCTAAGTAAATGAAGAGATATACTGTGTCACAGGTTAGAGGATTCAACATTGTTGTGTTGTCATTTCTCCCCATAGTAAAACACCCTTAAGAAATTTACTAAACTTTGTTCATCCTGCAAATCTGTGCTCACTCCTCTTCACTCTCCTTCTTCCTTATCTCAAGCACCTCCAAACTTGCCAATGCAGCATGCAAAAAGCCTTTTCAGAGTACAGATTTTCATCAGAAAGGGAGAGGCTGAGTATTTTCCGTTTTATTAGACTTTGAGTTAAATGGGCCAGAATTCATTTTTACATCTGCAGGAAGGGAAAGAGTAGCTCTGAGATTTTATGTATGCATATGTGTATATATCTAGTGTTAAACTACATACATATCTGTGATTAAACTCCTAGGCTAAACTTTGAGACGTAAAGGACTTCCTCATTAATAAAATGTAAGCCAAACAGCCAGCAAAAGCCCTGGGAATGAAAGCATTTTGAGCAAATTGTGAACGTGTTGGGGTCTCTGAGCTTCACTGACAGCTCTCGTCCTGGTGGGCTTTACTGTCCTATTCCACTGGGTCAGGATGGCATTTCTGGCCCCAGCCCGCTTCCCTGGTCCCATCAGTCGAAACTGGTATGGGCTGCAAGGACCAAAGAACACCTCCGGGGCCAGCTGGGGATCAGTCAGGAAAAGCCATGGTATGTTAGACTTGGCCCCTATGAAGGACCCCAGCTCATCCACGTACGTGATGTAATCTGTCTGCAGAGTCTGGCTCTGGCCAAACCTGAGGAAAGAACACATACTGGAATGAGTGTCACAGTTGTAAACCAAGAACTGGTTTCTTACGTTCTACCTCAGAAAAGTAGCATTTTAGTCAGCGTCTCCCAAACTATCCCACCCTTCTTTCTCCACAGCGTTGAATTTATCATTTGTTCTTTGGCTATAAATGGGTTGGTTTTTTTCTACTTCCTAATCTCTATCTAAGTTTGATGTTATTTTGGTCTTCTGCTTCTGGCCTGGAGTGAACTGACCTTCATGTGTCCAGATGACTGATTAACTTAATTTACTCTTTAACACATGGTTATTCTTTATAAAACATTGCTTAGGATCTGCCCCGGGGTTAGATTTTGGGGCATGGCCTCATTTACTTTTATGAGCCCTGAAAAAGAGTCTACCATTTAAGAAATGAGGTTGACTTTGGGGCTTCTCTTCTTCCTCCTCCTTATTCCTACTGGCCTGTAATAGAAAGGGTGGTAAGTAGAGTGAGCTGTGTGAATTGCTAGCACACAAGGGTGCCCACTTCGCAGAGCTGTCCTGTGAACTGGATGAGATGCAGGGGAGGTTTTGTTGAGTCTGAAAGTTCCAAGTCTTCCCTTCTCTAGATCCTTCGCCAGCAACTACCTTCGCCAGCAACTACCTGGCAGTGAATGATGTGTTAGAGCTCGAAAGAGGAAAGAAACTTCTTATACAGTCACCTATTCATCTGAATGGGATTCATTATCTAATTATTCTTTCAACAGATTTTAATATATAATTTGAAAAAGATTTACTTATATAGAAGTAATTAACATAAAAATTACATTTAAATATCTGATGTCTAGCCACTTAAATGACTTTCTTCCAGTCCCATTTATGGTGTACTTGAGAACCCGTGTTTGGATGAATCAGAAATGAATATTCTTTTAGAAGAAAATACCAGGGCAGGTGAACTCAGTTTAGTTCTTCATTTGGTTTTCTTATTACAGTGCTCGGTTCCCAGCTAGTTAACTTGCTGGTGGACATGCGGCTGTTGGAAAGGAATTCTTGGAGACATTTGAGCTGGATAATTCTTTGTTTAGGAGGCCTGTCCTCTGCAATGTAGGATGTTTAGCAGTATCCTAATTTCTACACATTAGATGCCAATAGTACGCCCTCTATACTTGGAACAATCAAAAATATCTCTGGACTTTGCCAAATGTCCCCTGGGGATCAAAATCACCTCCATTTGAGAAACTGTACTCTAGAGTGTAGTGTGGTCTACAGTACAGGTGATGTGTAATGACTATTATTTTCCTGTAGAATACTGCTTGATCATAACAAGTGTTCCAAAAACATGAACTTTGACTAGCAAAAATATTATAAAATATATAAATGTTTTCCTACATGTAAAGGAAAAACAGGATTTGTTTCATTAGCAAGTACAATCTCTTACCACTTGAGTTTTTTTCCCATTTACTCATCAATATCATCCATCATTTCACTTGTAGTTGGCAAAGTACATGATTCTAGAAAAGAAATGAAGAAAGAAATATTTAAAAAGATGAAAAAATCAGAAATATATAATGACACATGAAGAATTTTTCTTAGTATTTATGAACTATGTCCCTAAAAGATTTTGTATCAAGAGGAGCTGCCTTTGGTATCTTTAGTAGAATAACAATTTACAGAAATAAAGACTTGAGAAGGCAATGAACCCCTCTGTGAATGGCAAAGCTGGGCTGCAGTGAGATAATGACCACAGAGAAGTTTGTGACTTCAAATCACCCAACCTCATATTTCTGTGATGTCATGCAAGGTCTAATCCTCAACATGCCTGAGATGCACCTCATGCACATAATAGCTTAACAGTTTCTTTGTATTTCTTATTTTTATCCTCTTATTAATAATTCTTTCAAGAAATAATCTGGTAAAATAGTTCACTCTAAGGGACATGGCAATTAAAATGGAACAATGGAAAGAAGCATGAGTTTTCCAGCAACAGTCTGCAGCCAGAGGGGATCTTAAGGGGCATCAGAAAATTGTTAGTGTTTTGCAGTGGAGGGGTCATCTGATTACTGAGGGGTCATCTGATTACTGAGTGTAGCTCTTTTGCCTTTGTAACAGTGGTAGAAAGCTATTATGACATTCATGATGCAGAACACTTCCTAGTCATTGGTAGCATCTTACCTAGCCTGGAAGTACCTTGTGGTCAGATGTTTGCTAAAATTTTTGTCTGCTTTGTTTGATGTTGTGTCCTAAGTGCCAAGATAGAGTGTGGCACATAGTAGTGCTCAGTAAGTATTTGATGAATGGATAAATGATACCTTTTGTTTCATGTAAATTTCTTGGGTTTATGAACTGTAGCCAACTTTTTTCTAAAACCCCAGGTGCTTGGCACTGTTGTGCCTTTAAGAGAAAAACACAATAGAAGTATTTTACAGAAAGCACCCTTATAAAAGATTGCATGACAGGGTTTATTTAAATAATGATCCTTTGTGGTACACTTGAAATAGCTTATTTATCCACAACATTTTTAGAAAACATACAGTCTATGATTGTAACATTTTCTTCATTACCTATAGTCTAAGTTTTTACTGACAATATGTTAGGTGAAGTATACCTATATTGCCAAGGTTTTTGAACCCTTGAATAAAAAGGCACTTTAAGTAATAAGGATGATCAGTATGATTGATGTAAATTAAATCAATATATTTAAGACATTGCCTTTCTTCATGTAATCCTCATATTCTTGATTTCCTCACAAAAGCACACTTGTAGCCACTGGAGACCATGGCGTCTAGAGTGGAGGGAGGAGGAGAAGATTGTCAATAGAGTGGGTGTGGCCTGACCTTGCTATTCTGAGTTTGACACCAGTAAGATCTCTAGCATTGCCTGCAACATCCTCCAGGGCCCTTCTAACCTTCACGGTGTATCTTGACATTGCCTCTACCTATTGCTGTCTTTCTCTTGCTTAAAGCCTTGCAAAGTCCCTCCAATTTCCCTATGAGAAGTCTAAGCTCTGTAACATAGCTCTTAAGCTCTTGTCCCTTTCTCTATTTCTTGCCACTCCCTGCCTCTGTTTTACAGAACACCCTAAGACTTCCTAACATTCCCCTTGCTCTATTTTAGACTGTGTAAGGTTAAAGAATATGTCTTGTTCCCTTTGTATTCCTAGCACCTAGCACAGTACTTGGCATATAGTAGGTGCTCAATAAATGCTCATTGACTAAATGGATAAAAGACAGAATGGTCCACCTACTTGCAAACACTTTAGCAGCCCAGCGAGCCTGCAGGTCAGCTGTGGGGATGGCAGCCCCAAGGGACTGGACAAGGCCAATCACAGCCAAGGTTGGCTTCTCCATTTTTGGGGGGAAGATGCCTTTAAACAAGGTGACCTCACTATTTCTGCTTTTGATGGTGGAGTCATCAAGGAAGGGGTAGACGTAACCATAGCCTGTTGAAAAGATGATGGAGTCGATGGCCTCAAACATGGTCCCATCCTCAAACATGGTCCCATCCTCAAACACGGCTGCTGAGGTCTCTGTAAACTCCTTCACACTGGGCTTGATGGACACAGTGCCACATAGGATGCAGGATGGGAGCTCATCATTGAACACAGGCTCTTTCCTCAGGGCACTGTTCAGAAACAAGATACAAAGGCTCTTGCTGTAACATACCTCAATTCCAAGAAATATCTGCAATAGTTTATAGCACTGGAATCAAATTTGAGGAGTTAAACATTAGCATGAGGACTACCGAGCTCTCCTTTTGTGGCAGTTTTTTTCCTATTGTCCGCAACAATCCTTAAGAAATTCTGGGTGTTATTTGTTTCAGAAGTACAGATCTGTGATTCATGAGAGATGATGGACTCTGAAAAACAAACTGAGGGTTCTAGAGGGGAGGAGGGTAGGGGGATGGGTTAGCCTGGTGATGGGTATTAAAGAGGGCACATTCTGCATGGAGCACTGGGTGTTATGAACAAACAATGAATCATGGAACACTACATCAAGAACTAATGATGTAATATATGGTGATTAACATAACAATAAAAAATTAAAAAAAAATTAAAAAAAAAGAAATTCTGGGTGGCTCAGTCAATTAAGCATCTGCCTTCAGCTTAGGTCATGATCCCAGGGTTCCTGGGATAGAACCCCGCATCAGGCTCCCTGCTCAGTGGGGAGTCTGCTTCTCCCTCTGCCCCTACTCCCCGCTCATGCTCTCTCTCTCAAATAAATAAATAAAATCTTTAAAAAAAAAGAATTTCTGTCTGAGCTGCCTCTTTTGGCCTTTTGAAGCTTGAAGATTTCCTTATGAGTACTTATATGATTTGGTGATTCACCAAATAGATGAGAATAAAACTAATTCCTAGACATAATCAGTGGTTCAGAGTGCAGAATCTGGAACCAGATGGCCAAATTTATAGTCTACCTCTATCTCTCACGAGTGGCTACTTCTCTGTATTTGTTTCCTTATGTATAAAATGGGGAATAGTGATAGAATCTACTTCATACTGTTGTTGGGAGAATTAAATAACATTACCTGGAAAGCACTTAAAAGAGTGTCTGCCACTTGCAAGCATCATTGTTGTAAGTGAACTATTATTATGAATGAGGTCTTCTATGAGAAAATCAAATTTACTTGGTGAGCTGCTTTATTGCCATGTTTGGTTTCCTTTACTTTGATTGCCAAAATTCTAGGATTCAGAGATTTTGGAATTTATTCCAAGTATCTGAAGCACTCAGAAAGTTTATAAATCTTAGAATCTGTCTATATACTTCCACACCATTCTCTATGTCTATAATTCTGCCACCTCTTCTTTTGCTTTATAAGGTGACAAAAAGTAGGTCACAATAAAACCTGTTTTTCTCCCCCTGCCCCTTACCCAAGGGAGGAGTGAGAAGGTGTCATCAATACCTTAGAGTAATTGGAACCTTTTCTAAGAGGGAGCTTCATCCTTGGAATGAATGGATTTCCAAATCTATGTTTCAGTTGTCTAAAGGGCAAAGCCAGAATATGATTTACAGTTACTCTTACAAGACAAAAAGTCTTAATCAGCTCAGGTTTTGGAGCTTCTGTTACATTAAACACAATTTTAAATCCATGAAATCAACATTTTTTTTTTCTTTAGGGATGTAGCAGTCTGCCAGACTAGATAGGATAAATGCTGTGGAGTGAGGGTCTGGCTCCTAAACCTGGTATTTGCTATTCCAATTTACAGTTTCCTCTTGTTTTTCCTTATCTGATTCTCTAAACACAATGAAACATTTTTTTAAAGATTTTATTTTTAAGTAACCTCTACACACAACATGGGGCTTGAACTCACAATCCTGAGATTGCATGCTCTATTGACTGAGCTAACCAGGTGCCCCCAGAATGAAACATTTTTGTTAGCATGGGCCAAGATGAAATTTCTTAGTGAGTCCTTTCTTGTCTTACCCACTTTAATAGTTTTCTATGGATATACTGATTCTTCTGCCAAGAATGTTTTTCTTTTTTTCTCTCTTTCTTCCTTTCTTTCCTTTTTTTTTTTTTTTAGAGAGGGAGCATGTGAGCAGAGTGGGAGGGGCAGAGGGGCAGAAGGAGAGAGAACGAGAGAGAATCTTAAGCATGCTCCATGCCCACATGGAGCCGGACACGGGGCTTGACCTCATGACCCCGAGACCATGACCTGAGTTGAAATCAAGAGTCGATGCTTCACTGACTGAGCCACCCAGGTGCCCCTAGTATGCCTTTCTAGTTAGTAGGTGTTGGGCTCTGTCTCTATACAGAAGTATATAAACAAATCTTAATTTTAAAGGCTACATCAGTTTTGTGAATCTTCATTGTTTTACATGTTCCATGCATCCTGACTGTCCTGCTAAAATCCCAGACTCTGTGGTTAAGGAGGTGTGCACTTTCATTTTGAGATTTTCTGCTTTCTGAGACATGTTGATTAGTACTACTTTGTTCATTGCTCTTTAGAAGCATATTGGAAAATTTAAGATTAATAAGAACCAATATTTGTAAAGCTTTATAGTTTACAAAATGCCTTAATTTTTTTTATCTTACTTCATACCACGATAGTTTTGAGGAGTAGATATTATTATTGCTATCCTCATTTACCCATAACATGGGTAAGATATTCTGCAGAAGGACAATTCATGAATTGGCTCAGCCCTCAAAATTCCATGCTATAGCTTGTAGCTACCATAAATGAATCTTGCATGTCAGGGGTATCTAGCTGTCTGCTCCTTTGCCATTTGTATTTTCCCATGTACCTTTCCCCACTAGAGTCATTTCAGTAAGATTTTCACCGCATGCATGATCTCCGAGTATACTGTGTCAGTCGTGCAGTCCTCAGTTCAATCCCAATAACCTCAGTGAGCTGATTAAAGTTAGACCTAGAGAGAAAATTTCCACTGAAACTAGTGCCCCACTTTTTTGGATGATAAAATAGGAGTTATTTGTAGTACCCATTTAAAGGAATCAGGCCGTAGTTCTCATGCTTAAACCACATGTTCATCTTCTTGACATATAACCAGTCAGAGACAAATGAAGGAAGGGTATTCCTGAGGAAGGTTGCAAAACGGGTCACATACACCATGTCCCAAGGATAGCCATCATTCCAAACCTGGCTCATGACCCAGGAACCACTTCTGCTGCTGATAATGACCTGGTGGGGAAGGCAACATGGATTTCAATATCACTCTGTAAGAAAGAAGCAGATATGACACAATGGACATGTTCTGTGGACAATCTCCATACATTTCCCTCAATATCCAGGCAGAAGCATTTTTAAAGAGTTGGGTCAAGATGAATAGTCCATGATTGAAACTAGGTAGAGACAGAACTACTCTGCCTCTACACCCCAGAGGGGTAGTGCAGAGTTGTGGAAATAATGAGAACCTGTCATCTTGGAACAAGAGGGCTGTGTATTCAGTTGTGATGGGCCTAATCTTCACAGAGTCAGAGACATTGATGTAGGACTGGTGGATACCGGCCAGTCCAGAGCCTCAGTGGTAGTAGATGGTGGTAGTTGCTGGATTGGGTGGAAGAAATGTAGCTAAATCTTTACCTGAAATTAGGCTGAAGAGATGCCAAAGAGTTAATTCAGTTCTCTGTCTGAAGTCTCTTCCAGTCCTTACACACCCACTCCACGACCTCTGCTAAGCACCCAAACCATGGCAGCTGTCTCAGCTCTGAGACAAGCCCAGCTGCTTGTTTATTATGCCACTTTTGTGACAACCCAAGGGAACTGAACTTCAAAGAATTCCTTAAATTTTATTTACATACCCTTAAGAATTTGTTTATTGAGCATATGTTTCCTTAAAAATAGGTTAAGTTCTTCAGGGTCTATTGGTCATGGATGATTTAGCTTAGAGTCCTTTGGGAAGCCTTCTTTGACTTCATCCAGGCTAAGCTAGGTTCTCTTTTTATGGTGCTGCCATTGCCACACCTAATGTGTGGCATTTTTATTACTTCCTTTCGTGCCTGTCATCTCACCTCCACCCACTGACTGCTCCTGCAAATCAAGAAGTATTCTGACTTATTTCTGTGTTTAATTCTAGTCGGACATAGTTCTGGCATATAACATGTGCCCAGTGTTTGTTGAGCACTGGCCTTTGAGTGGATAAACGACAGTAAGAACCAAATCGTACATGTCTTCCAGACCTTCAGAAAGATAAGCACAATGCCTTTTGTATGGTAGGTGATAAGAAATACTGTTATATAAATAAAGGTGGATCCTGACTAGCAACAGTTTGCTTAGAAGTGATCAGAACACAAAATTAAAACAAAAAATGCACTCTTATATATACATATATACACATGTACACTTACCTCTGGGTCCAGCAGAATGTACTTCCTTGCCAGCCTGGGCCACATTACCTTGATTCACAGGGAGAATGTCTTAAGTCCTCCTTGATTCAATGGGCATATGCAATAGGTGGATCCCTTGTCTTATGATGTGGCAAACACGAGCCTCAGAGCCTAAGCTTTGATCTAAGAGCAGAGCTGTACCCCAGCTTTCTTTCTCACAGTGTACCTGTGCAGCCAGATGGCTAAGCTCCACAGCAATGTCAGATCTTGAGCTCCCCAGGCCGATCACAAGGACCCTCTTCCCCTTGAAGGCTTCTGGGTCCTTATAGTCACTGCTGTGGAGGTAGTGGCCTTGAAATTGATGTCAGCCTCAGTGGAACATGAGGAGTGGTTTGAGTTGATTTTCAGAAGAAATGGTGGAGACTCACTGTTTCCATTTTTTAAAAAAATTCCTATTATCAGTCTTAATTTTTTAAAAAAGTTTCCTAGTTGAAATGCGTTTATCCTTTTAGTGGTTTTTGACAATAAACCCCCAACTAAGTACTTACAGTGCCTTAAAAAACCTACAGTATGGGAACTTATATTTTGATAGTCATCATAGCTAATATTTATTGAGTACTTACTGTGGGCTAGGCCCTCTGCTAAAGGATTTACAGTTTAACGTTTAATCTTGATAACATCTCTGAATGGCAGATACTAGTATCCCTATTTTAAAAGACAAGGAAATCAAGACAGAGAAATTAAGTGACTCGTCTTTGGTCACATGGTAAGGAACTAGCGGCATAAGAGGTTGAGCCCGAGTGTTCTAAGGCTACATTCAGAACCCCTAAATACACTGCCTCTTAAAACCTTCATGCTTTCAATCCTCTATTCTTCCTGAATCTTACTCTTAATGATCTTGGCCTATGAACAGCATGCCTGCAGATTGGAAGTCTAGTATTTTATAGTGGACATGTGTTCCTGTTGCAAAGAAAGAAGGAAGGAAGGAGAAAGGATGGTTGCTTGTGTATTGTATTTATCTGATGTTTGGCATTTTGTTTAGTAATGGAGTATGCAACTATACACACACACACACACACACACACACACTGAAATTTCTTTTCTTTTTTTTTCTTGTGTTACTGTTTATTTTTTTAAAATTTTTATTGTTATGTTAATCACCATATATTACATCATTAGTTTTTGATGTAGTGTTCCATGATTCATTGTTTGTGCATAACACCCAGTGCTCCACGCAGAATGTGCCCTCTTTAATACCCATCACCAGGCTAACCCATCCCCCCACCCCACACTGAAATTTCTAAAGTGAATTTGCAAAATGTGCCTATAGATGACTTTTTAAAAACCCTCCCTCTACACAAACACTTCCTTTACAGGTCTTCATCTGATCTCTGACTTGCAGGTCCTTGATTCTTTTAGCATAAGAGTTCAGGAGGCCAATTATTTCTATATTTCACATATCATCAGACTTCAAAATTTTGTTTTGAAATCTTTGGAAACTTAAGAATAATTATTACATACAATCTATGGAAAGATCTAGCTCAACCCTTGATATTTGTGTATGTCCCCAGACTATTGTATATTTTCCAAACTTACCAGGAAAGGAATCACTTGGTAGATTGGGGTATACATGATGTCCTGAACAAATCATTACAGCATCAACAATAGCAGATTCCTGTTTCCCATCCTTTTCTGAAACAACTTCCCACTGTCCGGTGACTAAGAAGTTGGGACATTTCTTTATATTAGAAACCAGGGTCTTAAAGAAAACCAGAAAGAAATTCCTTCTATTTACAATTCTATGGGTTTTAATTTTCTCACAGTGTTTCTATAGAGGAAATAATTGTCATGAGTTCCCTGATCATTGAGAAATATATCGGAAAACATTAAAATAAGGAGTCATAGTGATTCTTCAAATCTCTCAAGAGAAATTGCCCAGTGGGGCGCATTTACTTTTTTGACATCTAGTTAATAGATTTGGGGTAAATTACACTGAATATTCTTGTGAACGATGCCATCTCATTTGCTTACTACCACCCTCAATTGACATTCCCAGCTTCTTTCTCTCTTGACCTCATTTTCTATCAATTCCATAAATATGGGAATATCTTAAGGTTATCAATCTTTATTTCCCCTTTGCAATGTACAGATACTCTCCCTTGGAAATATTAGCCACTTCCATAGTATGACTATTATGTAAATATATGCAAAATTATATTAAATATAATAAATAAAATAATAATAAATAAAGGAAATTATATTAAATATAATCCCAATTCATAATTTTGTTGATTATTTTTCTCACTACATATATATGCTTTGTATTTAACAGTAATGAGTTGAGATTAAGAATTCTAAACAAATGTGAAGTATTATTGTTATTTATGGAGCCAAGTCATCTCTGCAATAACTGCTAAGTCTCCTAAAGGACTGACAGGCTTGTGTGTGGGGTGGGGCTTCCTGAGGCCTCAGTTTGAAAATAAAACTTCCTGTAGTCATGGTTGCTATGTTTCTCATAATAACCAGGCTCAGAGATTTTAACTTTCTTTAAGTCTCACTTTGAAATTTCTGCTAAGGTCAGAAAAAGGGTGATGGCTCATGCCTGGCCGATTTTCAAGCTTCAGTCTTTCCCATTCACCCACAGCCATAACTTTTGTTGGTGGTTGTGAGAAGGAGAAGTGGGAGGGAGGTTTCTCAGCTGTGCATTGAAGGGAGGGAGGCTTGAGCTTCAGGCAGGGGACTGGTTAAAAAAATCTAAGACTGCTCGGGGAAACAGAGGATAAGACCTTGGATTATTTCCATCATGAATGAATCTCTGCTCTTTTGCCTCTTGACCCCAGCCAATCATGACAGGAAGAGGAAGAATATGTACCCTCCTTGGAATTTTCCCTAAAGGGCTGTTCTACACACAAAGGAAAACAGATGTATTATATAACAACAGACAATTGCTTCAGAGAGCTCATATTTTCAATTTCAGCATGTGGTGTGTTTTGAATGGGTAAGGAGGAAGGTAAGCGCAGACTCTGACGCTGGCTGAGAGAGCTTGCCCTAGACCCAGAGATCCAAGCAGCTCTGGTCACAGTATCACAGCCTGTCTTGGGTTATAACTGTGTCCATGTCTCATCTTCCCCACTAGAACGTCAGCAACTGGAGGGCGAGGTCAGAGGCTAATTCGAGGATGTTGTGCATGCATGTCAGCAGTCTGCCTTGATCTTCTTTCAGATTCCATCTCTGCTTGTCAATCCCATTTCTACTTGTCTAAATATACTCTCAAGGGCCAACTCAAAAGTCGCCCCCTCCGTCATGCCTTTCCTTGCCTCTTTCTTATCAACCAGAAGTCGTCCTGACTCCACCTCTACCAACCTCTGATCATTTTTACTGCCCTAATCACATATTCACGTGTATTATAGTTAATCTGAGACTTGTTTTCTCTGATTTAAAAATGCTGGCTGCCTGCCCTACATCTTATCTGAGCCATAACCTAACATCGTATCCTATACATAGTGTACTCCCAGTGTATTTGTTGAGTGAATAAATGAATGGGGACTTCATTCATTTGATCCACCAAAAGTCCAGATAGTTCTGGTTCCATTGTTTTCCCCTTTTGTACAGCAGCAGCATGAAAGTCTTTTGAGGACACGAGGTCTTAATATTGGAGTATAAGAAACTTAAAACATATTCACTTTCAGCCTGCTAGTGTTTAAACCTCATTTGGTTTCCATTTTGCAGAAAAAGCACATGGTGAAAAGTTTAGAATTACCACATTTCTTTCTTTCGGAATACCTTCTGCCTAACAGGACTTGCAAGATAAAAGCTTATGTAACACATTTTTCAAAAATCCCTTTCTGAGAATGGATTGTATTTACCAAGCACCTTTTCTTTGAAAAGAAGAAAGGGGTGCAGTGTATGGAGGGGACTAAACTTTAGAGTATTTTTATGTGTTTAAAAGCCCATGGGGCCATGGAGTATAATTCTGCTTATAACCAGTCACCTGATGGGAAAGAAATATCCGTCTTTTGGATAACTCAGAGTCTTGACTTTGCATTTTACTGATCTGTCATCTATTGCTTCCTTAAATAAAATTTGTGATCTGGCTGCATTGGTCCTGAGATCAAGCCCCATGTAGGGCTCTCTGCTCAGCGGGGAGCCTGCTTCTCCCTCTCCCTCTGCCTGCTGCTCTCCCTGTTTGTGCTCTCTCTCTCTCTGTGTGTCAAATAAATAAATAAATATTTTTAAAAAAACAAAAAAGTAATAAAAAGTTAAAAACTGATTTAAAAACAAAAACAAAATATACAACCAAAAGAATAAATCACTGAGGATTTACTGTATTACTATTAGAGAAGACTAGAGTTTGACCCAAGCCAAAGGCAGACGCTTAACCAACTGAGCCACCCAGGCGCCCCTTGGTTGTATATTTTGTGATAATTCTTATTGGACTTCAGATCTCTCCTCTGTAAAATGAACAAGTTGAACTAGATATGTACTAAAGTCCTTTCAACATTCCACAAATCTCTTACTTTATTGACTAAGCCTCAGTAAACCTTCTCAAAAATAGAAAATATAAGCCAAAGATGACACAAATGCATTTAATTTGCTTAAGAGGATCTTTCTTGTTCGACCTATCCAACTGTCAAAAACTTGATTTAATTTGCTCCTGAGAGCCCCTTGTTGGGGCTCTAGAAGCTGAAACTAAGGAAGTTTCAGCTACTAGAACTGAGAATATAAGAGTCCAAAACATGGAGCATGAGAGAGAATCTTTGGAGTAGATCTCTTTGGAAAGAGTTGTTGGTGTGCTGTGTGTTGTTTTCCCATCATAGAAATGGAATCAAAAGACCTGCTTCTTGAGGCAAACATGAGGCAAGGGGCTCAATCCTACCACCTGGAGAGCAGTTTGGGAGCTCCATGGAATTTTTGTCTACCTGATCTTGCCTGGGAAATCTAGAGGATGGGATTTGGGCTGGCTAACTGTGACAGGGAGTTGTGTTTATATTGTGTTTGGCCAGCATTCCCAGAGTTTATTGAGACAAAGCATGTATAAGGGTTTCCTGAGGGCCAGATGTGATTCACTAAGAGAGAGTAAATATGGGGCCATATTAGGTCCTGTCTAATAGGGCTACAGAAGTGTTTGCCAGGATAGGGTTCATTCTTCCGGGTCAAGAGAATTACTGGGGAGAGGTCACCATTGTTTGGGGTGCCTGAAGTATAAGCCAAGACATCCATACAAGTAAGACCTAGTTTTAAACATCTACCTGCCCAGAGACCTGGAAGCTGCAATATGATAATACCAATGAAACTAGATCTCCACCAGCCCTCCACCCCATCACCTACTTGGCCTTTTTTAAACCTCTCTTTCCCTTTCCTCTTTCTATTCCCTTCCTGGCCTTTCTGGAAGCTTCAGAAACCTCCCCATCAGCATCATGGGGAGGAAGAGTGGAAGCATTAAGTGGTAAAGAAAAGCTTTATGCCCCCTTCCAGGACCTTAGTTTCCCCCAGCAGCAGGCCCAGGTGGAGGTACTAGAGAAAAGATTAGAACTTTAAATGAAATCCAAGTTTTTGATTATTGCCTGAGAGACCGGATCTTCCATTTTCTGAATTAAGAGTGTGGTTGTGACTTAACAAGACTGTGGAAATGTCTATTACCCAAAAGTAATCAGTAAAGTCATGAGCTTGGGGGTCTTTTCCTCTAAGTTCCCGCAGCTTGACAGCATCTTTAGGGACATAAGTGGTGGTATTCCAAGTACTTAAACAGATGAGTGATAATGTCCTCAGAGTTATGTGATAGATTAAAGTGAGCACAACTGAGAAACAATGAGAGAACATTTTTTGAAGTGCCCTGGAGCTGCCTCTTCAGCTCTGACCCTGAGCATGATGAAGGACCAGGAGGCAGAAATGTGTCAGACCAGGGAGAAGGTATTACCAGGGCTCCTTCACCTCCCCATGAGCGGGGAGTCTATCTCCTGGTTTGCCCCAGCTCTCCACGTCCTCAAAATACCATGCTTTTTTTTTGTAGCTTAAACCACTGAGGCTGACAGCACCCTGAAGTTCACACTAGACTTTATAAGAACTGGATGAAGATCAGATTGAGATTAAGGAACATTTGTAGAATACTAACTATTTAGAAAGTGTTTCCTTTCCATTTGTTATCTCCTAACACCCTTGTCAGATAATTATTACCGTGATTCGAATTTACTAATGAAGAAATTGAGCTGTTCAAATTAATCAAACCAACAAAAGTTTATGACTTTACAGTGTGTCTTTTCCAATATCTTATAAAATGAGTGTAATGAGAATATCTACTTTAGAAAGCATGGAGAAGATAATACTTCAGAGGGTTGTCCAACAAATATTAATGGAGCACTTACAATGTGCCAGGCACTGTTTGAGGCATTGGAATGCAACAACAACAGAAAGAGGAGAGAGTACCAGCCCCTAAGAATGCATTGTTCTAGTGCAGACTCCAGGATACAGCACGTAAAATGCTTCCCACCATGCCTGGTGCTCAGGAAATGATGGGGTAGTATTGACATTTACCACTAATAATAACCACTATCGTTTGTGTTGACTGTTCACTCACTGCATACCAGGCAGTGAGCTAAGCATTTTATTTTTTTAAATTTTATTTTATTTTATTGTTATGTTAGTCACCATACATTACATCATTAGTTTTTGATGTAGTGTTCCGTGATTCATTGTTTGTGCATAACACCCAGTGTCCCACACAGAACGTGCCCTCCTTAATACCCATCACTGGGCTAACCCGTCCCCCCACCCCCCTCCCCTCTAAAACCCTCAGTTTGTTTCTGAGGGTCCATAGTCTCTCATGGTTCGTCTCCCTCTCTGATTGCCCCCCCTTCATTTTTCCCTTCCTTCTCCTAATGTCCTCCATGCTATTACACATTATTTCATTTATTTTTGTAAGGACCTGGGGAGTCAGGTGTATTACTGTCTCCATTTTATAGAGGAAAAATTGAGACTTAGAGAGGTTAAGCTGCACAGGGTCACACAGCTAACACGCGATGGGACTGTGACCCTTTGCCAGCTCCTCTCAAGGGGAACAAAGGTAGGGGGAAAGGAATGAATGTGCACAGAGTATTTATTAGGTGCCTGGCACTGCGGTAGAACATAAAGATGGGAGTATGCCACATGCACTGCTGCTGCTGAGACATTTTTGATGATGATCAGCACAATAACAGAGGCTTGTAAAAGGGTCTTTCAAACTCAGAAGGGTAAGGAGTTTACCCTGCAGGAAGGGACTGGAGAAAGATTTGCAGTTGCATCAGTGTTTGATTTGGTCTTGAACCATGAGGACAAAAAATGTAGTGAGAGAGAGAGGAAAAGCCTGTCAGCCCTGGGGATGACAAGAGCAACGCACACACCTGTCAGAGTGCACAGGGAGGGTGGGCATGCACCTGGGAGAGTGCACAGGAATGCGTGAGTCAGAGGGAGGTGTATCTCCCACCTGAACCTTTCAAAGCCTTCTCTCCAGGTAATGATGTCTCTTTGCAAGGGATCTGAGTAACAGTCACACTAAGTGGTGAATGACTAAGAAAGGGTTGATATAGCAACTCATGAAAGGGGAATTTGGCTTTTAAGAGACAGCAATGTCTTAAACTAAAGGAATGTATTTCTAACAGTGGAACTTTGACCATTAGAGAAAGGTCAGGTTGGTGGAGAGGGTAGTTTTTCATAAGCAGGGTGGCCATGCATCCTGGTTTATTCCACACATCTTGGAACTGCTGTGCTGGCATCTTTATTAATAGTGCCCTCTCTCACTTGCAAAAGTAGTCTGGTTTAATTGAAAAATGATATGGTCACCTTACTTATATTATAAGAGATGCTCTTACCCTAGTTCAGATTTCATCCCAGAGGCCCATTCAACCTCTACAAACACTGCTGGTTCTCTTTCTTGTAACTACGGTCTTAGATTAGAGTCTGTTTCCTGGAAACTTCTTATAGTATAAGTGCAAAATAATCTTCTGTAAGACTTAATTTTACTTATTGAACGGTTCTACTTTATAAGAAGACAAGTCCACCAAGGAGAACCATTTTCTTAAATGATGCAAACATACCTTGTTTCCCCAAGGCTCTGACTCAGAGCAAATGTTTCCAATTGGGCTTGTTGCCCAGTGTGTTTAGGGTTTTGCACGCATGTCGGTGGTGATGCACTGTGAGTAGCTTTTCCCAAAATTCTAGTTTCCACCAGACTCTCTCTTTTCTGACCTCCCAATCCTTTTCTAGTCAGTTTCACAGTATTCTAAACTATTGTTGTTGTTATTTTTACTATAAGAAGTATACTTTATTATTTTTTTTAAATTGATGCCTAATTGAAATATAACATTATATTGGTTTCAGGTATATGATATTATTTAATATTTTTATATATTGCAAAATGATCACCACAATAAGTCTAGTTAACATTTGTCACCACACATAGTTTCAAAATTTTTTCTTATAATGAGAACTTTTATGATACAGTATTGTTAGCCAAAGTCACCATGCTGTGTATTACATACTTATAGCTTATTTATTTTATAACTGGAAATTTGTACCTTTTGACCCCTTCACCTGTTTTCCCTGCTCCTTATTCCTCACCTCCGGCAACTGCCAATCTATTCTCTGTGTCTATGAACTTGGGTTTTTTTGTTTTTATTTTTGTTCTTTGAGGTTCCACATATAAATGAGATCATGGTATTGGTCTTTCTCTATATGACTTATTTCACTCAGCATAACGCACTCATGTTTGATTCATGTTGTCACAAAAGGCAAAATTTCACTCTTTTTTATGGCTGAATAATATTCCATTGTATATCTATACCACATTTTCTTTATCCATTCATTCATCAGTGGGCCTAGGTTGTTTCCATATCTTGGCTATTATAACTAATGCTGCAATGAACATGGGGGTGCATATCTTTTCGAATTACTGTCTTTATTTTCCTTGGGTAAATACCCAGAAGTGCAATTGCTAGATCATATGGTAGTTCTATTTTTAATTTTTTGAGGAATCTCCATAGTGTTTTCCAGAGTGGCCACACCAGCTTAAATGCCCACCAACAATGCCCAGGGGCTCCCTTTTCTCTACATCCTTGCCAATTCTTATTTGTCTTTTTCATAAACCATTCTGACAGGTGTGAGGTAAGTCTTACTGTAGTTTTGATTTGCATTTCCTTGATGATTGGTGATGTTGAGCATCTTTCCAGTAACTGTTGGTCATTTGTATGTTTTTTTTCTAAGCTATTGTTTAACTGTGCACTGTTTCAACCATTAAGTAGTGAGCTTCTTTACCTCAAAAACCATGCCTTACTCATCCTATCTCTCTACCTAGGGCACTGCTAAGCATATAGCAGGTGTTTAGTAAGTATGTTTTTATTAAATGACTGATTAGCTACTTGGGGATTATAGTGTGTTTTGGAAATACAGAGTTCCATCCCTTGAAGGGGCTGCAAGGAATTTAAGAAGGTTGTAAAATCTGTCCCTCCCTTCAAAGTGACTAAGTACATTACAAGATGATGGGACAGCAGCAACTACCTGGTCAGGCTCATGGATTTTTTATAGACTTTCCAGTTTTCAAATTCCATGAGTAGTTTGTAGTTTGAATACCAAACTGAGTGGGAGTGGTTTACACACGGTGCCTGTTTTTTGGGTTTCCTGGGCAACAGACTAGGATTTTGGAGGGGATGAGAGAATTTACTCTGGGCTTTGTGGTTAAGTGTGGGAAGTGTGGTGCTCACCAGACAAGCTGATTATTGCAGAATGCATGAGAATCTGGGGAGATTTTCCAGATCATGTTATATCTTGTAATTCTCATTATTGTATTTTGCTAGATTTAAGGGAGTTTTCGGGGATCTACAACTGTATGCAGAGGTCTTGATTTCTTATGATTTCCGGATCCCTGACTTCATTCTATCACATCTCCAGGCCAGTTCTTACCACAGACATACTCCTGCACCTCCTTGTCTGGACCCATGCCTCACTGGTTCTGTCTTATCCCAGGGATAGAAGGAGGGACACAGGGGAAAAGATTTAGCCTTCCCTTTCCTGAAGTTTCCTTCCATAACCAGATATGTTGGTACATCACCTTGCAGTGACTCCTCATGTTGGCCAGGAGGATGCCCTGGGCCAAGGGAAAAGGGCCAAAATGGCAGGATCACTTTTCCTTTGTCCAGTGACTACTTCCTCTTCTTGACACCACTCTGCTCATCCAGTGAACTTAAGCTCAACTTAATTCTTGTCATAGAGATCTTTCACTTGTAGCAGTAAGTTTCTTTCTCTTTCTCAGGGATCATTCTAAGTTCTTCTAAAGTTGGGACTTCAGCTAGTATCGGGGAAGTTAATCTTCCTAATCCACCCATTATGTCGAGCCCCTCTTTAGGGGTTGACAGCCTCACCCCACTGGCATTCACACTGTTCTCATTATTTCTCTGCACGTACCCTGCCTATTAGGATGTCTAACACCTGAATGCCCATCACATATACCACATTCCTTCTCGTCTTTCTGACGCTGGGGTTGCGGCCCTTGCACTTTCATTTTGTCTGTACAAGTCTTATCCGTGGGCCAAGACCATGAACAAACTTCAGTGTCCCCGAGAAGTCTTCTGAGCACCTGCACTTTTTGCTGCTGAGCCCCCAGAGATCAAACACTGTGTCCCACACTATTCAACATTGCAGACTTCCAGGGATTGTCTGCTAATTGTCTCATGAATGTTAATGACCTCTATAAAGAGATTTCATATTTCCTATCATGTATACTTTTTTATTTTATTTTTTTCTTTAAATTTATTATTGTGATGTTAATCACCATACATGACATCATTAGTTTTTGATGTCATGTTCCATGATTCATTGTTTGTGCATAACACCCAGTGCTCCATGCAGAACGTGCCCTCTTTAATACCCTTCACCAGGCTAACCCATCCCCCCACCCCCTCCCCTCTAGAACCCTCAGTTTGTTTTTCAGAGTCCATCGTCTCTCATGGCTTGTCTCCCCCTCCGATTTATCCCCCTTCATTCTTCCCCTCCTGCTATCTTATTTTCTTAACATATATTGCATTATTTGTTTCAGAGGTACAGATCTGTGATTCAACAGTCTTGCACAATTCACAGCGCTCACCATAGCACATACCCTCCCCAGTGTCTATCACCCAGCCACCCCATCCCTCCCACACCCCCACCACTCCAGCAACCCTCACTTTGTTTCCTGAGATTACGAATTCCACGTATCAGTGAGGTCATATGATACATGTCTTTCTCTGATTGACTTATTTCACTCAGCATAACACCCTCCAGTTCCATCCACATTATTGCAAATGGCAAGATCTCATTCCTCTTGATGGCCACATAATATTCCATTGTATATATATACCACATCTTCTTTATTCATTCATCTGTCAATGGATATCTTGGCTCTTTCCACAGTTTGGCTATCGTGGACATTGCTGCTATAAACATCAGGGTGCACATACCCCTTCGGATCCCTACATTTGTATCTTTGGGGTAAATACCCAGTAGTGCAATTGCTGCATCATATGGTAGCTCTATTTTCAACGTTTTGAGGAACCTCCATACTGTTTTCGAGGGGCTGCACCAGCTTGCATTCCCACCAACAGTGTAGGAGGGTTCCCCTTTCTCCACATCCCCGCCAACGTCTGTCCTTTCCTGACTTGTTAATTTTAGCCTTTCTGATGGGTGTGAGGTGGTATCTCACTGAGGTTTTGATTTGGATTTCCCTGATGGTGAACGATGTTGAGCACTTTTTCATGTGTCTGTTGGCCATTTGGATGTCTTCTTTGGAAAAATGTCTGTTGATGTCTTCTGCCCATTTCTTGATTGGATTATTTGTTCTTTGGGTGTTGAGTTTGATAAGTTCTTTATAGATTTTGGATACTAGCCCTTTATCTGATATGTCATTTGCAAAGATCTTCTCCCATTCTGTCGGTTGTCTTTTGGTTTTGTGGACTGTTTCTTTTGCTGTGCAAAAGCTTTTTATCTCGACGAAGTCCCAATAGTTCATTTTTGAGCTTGCTTCCCTTGTCTTTGGCGATGTTTCTAGGAAGAAGTTGCTGCAGCTGAGGTTGAAGAGGTTGCTGCCTGTGTTCTCCTTTAGGATTTTGATGGACTCCTGTCTCACATTTAGGTCTTTCAACCATTTGGAGTCTATTTTTGTGTGAGGTGTAAGGAAATGGTCCAGTTTCATTCTTCTGCATGTGGCTGTCCAATTTTCCTAATACCATTTGTTGAAGAGACTGTCTTTTTTCCACTGGACATTCTTTCCTGCTTTGTCAAAGATGAGTTGACCATAGAGTTGAGGGTCCATTTCTGGGCTCTCTCTTCTGTTCCATTGCTCTATGTGTCCGTTTCTGTGCCAGTACCATACTGTCTTGATGATGACAGCTTTGTAATAGAGCCAGAAGTCTGGAATTGTGATGCTGCCAGCTTTGCTTTTCTTTTTCAACATTCCTCTGGCTATTCGGGCTCTTTTTGGGTTCCATACAAATTTTAAGATTATTTGTTCCATTTCTTTGAAAAGAGTGGGTGGTATTTTGATGGGGATTGCATTGAATGTGTAGATTGCTCTAGGTAGCACTGACATCTTCAAAATGTTGGTTCTCCCAATCCATGAGCATGGAACGTTTTTCGATTTCTTTGTGTCTTCCTCAATTTCTTTCATGAGTATTTTATAGTTTTCTAAGTACAGATCCTTTGCCTCTTTGGTTAGATTTATTCCTAGGTATCTTCTGGTTTTGGGTGCCATTGTAAATGGGATCGACTCCTTAATTTCTCTCTCTTCTGTCTTGTTGTTGGTGTATAGGAATGCCACTGATTTCTGTGCACTGATTTTATATCCTGCTACTTTATTGAATTCCTGTATGAGTTCTAGCAGTTTGGGGGTGGAGTCTTTTGGGTTTTCCACATAAAGTATCATATCATCTGCCAAGAGTGAAAGTTTGACGTCCTCTTTGCCGATTTGGATGCCTTTGATTTCTTTTTGTTGTCTGATTGCTGTGGCTAGGACTTCTAATACTATGTTGAATAACAGTGGTGATAGTGGACATCCCTGCCGCGTTCCTCACCTTAGGGGGAAAACGCTCAGCTTTTCCCCATTGAGAATGATATTCGCTGTAGGTTTTTCATAGATGGCTTTTATGATATTGAGGTATGTACCCTCTATCCCTATGCTCTGAAGAGTTTTGATCAAGAAAGGATGCTGTACTTTGTCAAATGCTTTTTCTGCATCTATTGAGAG
>NW_027397075.1:29487104-29633720 GCF_003265705.2 Callorhinus ursinus | reverse complement strand
GTTTGTTTTTCAGAGTCCATCGTCTCTCATGGCTTGTCTCCCCCTCCGATTTATCCCCCTTCATTCTTCCCCTCCTGCTATCTTATTTTCTTAACATATATTGCATTATTTGTTTCAGAGGTACAGATCTGTGATTCAACAGTCTTGCACAATTCACAGCGCTCACCATAGCACATACCCTCCCCAGTGTCTATCACCCAGCCACCCCATCCCTCCCACACCCCCACCACTCCAGCAACCCTCACTTTGTTTCCTGAGATTACGAATTCCACGTATCAGTGAGGTCATATGATACATGTCTTTCTCTGATTGACTTATTTCACTCAGCATAACACCCTCCAGTTCCATCCACATTATTGCAAATGGCAAGATCTCATTCCTCTTGATGGCCACATAATATTCCATTGTATATATATACCACATCTTCTTTATTCATTCATCTGTCAATGGATATCTTGGCTCTTTCCACAGTTTGGCTATCGTGGACATTGCTGCTATAAACATCAGGGTGCACATACCCCTTCGGATCCCTACATTTGTATCTTTGGGGTAAATACCCAGTAGTGCAATTGCTGCATCATATGGTAGCTCTATTTTCAACGTTTTGAGGAACCTCCATACTGTTTTCGAGGGGCTGCACCAGCTTGCATTCCCACCAACAGTGTAGGAGGGTTCCCCTTTCTCCACATCCCCGCCAACGTCTGTCCTTTCCTGACTTGTTAATTTTAGCCTTTCTGATGGGTGTGAGGTGGTATCTCACTGAGGTTTTGATTTGGATTTCCCTGATGGTGAACGATGTTGACCACTTTTTCATGTGTCTGTTGGCCATTTGGATGTCTTCTTTGGAAAAATGTCTGTTGATGTCTTCTGCCCATTTCTTGATTGGATTATTTGTTCTTTGGGTGTTGAGGTTGATAAGTTCTTTATAGATTTTGGATACTAGCCCTTTATCTGATATGTCATTTGCAAAGATCTTCTCCCATTCTGTCGGTTGTCTTTTGGTTTTGTGGACTGTTTCTTTTGCTGTGCAAAAGCTTTTTATCTCGACGAAGTCCCAATAGTTCATTTTTGAGCTTGCTTCCCTTGTCTTTGGCGATGTTTCTAGGAAGAAGTTGCTGCAGCTGAGGTTGAAGAGGTTGCTGCCTGTGTTCTCCTTTAGGATTTTGATGGACTCCTGTCTCACATTTAGGTCTTTCAACCATTTGGAGTCTATTTTTGTGTGTGGTGTAAGGAAATGGTCCAGTTTCATTCTTCTGCATGTGGCTGTCCAATTTTCCTAACACCATTTGTTGAAGAGACTGTCTTTTTTCCACTGGACATTCTTTCCTGCTTTGTCAAAGATGAGTTGACCATAGAGTTGAGGGTCCATTTCTGGGCTCTCTCTTCTGTTCCATTGCTCTATGTGTCCGTTTCTGTGCCAGTACCATACTGTCTTGATGATGACAGCTTTGTAATAGAGCCAGAAGTCTGGAATTGTGATGCTGCCAGCTTTGCTTTTCTTTTTCAACATTCCTCTGGCTATTCGGGCTCTTTTTGGGTTCCATACAAATTTTAAGATTATTTGTTCCATTTCTTTGAAAAGAGTGGGTGGTATTTTGATGGGGATTGCATTGAATGTGTAGATTGCTCTAGGTAGCACTGACATCTTCAAAATGTTGGTTCTCCCAATCCATGAGCATGGAACGTTTTTCGATTTCTTTGTGTCTTCCTCAATTTCTTTCATGAGTATTTTATAGTTTTCTAAGTACAGATCCTTTGCCTCTTTGGTTAGATTTATTCCTAGGTATCTTCTGGTTTTGGGTGCCATTGTAAATGGGATCGACTCCTTAATTTCTCTCTCTTCTGTCTTGTTGTTGGTGTATAGGAATGCCACTGATTTCTGTGCACTGATTTTATATCCTGCTACTTTATTGAATTCCTGTATGAGTTCTAGCAGTTTGGGGGTGGAGTCTTTTGGGTTTTCCACATAAAGTATCATATCATCTGCCAAGAGTGAAAGTTTGACGTCCTCTTTGCCGATTTGGATGCCTTTGATTTCTTTTTGTTGTCTGATTGCTGTGGCTAGGACTTCTAATACTATGTTGAATAACAGTGGTGATAGTGGACATCCCTGCCGCGTTCCTCACCTTAGGGGGAAAACGCTCAGCTTTTCCCCATTGAGAATGATATTCGCTGTAGGTTTTTCATAGATGGCTTTTATGATATTGAGGTATGTACCCTCTATCCCTATGCTCTGAAGAGTTTTGATCAAGAAAGGATGCTGTACTTTGTCAAATGCTTTTTCTGCATCTATTGAGAGTATTATATGATTCTTGTTCTTTCTTTTGTTAATGTATTGTATCACGTTGATTGATTTGCGGATGTTGAACCAACCTCGCAGCCCAGGGTCAAATCCCACTTGGTCGTGGTGAATAATCCTTTTAATGTACTGTTGGATCCTATTGGCTAGTATTTTGGTGAGAATGTTTGCATCCATGTTCATCAAGGATATTGGTCTGTAATTCTCCTTTTTGATGGGGTCTTTGTCTGGTTTGGGGATCAAGGTAATGTTGGCCTCATAAAACGAGTTTGGAAGTTTTCTTTCCATTTCTATTTTTTGGAACAGTTTGAGAACAATAGGTATTCATTCTTCTTGAAATGTTTGGTAGAATTCCCCTGGAAGCCATCTGGCCCTGGGCTCTTGTTTTCTGGGAGATTTTTGATGACTGCTTCAATTTCCTTAGTGGTTATAGGTCTGTTCAGGTTTTCTATTTCTTCCTGGTTCAGTTTTGGTAGTTGATACATCTCTAGGAATGCACCCATTTCTTCCAGGTTATCTAATTTGCTGGCATAGAGTTGCTTATAGTATGTTCTTATAATTGTTTGTATTTCTTTGGTGTTGGTTGTGATCTCTCCTCTTTCATTCATGATTTTGTTGATTTGGGTCATTTCTCTTTTCTTTTTGATAAGTCTGGCCAGGGGTTCATCAATCTTGTTGATTCTTTCAAAGAACCAGCTCCTAGTTTCGTTGATCTGTTCTGCTGTTCTTTTGGTTTTTAGTTCATTGATTTCTGCTCTGATCTTTATGATTTCTCTTCTCCTGCTGGGTTTAGGCTTTAGTTGCTGTTTTTTTCTCTAGCTCCTCTAGGTGTAGGGTTAGGTTGTGTATTTGAGACCTTTCTTGTTTCTTGAGAAAGGCTTGGATTGCTCTATATTTTCCTCTCAGGACTGCCTTTGCTGCATCCCAAAGATTTTGAGCAGTTGTGTTTTCATTTTCATTGGTTTCCATGAATTTTTTAAATTCTTCTTTAATTTCCTGGTTGACCCATTCATTCTTTAGTAGGATGCTCTTTAGCCTCCATGTAGTTGAGTTCTTTCTGACTTTCCTTTTGTGATTGAGTTCTAGTTTCAAAGCATGTGGTCTGAAAATATGCAGGGAATAATCCCAATGTTTTGGTACCGGTTGAGACCTGATTTGGGACCAAGGATGCAATCTATTCTGGAGAATGTTCCATGGGCACTAGAGAAGAATGTTTATTCTGTTGCTTTGGGATAGAATGTTCTGAATATGTGAAGTCCTTTTGGTCCAGTGTGTCCTTTAAAGTCTTTATTTCCTTGTTGATCTTTTGCTTAGATGATCTGTCCATTTTAGTCAGGGGGGTGTTAAAGTCCCCCACTATTATTGTATTGCTGTTGATGTGTTTCTTTGCTTTTGTTATTAGTTGCCTTATATAATTGGCTGCTCCCATGTTAGGGGCATCGATATTTACAATTGTTAGATCTTCTTGTTGGATAGACCCTTTAAGTAGGATATAGTGTCCTTCCTCTCTCTTATTACAGTCTTTGTTCTAAAATCTAATTTGTCTGATATAAGGATTGCCACCCCAGCTTTCTTTTGGTGTCCATTAGCATGGTAAATGGTTTTCCACCCCCTCCCTTTCAATGTGGTGGTGTCTTTGGGTTTAAAATGAGTCTCTTGCAGACAGCATATCGATGGGTCTTGTTTTCTAATCAATCTGATAGCCCGTGTCTTTTGATTGGGGCATTTAGCCCATTTACATTCAGGGTAACTATTGAAAGAAATGAATTTAGTGCCACTGTATTGCCTGTAAGGTGACTGTGACTGTATATTGTCTGTGTTCCTTTCTGGTCTATGCTGCTTTTAGGCTCTCTCTTTGCTTAGAGGACCCTTTTTAAAATTTCTTGTAGGGCTGGTTTCGTGTTTGCAAATTCCTTTAGTTTTTGTTTGTCCTGGAAGCTTTTTATCTCTCCTTCAATTTTCAGTGACAGCCTAGCTGGATATAGTATTCTTGGCTGCATATTTTTCTCGTTCAGTGCTCTGAAGATATCATGCCAGTCCTTTCTGGCCTGCCAGGTCTCTGTGGATAGGTTTGTTGCCAATCTAATGTTTCTACCATTATAGGTTACATATCTCTTCTCCTGAGCTCCTTTCAGGATTTTCTCTTTGTCTCTGAGACGCGTAAGTTTTACTATTAGATGTCAGGGTGTTGACCTATTTTTATTGATTTTGAGAGGGGTTCTCTGTGCCTCCTGGATTTTGATGCCTGTTTCCTTCCCCACCTTAGGGAAGTTCTCTTCTATAATTTGCTCCAATATACCTTCTGCCCCTCTCTCTTTCTTCTTCTTCTGGGATCCCAATTATTCTAATGTTGTTTCGTCTTATGGTATCACTTACCTCTCGAATTCTGCCATCATGATCCAGTAGTTGTTTATCTCTCTTTTTCTCAGCTTCTTTATTTGGTCTTCTAATTCATTTGGTCTTCCAATTCACTGATTCTCTCTTCTTCCTCATTTATCCTAGCAGTTAGCACCCCCATTTTTGATTGCACCTCATTTATTAGTCTTTTTGATTTCGACTTGGTTACATTTAGTTCTTTTATTTCTCCAGAAAGTGTTTCTCTAATAACTTCCATGCTTTTTTCAAGCCCAGCTAGTGTCTTTAAAATCATGATTCTGAACTCTAGGTCCAACATCGTACTAATGTCCGTATTGAGTAGGTCCCTGGCAGACGGTACTACCTCTTTTTCTTTTTGTTGAGGTGATTTTTTCTGTCTTGTCATTTTGTCCAGAGGAGAATAGATGGATGAGAGACCAAAATGCTAAAAGGGTAACAACGTCCCCAGAAAATATACTCTAAACAAATCAGAAAAGCCTTGAAACCAGGTGAAAAGAAAGGGAGAGAAAGAAGAAAGAAAGAAAAAAAAAAAAGAAAAAGAAAAAGATAAAAACAAACAAAAACAGAACAAAACAAAACAAAAAAACAGACTATGATCAAATATGATCAGGGTTGTTCATAGATCAGTGCCACACACTAGATTTTGGGTGTATTTTGGTCTGTTAGAAGAAAGTGCCTCCCAAAATTTTAAAGAAAGAAAGACTTATATATGTACAAAATAAGGGTTGATACGATGAAGGGATGGAATATGACTGGAAAGATGAAAATTATAAAATTTTTTTAAAAGGAATTGATAAGAAGTTGTTTTGTTTGAAAAAAGAAAGAAGAGGATTTAAAAAAAAAAAAGAAAGAAAGAAAAAAAAAGGGGGAGAGAATGTGATCAGGCCAGAGACTAGAACAAAGCCATATACTAGAAATTTAGGGTAAATTTTGATCTGTTAGAAGAAATTTTATCTCAAAATTTTAAAGAGAGAACCACATATATACACATGCTAAAAGTAAAGGTAACTACTCTGAAGGGATAGAATATGACTCTAAAAATGAAAAATAAAAATGTTTTTTTAAAAAATGGATTGATAAGATGTTGGTTGAAAAAGGGAAGAAGAAAAATTCAAAAAAAAAGAGACAGTTAAAAAAATTAACTTTGAAAAACTAAAGAATCATGTTAAAAAAACCATGAATTCTATGTGCAGTATTCCTCTAGCGCTGGAGTTCTGCTGTTCTCATTGATCGGTAAACTTGGTCTTGGCTGGCTGTTCGTGCTGATCTTCTGGGGGAGGGGCCTGTTGCCGTGGTTCCCAAATGTCTTTGCTGGAGGCAGAATTGCCCCGCGCTTGTCGGTCCGGGCTAAGTAATCTGCTCGGGTTTGCTCTTGGGAGCTTTTGTTCCCTGAAAGCTTTCTGTACAGCTTTGGAGGATGAGAGTGAAAATGGTGGCCTCCCAATCTCCACCCCAGAGGAGCCGAGAACTCGGGTCCCCACTCCTCAGTGCGCCCCCCAGAGAAAAGCAGTCAGTCACTCCCATCACCCCAGTCTCCGGCCGCACTCCGTGCCCACCCGGCCTGTGACCGAGCATTTATATCTCTGGCACCCAACTCAGTGTGGAGTCTCCAAACCCAGCAGATCCCTGTGGTGCACTCCCATGCCGCTCCTCACGGGGGAGGAAGGGGAGTCTCCCCGGATCTGCTGCTTGTTGGGTCTCTCCTGGAGGAGCAGGGGCCCGACTGTGTCGCCGATCATGGTTTATGGCAACCCTGAGCTGAGATCCCACTCCTCGGCTCCGTCTCTGCAGCCGGCTTCCCCCCTGCGATACCTGGGAGCTCTGCCGCACTCAGGCACCCCCCGGTCTTTCTGTGACCCCGAGGGTCCTGAGACCACACTGTCCTGTGAGGGTTCCACCCCCGCTTAGCCACTGGAACGATGTCCCTCAGTGGAGCTGACTTCTAAAAGTCCCGATTTTGTGCTCCGTGGCTCTAGCACTTGCCAGAAGTGGCCGACGGAGGCCCCCTCCCCTGCCATCTATCCTCCTGAATATCACCTTGGATTCACTTCTCTGCCCATCCTACCTTCCAGAAAGTGGTCGCTTTTCTGTTCAGAGTTGCTGCTATTCTTTTCTTCGATCTCCTGTTGAGTTCATAGGTGTTCAGAATGGTTTGATCCCTATGTAGCTGAATTCCTGGTACCAGACGAAATCCAGGTCTCCTACTACTCCACCATCTTGTTCCACCCCCCCATCATGTATACTTTTAATTTTATCTTCTTCAGCACCTAGTGGAGAGCTGGGTATTCAACAGGAGCTCCATAAGTAAATGTGGATATAACCTGATGACCCCTTTCTAGGTGTTTCCTTATTAGTGACACAGAATAGTGATTAACTTTATGTTCCAGGGTACTATCTGTACCACAGGATTTGGAACAGACTTCCTGTCTGTCCCAAGGAATGCTTGGGGCCATTCTTCCTTTGTTTTGAATATAATACACTATGTTTATCTTTTCAAGCAAGTCCATGCCAAATAAATATTTTTTTTTGTCATTAGAATTGGTTGCAAAACACATTCTCTACATTTGTTGTGTTATGTGAAACTAGTTTCAGGTTATGGATCCACTTAAATCCATGGGATTTTGGCATACGTATTCCTTCTGACATGGTTGAGGGAGCAGTGGGGAAGGCAGTGAGTTAGATCCTGGGAAGTTTCCTGAGTTTGAGATTAGGTCAGTCACTTCACAAAGATGAGTTACTGCTTAAGCAAGCCATTCCCATATATGAAAACCCCTGGTGTCAGCCAAGCCCAGACTGCTATTCAATTCAGTTAAAATCATTCACTAAATCATTTAGTCATTCATTAAAATATATATGCCTACTATGTGCTAGGTCCAGTTGTGGGCACTGGGGATTCAGTGTGAATAAATTGATAATGAGCTACTGAGGAGTCACAGGAGATGTGGGGACAAAGGAGTCACTACTGTTCCAGCGTTCATAGGTCATCTTTCATGGACATGTCTGTGCAGAGGAGAATGGCAGTGGAGGGGAGAGATTGAGACAAATACATGCATTACTCTAGCGGGGTTGTTGGGCTTGGTTACCATCCACATTGCATATTTCCTGGGTCACTTTGGTCTAAAGCTAGAGGACTGGACCAGATCACTTTTTGGCCCTTTATTCTTTCTTTCCAGTGTTTCCTTTATTCTTTAAAAGAATATTAAATATAATATATAATGATAACTACTAGAAGTGTAATAACATGAAATCTAATAAGATAAAATATTTTATTATATTCTTTATTTTCTATTATTCTATGATATTTAAAAAATTAATTTGTATATTTGTTTATTGATTGTTTTTCCCCAGTAGAATGTAACCTTTTTAATAGTAGGGACAATTTCTGATTCACTGGTAGATCCCAAGGCCTTGGATAAACTCTAGCATGTAATAAACATTTAATAACTGTTAACAAAAAATATGAATTATATCCTAAGTAGTATAATTTTTACTGAGCCTTTTGGACTGGAAAACATGGTAATGGTTTGGGGGCTGGAAGCATTATCATTAAAATGCTATTTGCAGCAGAGCAGCAGTCTGAGAAAGAAGCAGATGATGTTGCCTCCAGTACCATCTGTTTATTGTTTTGCAGGATGAAGACTTGAGAAGAGGTCAGGGGAATAACATCAAACACTGGATGGGAATAGTGTTTTCTGAGGATGCAAGTGACACATGGACATTTAGATAGGAGTTTGCCATTATCTTGTTGGAAAATTTTCAAGAAGTTATTATTTCCTTACTTGAAAGCTCTGGGTCTTAAGTTGATAGTTTAGAGCCTCCCCTGAATTTATATACATTTGGAAAAGGAGGATTAATAATTTCCAGTTATGTCTTCACAAAGAGGCACCTGTTCACCTATACACAGAGAATTTTCAATCTGTTGATTTTGCTGCCAGTCTTTGAGCCAATCCTTGAGCCAATCCATGCCCCTGGGTGGAAAGTTCACACTGGCCGGCTGCAGGGTCTGGGATGAGTCTTGCTTTAGTAATATTAGTATCTAGTAGAAGCTTTTCACTTGTTCCCTCACCAAGCCTTTTAAGAAATCCTACTGCACTGGCACTCTGGCAACCACGAGAATGCACAGATTTCCAACTATAGGAAGCATAACTGACCAAGGACCCAAGCTGGTCACTGCACACTGCCTTTAAACTGAGGCCATCCTTGCTCATTTGAGCTGCTCCCAGCTGATGATTGAGGGTGGCAGGGACACTAAGCAGGTCTGTTCCTTATAGACACAGGACTCGTCTGATGCCCAACTTTGGATCTGCAATTCTCCTAAGGCCTGGCCTTGACACACCTTTCTTAGACTGCTCAGTGGTCTAGGACTCTTCACCCAGCCCTCCTAACCTCTTTGCTTTGTTCAGACCTACCTCCCTATCTGACAGCTGTTCCTGTCTCCGTGCTCCCACCCTGTTACCTCTCACAGCTTTCTCCTAACAAAATCCTGGCTCGGTTACTCCTGTCTTGGCATATCCTTCTCGAAGAACCCTGGACTAACACACTCGTTCTCTATGACTGGGCTTTTACCCTCTTTGTGTTTTAAATCAGAACTGAACTTCCGTTCTGATCCCTAGGTCACTTGATCAGGACTCTGATATTGTCTGGTTCTTAGCAGTATTCTCTCCTCTTTAATTAGATGCTGAATCTTTCCTACATGCTATTGCTTCTGGTGAGACTCTTATTTAAATGCGTGGGCCATCTAGAATTACAGTGTTCTTCCAGAACTCTGCAAGAATTTGACTATTGCTACCACCTAGAAACTCATTATCTTGTCATCATTATTGCTAAGACCAAAAAATCAACTTGTCCTCCTCTTGGATATCAACTATGAGTTGATCTAAGTTGGACACTGGAATTTTTACCACTGGCCGCCTTTCTGTGGTGTTAATACTGGAATAGGCAGGTTAGTTACATAAGCCTGTAGCCTGCATGATTTGGGGCTTTGTTCCCTTCACACCAGCCTATAACTGATGTCCTACCTTCCTGTGTATCAAGGGGTAGAGTACCAATAACCTAAAAGAGATATTGAAATATACTCCCTTTAGGAGAGGTTACATTTTCAGCAATCCTTATTAAGAGTAAATTACAGATATTTATTGGGATTAATGTGAAAGCAGAAGAAATATGAAAGCAGTGGGTATTTGAGCGACACAGAAAATATTCTTTTTTTTTTTTTAAAGATTTTATTTATTTGACAGAGAGACACACAGCGAAAGAGGGAACACAGCAGGGGGAGTGAGAGAGGGAGAAGTAGGCTTCCCGCCGAGCAGAGAGCCCAATGCGGGGCTCGATCCCAGGACCCTGGGATCATGACCTGAGCTGAAGGCTGACACTTAACAACTGAGCCACCCAGGCGCTCTGACACAGAAAATATTCTAAGCAGCACAAAAGCCAAAGGGCAAGCCAGTAACTTCAAAGTAAAACCTCATTACCACCATAGTTTGTTCCAATGTCAGGGAGTGCTGTGGGCTTTCTACATACCTGTGTCATGGACTCAACCAGAATTGAAATCTCTATTTGTCAGACACCCACCCAGTTACACAACATGCAGGAAGCTATAGGTTTGCACATAGGTTATAGCATTACAGCTTAATCCTTTTGGCAATCAGAAATGGGCAATTATCCTGACCGGTTTATATTTCCAACTTAGCAAGCTCTTTATCGTCAGGGCTTCAACCATATTTAAACTGTTAACTGAGTCTGTGAGAAGTTGTGAATACAGTAGAAACAAAAGTCTCTAGGAGAAGGTTTGAGCAGTGTAGGCACCATCTAAGGATTAGAAATTGTAGTCAGAATTTCCTTTATTAAAGAGTGTTACTTTTTTTTAAAGATTTTTAAAATTTATTTGAGAGAGAGAGAGAGAGAGAGAGAGAGAGAACACAAATGGGGGAGGGGCAGAGGGAGGAGCAGACTCCCTGCTGAGCAGGGAGCCTAATGCAGGGCTCAATCTCAGGACCCTGAGATCATGACTTGAGCTAAAGGCAGATGCTTAACAAACTGAGCCACCTAGGGACCCTTAGACAGTGTTATCTTAACCTGAAGAAACTGTCAACAGATAGATGGTTTTTCTAGATTATAGGTGCTTCCCTCCTATGCTTTTTCATAAGGATTAGCTTGCAGCCTGCCGGGGAAGGAAGATCCATGGATATATCACTATTTCTTTGCGTATATATTTCCTCATCAGTGATATGAGCAAGGAGCATGTCCTGGCCAGGTTACATGCTCTTTTTGAAAAAAGGACAAGGTCAATATAAAGTAGCTTGGGGAATGGTAATGTTATCTCCTAGAGATGGTGAGAATAGTGAACCAGGTTAACCATGTAGTTCTGGACTTCACGCAGTAAGCTGATTTGCCACAAGACATAGTAACATGGGTTTCTTTTCATTAGTTGACTTCTAGCCCTCAAATAGTTTCAAAATGAGGAAAGTCTTCAGTTGGAATAATTGTAAAAAAAAGGGATTTTTTTTATTATGTTATGTTAATCACCATACTTTACATCATTAGTTTTTGATGTAGTGTTCCATGATTCATTGTTTCCATATAACACCCAGTGCTCCATTCAGTACCTGTCCTCTTTAATACCCATCACCAGGCTAACCCATCCCCCCACCCCCCTCTCCTCTAGAACCCTCAGTTTGTTTCTAAGAGTCCATAGTCTCATGGTTTGTCTCCCCTCCAATTCCCCCCCCTTCATTTTTCCCTTCCTGCTATCTTTTTCTTTTTTTTATTATTATGTTATGTTAATCACCATACATTGCATCATTAGTTTTTGATGTAGTGTTCCATGATTCATTGTTTGCATATAACACCCAGTGCTCCATTCAGTACATGCCCTCTTTAATACCCATCACCAGGCTAACCCATCCCCCAAACCCCTCTCCTCTAGAACCCTGTTTGTTTCTAAGAGTCCATAGTCTCTCATGGTTTGTCTCCCCTCCGATTTCCCCCCCTTCATTCTTCCCCTCCTGCTATCTTCTTTTTTTTTTTTTTAACATATAATGTATTATTTGTTTCAGAGGTACAGGTCTGTGATTCAACAGTCTTACACAATTCACAGCACTATCATAGCACATACCCTCCCCAATGTCTATCACCCAGCCACCCCATCCCTCCCACCCCCCACCACTCCAGCAACCCTCAGTTTGTTTCCTGAGATTAAGAATTCCTCACATCAGTGAGGTCATATGATACATGTCTTTCTCTGATAAAAAGGGATTGTTTTTTTTATTGTTATGTTAATCACCATATATTACATCATTAGTTTTTGGTGCAGTGTTCCATGATTCATTGTTTGTTCATAACACCCAGTGCTCCATGCAGAACGTGCCCTCCTCAATACCCATCACCAGGATAACCCATCTCCCTCCCCCCCTCCCCTCTAGAACCCTCAGTTTGTTTTGCAGAGTCCATCATCTCTCATGGTTCGTCTCCCCCTCTGACATACAAAAAGGGATTGTTTTTAAGAATATAACTTCTTGTGTCTTTTAAGTATTCCCAATTACTTTTATAAATATGAAAAATCAAATAGAGTGCAAATTTGACTTTAACCTGGTCTATCACTTTACATATTTTAAACCTCTTTTCAAGAACAATAGATTGGATATTAGAAGAAGGTACTTAAGAAAACACGTAAGATTTATTGATTTAATATTATTGACATAATTTGTTATGATAGGTTGATTTTGATACTAGTCTCCTTGATGAAAGGCAACCATAATACTTAGGAGCAATAAAAGTGAATTTATATTGTATTACCCAAATACCAATGGACGTATCATTTTATATAATGAATATATGACATTTGGAAGGTAAGTAATGAACAATATTATTTATTTTACTGAATAAAAATGACTTTAGAAGGAACATATTAGTTTTATTTAAGTTATTATGTATTAAGAATGTGTATTAAATGTGTGTAGCCAATATACATGCAGATTTATTGATTATTTTAATAAATATTCACTAAGTGTCTACTACGTGCAAGGCATTTTGAAAGCATTGAAGATATTGTGAAGAATAAAACAAGCAATATTTATGTTTAGATCCTAGTTGCAGGTGAGAAAGGGGATGATAGATTATTATGCTAAGCAAAATAAGTCAATCAGAGAAAGACAGTTATCATATGATCTCACTCATATGGGGAATTTAAGAAACAAAACAGAGGATCATAGGGGAAGGGAGGGAAAATAAAACAAGACGAAATCAGAGAGGGAGACAAACCATAAGAGAGTCTTAACTATAGGAAACAAACTGAGGGTTGCTGGAGGGGTGGGGGGTGGGGGATGGGGTAACTGGGTGATGGGCCTTGAGGAGGGCATGGGATGTAATGAGCACTGGTGTTATTTACAACTGATGAATTACTGAACTCTACCTCTGAAACTAATAATACACTATATGTTAATTAATTGAATATAAATCTAAAAAAATAGAAAGAGAAAAGTAAACAAGTAAAAAAGATGAGTAAGATGATTTCAGAAATGAAAGTGCCAAGAAGGACGCAAAATAGGATGATTTGAAAGAAGGTTGTGCTGATGTAAACTGGGTGGCCAGGGAAGGCATCTCATTTTTGGGATTGTCCTGTGTAAATTGAAATCTGAATATAAGAAAGTGTTAGCTATGCAGAGATCTTGGGATAAAGCATTTCAGGCAGAGAGAGAGAACAAATGCTGTCAATTGGGAATGAATGTAGTGGGAAGGAAGGCCAATGTCCTGGGAATATAGAAAAGGAGGAGAAAGGTATCAAATGGGGTTGAAGGTAGAGTGGGATCTTGTAGGTCATGATGGCACTTGGGTTTCATATTTATTGCAATGGTTAACCATTGTAAAGGTTGAAGCATGGCAGTGACAAGATCCCATTCATGCTTGAGAAAGATCACTTCTGCTGCTGCACAGTTAGTGGAACTGCTGCACAGTTCCGTTCCGCAGGAACGGAAGCAGAGACACAACTTAGGAAGCTCTTAGAACCACAGGGGAGACTTAATGGTGCCTGGACCAGGGTAGAGGTTGTGGAGGTAGAGGGAAGTGAAAATATTCGCTGACGCTGTGGATTGGCAGGTGGTGAGGTGTCAGGGGCTGAACTGTGTCCTCCCCAAATTCCTATGTTGAAGTTCTAACCCTTAGTACCTCAGAATGTGACTGTATTTGGAAATCGGGTCTTTAAAGAGGTGATTAAGTTAAAATGAAGTCTTAGGGTGGGCCTAATTAAGACTGGTGTCCTTATAAGGAGAGGGAATTTGAACACAGCCACACACAGAGGAAGGACCATGTGAAGACACAGGGAGGAAAAAGTCATCATCGACAAGAAGAAAACAACCCTGCTGACACCTACATATTGGGCTTGTGGCCTCCAGAATTGTGAGAAAATACATTTCTGTTAAGCCGCTCAGGTTGTTGTATTCTGTTATGGCAGTGCTAGCAAACTACTATGTGAGGCAAAGAAAGAAATCAAGGATTATGCCTGGGTGTCCGGCTTGAGAAGCTGTATATTTAGATGTCTCATTTGGAGTAGAAACCTTTGTTGTCAGTGGCCCTCAACACAACCATTGAAGGTTCCCAAACTCATGTCATATAACTGCTCCAAGCCTCTGGTGGCCTCTGCCACCAATGTAGGCTCTAGTGAGTTGGCTTTGCTACCTCACTTCAATCCCTGTCACTTGGTTTTAGGAATCCCTCCCTTCTCTAGGGTCTGACTCCTGCTTTTCCCTCCAGCACCAACCCAGTGCAGATTTGACCTTGTATTAATCATGTCTTTTTAGTCAGTATTTTTGATGCTTTGACATCTTGAAGCCTTGCTGGATGCAGCAGGACTGCCCTTCCCAGGGCTAGCTAATCCGTACAGATAACAAAAAACTTACCTAGCCCAAGGAGTGAGGCTTTCATAAGCACAGCAACCCATCCAGAGCTCACACCCCCAGTCCCTCCTCTGCTGGCTTTCACACTCCAGGTATCAGACAAATAAGGACAACCCCTACACCCCAGAGCCTGCTGAAATTGTTCAAACCAGCCAGTCCTAAACCTGCTTACACAGTCTCCCTGTTCCTTCTCATAGAAAAAACCCCAAATTCCCCCCAAAAACCAATAAAGGCTCTTGCCCAGGTTTTCTCTTCTTTCTGCCTCCTGTCTGACCCTGGTGACTGTGGTGTGGGCATGCCTCCTACTCTTGGGATCTGTGAGTATTAAAAACCCATCTTTTCAATGGCAATCATCTGGTCTGTTGGCCTCACCATACCCGAATAATAATAAAACCTACATTTTAAAGGAGCCACCCATAGCAAAACAGTTTCTTATCACCTTACACTTAATGCTTTGTGTCTGGAACATTTGACTGAGGCTGAATAATGCCTGTTTTCAACAAGAATAGCTAATATTTATTGGCTGCATACGAGGTGCCAGGTACTGTTCCAAGCACTGTGGGAACAGCTGTGGACAAAATGTTTCTGCTCTCACAGAGCTTACTTCTAGTGAGGGGAGAGATCACTCACAAACACATGGTGACTATGTCAGATGCCATGGGGAAAACGCAGGACAGGAGGTAGAGAGTGACAAAGGATTGTATTTTTATATAGAATTAACAGTTGAGCGGTGACTGGAATGAACAGTGAGGTTGGATCTCATGTAACGTTGAGTTTGGCTGGGTAATTGCATGTAGGGGAATATGCTCACTTTTTTTAAAAAGATTTTATTTATTTATTTGTCAGAGAGAGAGAGTGCACAAGTAGGGGGAATGGCAGGCAGAAGGAGAAGCAGGCTCCCTGCTGAGCAAGGAGCCCCATGTGGGACTTGATCCCAGGACCCTGGGATCATGACCTGAGCCAAAGGCAGACATTTAACTGACTGAGCCACCCAGGCATCCCAATATACTCACTTCTTGAAAGTCCATTTGGGGTAGTATCTGGGACACTATCCCAGAAGATCCAAGAGTCCTTCAAAGTGAATATTCCTACCTCCGATCATTCCTACTAAAGGAGAAGGTAAAAGAAAGAACAAAGGGAAAGAAGGAAGACAAAGAAGTTAGAGAAAGAAAAAGGGAGAAAGAAGTAAGAATAATAATAAGAAAGAAGAGGAAGATAAAGTGGAAGGAGAAAGGAACAGAGGAATGAGAAGAAGATAGGTAGATATATACATTGAAGTTTGGTTTAGTATTTGGCTGAGAATGACTGCTTGGTGTCAGAAGCTTGAAACCTCTAGAAGGGCTGAAGAGCCAAAAGCCTGCTTCAAATTCTTGCTTCCCATCCTGGAAACTGGGTGTAGTCAACAACCCTGTGATCATGCAGTTCAGCTTTGGATCTAATCAGCAAAGCTGTGTCTGCTGCAAAGACAATTTTTATTTGGTTGTATTCATAATATCTGACTATGTACTTTGAAGTCCTGGTAAGAATTTTGAGATGAAATTGGGAGTGAAAAGATCTTTTGTTCTTCATAAACTCAAATTGTATGTCTGTTAAGGTATAAACATATATTTAATTTTATCAGTAAAATATGCAAAAATGAATGATTGAAAGTAATTACTGTCGTGTGTAGAAGTAATTAAAACATTGGCAATAGTTCAATTTAGCATGGAAATAGATTGATGTTAATAGGACAATTAAGAGAATGTGTTTGCTACATTGGTTTAGGAAGAATATTATATCCTTTATGAGTCAATTAATGTTTACAAAAACTTAAATAATCATATGAGGAAAAACAATTATATCAATTTTTTTAAAGATTTTATTTATTTATTTGACAGAGAGAGAGACAGCAAGAGAGGGAATACAAGCAGGGGGAGTGGGAGAGGGAGAAGCAGGCCTTCCACTGAGTAGGGAGCCTGATGCGGGGCTCGATCCCAGGACCCTGGGATCATGACCTGAGCCTAAGGCAGATGCTTAATGACTGAGCCACCCAGGTGCCCCTGGATTACATCAATTTTATATGCAATTTATTTTATGGACTAGCATTGATAACATCAAACAAAATAAACTCTATGGGCTGTCATTAATTTTTCATTATTTGATTCCATAGAGGACACGGAGTTTCAAGAAAAGTTCTGTTTCACTTGGGAACACTTGGGAATATTTCACATCTTGTGAGAAGACCTAAAAAGCAGAATGTTACTTTGCTACCCTAAACAATTAGGGAAAGGGAAATATTTAAAATTGTGTAGAACAACATCCTTGATAGATCTTAGCTCCAAAGACAAAAAAATAAAGAGAATTAAAAAAGAAGAAGAAGAGAGTATTACAGAAAAATGTGGTCTTCTGTCCCTTTCTCATATATGTATCTTGCTGCTTCAGAAGTGAAAGTGTAATAAGAAATAGGTGATGTAACTACCTATAGAGCCTTCTGGTGACTAATGACATGGACAGATCTGCTCTATAATGTCAAGCTTTAAAAATGTTAACTATCAAAATTTTAACTATACAATGTGATAATACTTTTAAAAATAGAACTTTAGATTTATGCTGTTACCCCAAAAGTTCATGTAATAAAGGTAGCATTTGATTTTGGTCATGACTTTGGTTAAATGTTTATTTTTTTTAAGACATTTCATTCAGCAGAAAGGTATATTTAGTGTTCTACTCATTGTTGTTGATATTATTTTGCTGCTACATGTTGGAAAATTTGTGTCCTCATTAAGAATATAGATATGTTAAGTTACTTCTTGTTAGGATTCATTATAGACCAGGTCTCCATGCTATAATTTTTGGCCAGGGATCAGGATGCATTGCCTGGGGAATTTGGTATAAACAAAAATAGAATTAATAGCCAAATTCTCTACTTGATCCTCCTGCAAATAGTTTGCAGGGGTGGCTGGAGAATATCATAACTATTCCGCTGAATTTGCTCTTTGTTTAGATTGAAGTATGTAATTCAAACCTTGATTGAAGGAGAAAAGGAATCACGTCAAAATGTTTTGGGAGATGGTTGAGGTTAGAGGTGAAGAGCATAATTCTGATGATGAAATGTTAGTGGAAACCTAAAGAGAAATAATTAGTGCTCCCTTTAGATTATCACATGACTCTTATAGAGGCTTATTTAAAAGCCTGGAAATAGTACAGTTTTACTGACTAGTGCCTGCTGAATAAGAAAGTAGGAGGTGTGAAATTCTTAATTTTTAACTAGAAAAGTTCCTTCTTGTCAGTAACTTTCAGAAGCCTGGGGGGAATGATAATTAGATCAATGCAAAGAAAACAGCAATGAACATAACAGGGAGAATGAAGAGCCTGACCCAACGGCAAAGCAAGCAAGGCTTCTGAGGTTTCCCGACACCTCTTGTCTTCATGGGTTTCAGGGTCCGGTCCCACTGGGTCAGGATGGCATTTCTGGCTCCTGGCCACTTCCCTGGGCCTACCAGCCTAAACTGGTATGGGCTGCAAGGGCCAAAGAAAACCTCCACAGCCAATTTGGGATCTGTGAGAAACAGCCATGGGATGTGGGGCTTTGCCCCAATGAAGGAGGCAAGTTCATCCATATAAGTAATATAATCCGTCTGTACAGTCTCGCTGGTGCCAAACCTAGAGGTGGGAAGAGGAAACAGCACTGTGGATACCGAAGCTCTGGTACATGTCTTATAGGAACAAGAACAGGGAAAATGCCCCATAGCTTTTTTATCAGAAGGAATCAACATCAATCCTTTGTGTTGTAAGGGGACCTTGCTTATTTATTCTGCACTTTGTAGCTTTTTCCAAGAGACCTGAATACTGATCTCATCTGGACATTCCCCAGTACTGCTCAGCAGCTGAGAAAGGCGTTTCCATCCCCATTCACATGTGGAAATTGTCTCTTACTCATGAAGTTCGTTCATGGCCACTGAGCTAATTAGTGACAGATGTAGGACTAGAGCTCTGATCTCCTGACTATTCTCATCTACTGAGTCATGTTTCTTAGAGCCATCTGTTTGGAGGCATCATTTGTACCTTAGAGGATTCATAGGCTGGAAAATAGAAGTCCACATTCATGCACTCCCAAACTCCTCTGATTTCCAATCCTTTCTGGGTCTTCTCTCTGTCATATATTGCAAGAGCCATGGAGGGATGAAACAGGACTGAGTCCTGTGTCAGGTGCAAAGTAAATCCTCCATAAATCCTTGTTGAATGGATGAACTTAGCTCATAGCTGTCACCCTAATGACTTCACTCTGGACCATTTAAGACTAAAATAGTTACAAGTATTCACAGATTCTGATTTTTCTATGGAAACCCTAGACTCTCTTTACAATAGGTGCTCTTACCATTTGAGCTTTTTCCCCCTTTTTTTATCAATATCATCCATCATGTCTGTTACAGAAGGCAAAGTGCAAGTTCCTAAAAAAAAAAAAATGGGAAACATATAATAGTAAAATAAGTCTGGCATAAGGTCAGCCTGCAATTTTTCCTTCTTAATAATGATTTATATATCACATTAGTATTTCCATTTTTGGGGGGTCATTGCCTAGCAAAATAAAATCTTGAGCAAATCAACAGGTGGTCATTTTGAGGCAAACATACAAATCATTTCCAGTTTTCTCAGAAATGAAACGTGACATAATTAAAAACCAGGAACCAAATAGCTCTTTATCTTTGTATGTTTGCTCTTAAACCAGTTAGCAGATGTTTAAAATTAGTTTTAAGGATTATAGTCTAGTCCCTCAGCTGTATTTTTAAAATGTTATCTAATAGTTTACAGCCAAAGGTATATCCGCATTTCTTTTTTAGATTTAAGGAAAAAAACTTCTGCCTTGGAGGAAAGAGTGAAGGAGATATAAAGGGATCACTGATATAGGTGACTTTTATCTTGTTGATGACAGCCTGGTGGTGAAAGGTGTCTCGGTATACATAGTGGCAGTTTCCATTCTCTTGTATAAAAGAATATTTAAATCCCAGCAAATCAGGTAGGACCAGTTACATATGGCTTCAAAGGAAGTAGACCTGCTAATCAACCTTTTCCAGAAGTTTTATACCTCTAGGACCAAACAAACTTTGTATATTAAACTTTGACATCTTTTCTGTTCTATAACCATTGACTTTTGGTCTTACGATCTGAATCTTTACACAACTGCATTCGAAACTTAATATGAATCTGAACCTCATAACTTCTGTTGGAGGATGCTGCCCGTTCTCCTTGCCTGACCCCAATCGAATTTATTGTTGTTGTTATTTTTTTAATACAAGAACTTAGTATTCCTCTACCTTAGAGACTGATCATCTACTACACCTAGTACTTTCTGCTTCTAATGATCCACTGCTTGTTCTTATCTGGCACATGACAGGGGAAAATATAGAGCAGAAAAGACACTGTCTTTCCAGCAATCATAATTTTTTCCATGACTGTGAATATTTGAAGTTGGCTGGATATTGGTTTGGAAACACCTTCTCTTATTAACCTTTCAAACAAGGTCATTCTATTGAGTTTTGAAATCACAGTTTTATAAAATTGTAATGCATTTAAGACCAGAAGCTCCAGTGTTCTTAAGTTTAATAAAAGTTAACAGCTCTAAGGAGTTATAAATCACAAAATACTTCTTGAATAATACCTTGTACTATTGCATATGATAATCCAACATGATATATTTTTAAATGCTTATAAAAGAAAGTACCAAAAATACAGAATTATAGATTCCAAACTGGATGGGACCTAGGATTCTCCCCTTGTTATTAAGATTACTGTTTTCACAAAGACTCAAAGGCATTCTATTGGCATCCCTCTTCCCCATTAATGACCTTCTTAGTCTACTCACCTTTTATTACTCGTACTGCCCAGCGGGCTTGCAGGTCAACTGTGGGAATGGTAGCCCCAAGGGACTGGACAAAACCAATCACTGCCATGGTTGGTTTCTCCAGTTTAGGAGGGAAAATGCCTTTAAACAAGGTGACCTCATTGTTTTTGTTCTTAATGATGGACTCATCAATGAAGGGGTAGTCGTAACTATAGCCTGTTGCAAAAATGACACAATCAATGCCCTCAAACACCGTCCCATCCTCAAAAATGGCTGAAGTCTCAGTGAATTCTCTCACATTAGGCTTAACGGACACAATGCCACACAGAATGCAAGCTGGGAGCTCATCATTAAACACAGGTTCTTTCCTCAGGGTTCTGTATGGAAAATAAAGACAACCAATAGAACAGTAATATTTTATCTTTGTTTTATTGCTCCATAATAATTAATTAATAATAAATTCATAAGGAAGGAGAAAACTACCTAAGCTTTTTTCCTTGTGCCATGGAGTATCACCAATATGGTTGAAGAACAAAACTGAAGTAAGGCAATATTGTGAAGTAAGACAAGTTGCCTTTTGCTGATCCTTTCTCTATTTCCTGTGATCGTTCTCTTCTCTTCCACAGAGCTCCAAATCCCAGAATCAGCACCCAGGCCCTATCCCCTGTTACAGCTGTATCAGGAAAGATCTTAAATTAGAGTACCTGGGTATTTGGATTTTTTTTCTTCAGTTCTTATTAACTGTGAACCTTGATCAAATTAAAGCTTCTTAATTTCTCTTGCCTCATCTTTCTCATCTGGAGTGACAATAACTGTTATGTCCATCTCGGGTCATTGGGAGACCAAAATAATACAAAGATCTAGGCTGAGCTCTCTGATAGGGGTGGGGTATTAAGCCCCTTGCAGACAAAGGCACAAGTGAGGTGAGGGAGGGAGTTCCAGGAATTTATACAGGCCAGAAGGAGGAGGGGGCTAGTTTGAATCTTTGGTCAGTGGAAGTCTGAAAAGGAGAGCTTTTGATTATTTTTTTGTGCAGCACTATCTTTAGTGAGTGCAGATAAATCTGAACTTTGGGGTGAATGTGAATAACACTGAAGGAAAAGGCTTTGCTCTTATATTACTATGGGAGCTGTGAGAGAAAGCCACAGGGAGAGTCTACTGGGGACAAAACTGAGTCAGACAATGAGATGGGTTGGAATCTGGTTAGAAAAAGGCTGGATTCAACTGTGAGAATTACCTGCCATTTATCTTACACCTACTGCCATCAGGCTGATGACCCACTGTCACCTTGAAACTGCTTTTGTTAAGGCCACCAGGATCCTCAAACTGTGGATCCAATGATCCACTGTCACTTCTCATTTTAGTCAACTTACCAGCAGTGTTTAACACAGTTGATGGTTTCCTCCTTCTTGAAACACTGTCTTCATTTTGCTTTCAGGTCATCACCTCTCTCTCTCTCTCTCTCTCTCTCTCTCTCTCTCTCTCCATTCCTTTCCTACCCACCTGCTATTCTTTCTTTGTCTCCTGCTGAATTCTCCTCCTCTTCCTGACCTCTGAACAATGACATGCCCCAGGACGTCAGCCCTCAGACCTTTTGTCTTCTGCATCTACATTCATTCTTTAAGGGATGTCATCTGGTTTCATTTCTTAAAGTACTATCTATATTCTGTTGAATCCACATTTTTAACTTATGGTTTCAATCACCCTACTGTCTTGTGTATCCCTAGGCTGCTTAACATTCTTCTATAATGATGACTAATTGGCATTTCAACTTTGATATATTTAAAACTAAACTTCACTCCTCTTGTGGTCTTCCACATCCCAGTAACTGTCAACTCCATCCTTGCATCTTTGCTCAGATCAAAAGTCTGGAAGGCATCCCTGACTCCTTTCTTGTTCTCATATCTGTTATCCAATCTAACAGAAAATCCTATTTGGGGGTTTACCTTTAGAATATATCCCAAATCTGACCACTTCTGAGCACTTGCTGCTAACAATCATAGTCCAAGTCACCAACTTCTGTCATCTGGGTTTTTGACAATAGCCTCTTACCTAGTCTTTTCACTTCCTTCCTTGACCTATCCTTATACACTGAATGATGACCACAGCGTCGACTAATTTCTTCAGATTACCTTGGATCTAGTCCCTGGCTTGCTCAGACGCCTGCTCTGGCTTCCCATTGCATTCAAAGTAGAAGCCAGAGTCCTTATGAAGGCTTACAAGGCCCAATGCCATCTGGCTATTTTGATGTCTTTTTGTCCCTTAGTCCCTTTTCCCTCAGGGAGAGCAGGCCATTGAACATTCCAGTCATGGCCCTGAAGAGGCCCTGAAGAGTCAGTGTCCTAACCATTTCTTCCGGGATACTTTCTCCCAGACATCTGCCTGGCTCATTTCCTCAGCTCCTTCAGGAATTTGTTTAAAAGTCTCCTTCTCAGTAAGGCCTCCTCTGGGGATGCTAGTAGCGCTCCCCATTACCTCTGCCTGCTTTGTTCTTTTCTCCATAGTACATATCAGCATATGATCTTCTGCTGTTTGTCTCCTGTCTGTTTCCCCTACTAGAAAGTAAGCTCATGAAGACAGGCATTTTGTGTGTTTTGTTCATAGCTGTATTCACGGGGCTTAACAAATAAGACCTAACACATAATAAATGCTTAGTAAATATTTGTTGAGTAAGTTAACTTTGATGTAAACAGTTTATAATTTGGATTATTCACCACACATCAAAGTAATTTCTTATGTGTCTGAGGGATATGTCTAGGGGGATATTATAGGAGAGAGTGAGGAGGATACTGAAGATGCAGGTGTTGTGGCCACATTTCACTTAAGGGCAGGTGATGAGAGCGTAGCACAGGGAAAGTCCTGCTTTGCTTAACTGAACTTTGCCATGAAGTGAGAGGCAGTAGAACAAGGTGGTTAAGAGTGAAGGGCTCTGGAGTCAGCAGATCTGGGCTCATTTTGAATATTTCTTCTCCCTCTGGCTATGGGATTTTGGTAAAGTTATTCACTACATTGAACCTCAGTTTTCTCATCTTTAAAATGGGGATTATAATAGAGACCTCCTCATAGTTGTTATGAGGATAAAATGAGATGATGCATGTCAGAGCCTTGCTGAGTCACATTAAGTGCTTAAAACATGTTAACTATTATTATCCTTGCTCGAGGGACTAATTCCTGATTCATTATATAACTTTCCAGCTGTACAAATCTGGCAAGGAGGATTGTGAAACAGGAAATCACTCTGAATGTTTGCGGTTCTTCATCCTCTGAAATGTGAGATGTGGTTATTTCACTAATATTATTTTGATTGGTTTGGGAGTTACAACACACATTGTGAGTTGTTGACACTGAACTAAAAGTTAACAGGCATATCATAATTAACTCTGCATTACCTGTTTAAAGGCATCAAGCCATAGTTCTCATGCTTGAATCTTGCATTCATTTGCTTCATGTACCACCAGTCAGAGATGGCTGTCGGCAAGTTGTTCTTGAGGAAGGTTTCAAATCGAGTGATAAACAACATGTCCCATGGATAGCCTTCATCCCAGACCCGGCTCATCACCCAGGAGCCACTTCTGGAACTAATCATGACCTTAAAAAAAACAGCAATTTAATCATTAAAGTAGTGACTATTTGTAGTGGGTACTGTGGTATGTCCCTCAGATCTGACTTTTGGAATGGAGTTATTACACTAGCTACTGGTGGTGTTACCAGAGGCAGCCCTCAGCTGTCAGTCCTCTTTGAAAGTTGCTTTCGTTGAAAAGGGGGGAGGGGGCCTTACCCAAAGTCTTATTCTCTTTCTGGATTCCCTGCCTTCAGTGTCTGTTTAATGCAGGGATATAAAGGTCCAATCTCTCACCCCAACTTGGGACAATTCAGAAGGATAGCTTTGGAATAGGGTGGAGGGAAACATCCTTCCCTTTCCTCAGAGGTATTCATCCAGAGAGCTCTCCCAAATAAACTTCGTACACTCCAGCCTACATCTTAGGACCAACAACCCTGCCATCTTCTCTGGGGGAGGTCACCAATAACTGAATTCTCATCACATTTTCTCTAGCACTTATCTGATGATCATTATTTACAATCAAGCAATTATGACCCCAAAATAGGCATTTTGACTTAACTGCTTTTCCCCATCCCAAAAGAAGGCAAGAAATTTGGCATCAGAGAACCATAGGCTCAAATCATGGCTCTGCTACTTACTGATTATGTGATTTGGAGAAAATTCCTTTAATTTCTCTAATACTCAGTTCCCTTATTCATAAAATGGAAATAATAAGTACCTGCCACATCAAATCTGTGTGCGAGTTCATGCAGTGTGCTTACCATGAAATAGGACCACCATTGCCTGACATGGAGAATGTGTTCCTTAACTCCCCTTCTATCATGATAATCCCTAACTGTGTAGGTTTTCAGGCATTTTTAAAAAGAATTTTTAAATATAATGCCATTTCAAAGTATTTTTTATAAGGGAAGCCAAGCAAAGAAGGAGAGACTAGAGGATCAATCTGTTGAGAGCTTCTGAAATTGGTCTTTCTTTCCTCTAATTTATCATATATGCAACTAATGGATAAATCTTATTTTAAAACTATATCTTTATCATATCTTTCCTTAGCTCAAGATGCTGAAGTGATTTACCATTATTTATAAAGAAATTTAAATTCTTTAGCCTGTCATTCAATTCCTTAAAGAATATGACATAACCTGACTCCAATCTTTCTTTCCTCTCTCAATTCCTATAGCTACTCTGTTCCTTGGAATCAGATCTGGTGTTCAGTCCTCTAACACTTAATTAATTTCCTCTATGACTTTCAAGAAGACAATTGACATTTCTAGTCCTCAGTTATCTTTTCTGTAAAATGGGCATAATAAAACCTGGTCTGCTTTCTTTCTACAATCAAAGGAGCACATTTATATGCAGGCACTGGAGTACCATAATGCATTACACAAATTTTTATTGTTATTTATCTCAATTCCAACAAGATGAACCACAATAGTGAAATATGCTGTACTCACTCCTGTCTCCATCCCTTCGCATATGCTATTCTCCCTTCCAACAACACCCTTTGACAACTCTTCAACCATATGATTCATAAATATCCTTCAAGGACTGGTTCAGGTCTACCTTCTTTGTGAGGCCTGCAGTTCCATAATCAGAGCATTTAGTTCCTGAATCACCTGTGCATCTTTTTTTCCAGTGGCAGCTCTTGTACTCTTAAGACTTTCTACTTAATTCTTGAGGTTATGTTTAATTTATATTATATCAATGTATTATTTTCCCAAGTAGATTTTAAATTACTTGGACTTCTTTGTGTCTCTATACTTTCAGTATAGTGCTTTGAACAGGTAAACAGGAATATATTTTTATACCATTTGTCCTGTCATGATCTCCTTCCTTCACTGGTTGTAAAACCATCATTTAAAATGGACCTATGTTGGGGATGCCCAGTGTGACATTAGTAAGGAGCAGCCTCTAGAGATAAAATTCCTGTCTGTGGGCTTCTGGGCAGTCAGTCCCTAAAGAATCTTCCAAAGCTAGTAGGTGGCATTTGTTCAAACTCCTTCTCATCCCCTTATGGTCCCTGTTTGATCTCTTCTCTGTTTCCTCTCCAACCTCTCCTCATACCATTCTTTTCCAAACCCAATGCACTGCAGTGAAGGGGTCTTTTCTCAGTTTCTTGAGACTCTAAGCTTCTTCCTGCTTCAAGACCTACTTCCTGGAGTCCTCTTCTGACACTGAACCCTTTTCTCAACTTTTAGCTCTCAGCTTAAATGTCATCAGCGGGAAAGGGCCTTCCTCACTTCTTTGTCTAAGGCAGGTTACCCTTATTATCTACTCTTACAGCATGCTTTTTCTTTTTTTTACTAGCACTTTTCACAATTTTCACATTATTTGTGCATTTACTTGTTTAATACCCATTTGTTACACCAGACTCTGAGTTCAGGGTGGGCATCATGTCTGTTTTGCTCTCTACTTTTTCTCCAGAACCCAAGCCAGTGCTTGGCACATAGTAGGCTCTCAACAAATAACTATGGGATGACCGTATGCATGAATGAATGAATATAGAACTCTATGTTGATGAAATCGTATTTAAATGATTTAACTCCTTACCAAGCTCAAAAAGTAGGTTCTATTTTTATCTGTTTTATTTATCTTTATGAGAAAACTGACACTCAGAGGGATTGATGGACTTTAAGAGTGTCAGAGTCATAATCTTAACCCTAAATCCATACTAGTTTTGGAGGAATTGATCAGACATGTTAGACACCAAATGTCCTGAAGAAGATTATTGAATAACATCACTCCTTGCTGATATTCTGCTTTTGTCATACCAAACTATTTAAAACTTCACCTGTTGGGGTGCCTGGGTGGCTCAGTCAGCTGGACTCTTGGTTTCGGTTCAGGCCATGATCTCAGGGTGGTGGGATCCAGACCCGCATGGGGCTCCCTGCTCAGCAGGGAGTCTGCTTGAGATTCTCTACCTTTCCCTTTGCCCCTCCCCCTGCTTGCACACTCTCTCTCAAATAAATAAATAAATCCAAACAAATAAACAAACAAAAACAAAACAACCCTCCCCTGTTATGGAGGGAACCTGAGATGTATGAAACACTAGTCTTTCTGTCAAGAACCCTGCACACTACTACCCCTTCCCTAGTTTCTTAGCACACCTTTCAAATGGTAACTGTCTCTGTTCCTTTAAAGATAGTTTCTGAGTATCTGAGAAACGGTACCTGTTCAGCTGTGTGGCTGAGTTCTGTGGCAATATCACAGCCTGAATTCCCCAGGCCCAACACCAGGACTCGCTTCCCCTTGAATACTCCTGGTTCCTTATATTCTCGGCTGTGAAAGCATTTGCCTTTAAAAAGTTTTAGTCCTGAGTGAAAAGTGGGAAACATAAGAATCATTTGGTTTCCATTTAAAAAACTGAAAACTGCTGTAAAAGACTTATGGGTGAATGTAGTCACAATAATATGGAACTTTAACACTCCAGGTATATTACATATGATAGAAGCATCTTTTAATTCAATCTATACTTTTATATATATTAAAAAAGATATTATCAAGATATTCATTCATGCCAGATGTGTAGAGGTAGACGAAATTTCAGCCTTACCTGGAAAGGACTCTTTTGGTAGGTGGGGGTACACATGGTGTCCAGAACAAATCAATACAGCATCAAAGATAGCTGATTCTTTTTTACCATTCCTTTCAGTGGTAACATCCCATTGGCCGGTGATTGAGAAATCGGGACGTTTATTTATACCAGATACAAGTGTCTAAAAGAAATATAGAAAGATAGCCTTTTCTATACTAACAGGTAGATTTGGCACCAACTTGATCAAATAGTATTGAAAAAAATGCTTAACAGTGGCTTAGGAAAAATACTTAATCCATTATTAAGATACATATTATGGGCGCACCTGGGTGACTCAGTCAATTAAGTGTCTGCCTTCAGCTCAGGTCATGATTCTGGAATCCCAGGATTGAGGCTCACCTTGGGCTCCCTGCTCAGCTGGGAGTCTGCTTCTCCCTCTGCCCCTTACCCGGCTCATGCTCTCTTTCTCTCTCTCGTTGTCTCTCTCTCAAATAAATAATAAATAAAATCTTTAAAAAAAACTTTAAAAAGATACATATTTGAATTCAAAACTCAAAAATCAAAACATTAAATGGTAAATATATGTATTTTATGATTTTATTTGATTATTTTAGAGAGATAGAGAAAGAGAGAGCACTAGCCGGCTGTGGGGCTCAATCCCAGGACCGTGAGATCATGACCTGAGCTGAAGGCATATGCTTAACCGACTGAGCCCCCCAGGTGCCCAGGTAAATATATATTTTTATCCTTACATGGCTTCTTGGGCATAGCCAGTATGTTCTGGACTGAGTGACTCCCCTCTCAGAGATATGACTGTGAATTCAATCATAGTTTACAAATAGCATGTACCACAGGCACCAAGTAATCTGGTGGCCAATCATTTTTGTAGTAACAACTACTTTACTTTTTTTATAATCTTTAAATTTTTTATTGTTATGTTAATCACCATACATTACATCATTAGTTTTTGATGTAGTGTTCCATGATTTATTGTTTGTGCATAACACCCAGTGCTCCATGCTGAACGTGCCCTCTTTAATACCCATCACCAGGCTAACCCATCCTCCCGCCACCCCTCCCCTCCAGAACCCTCAGTTTGTTTTTCAGAGTCCATCATCTCTCATGGTTCGTCTCCCCCTCCGATTTCCCCCCTCCATTCTTCCCTTCCTGCTATCTTCTTCTTCTTTTTTTTTTCTTAACATATGTTACATTATTTGTTTCAGAGGTACAGATCTGTGATTCAACAGTATTGCACAATTCACAGTATATTATGGTTATCAGTAGTCTCACGTTTAGGTCTTTCAACCATTTTGAGTCTATTTTTGTGTGTGGTGTAAGGAAATGGTCCAGTTTCATTCTTCTGCATGTGGCTGTCCAATTTTCCCAACACCATTTGTTGAAGAGACTGTCTTTTTTCCATTGGACATTCTTTCCTGCTTTGTCGAAGATTAGTTGACCATAGAGTTGAGGGTCCATTTCTGGGCTCTCGATTCTGTTCCATTGATCTATGTGTCTGTTTTTGTGCCAGTCCCACACTGTCTCGATGATGACAGCTTTGTAATAGAGCCGGAAGTCCGGAATTGTGATGCCGCCAGCTTTGCTTTTCTTTTTCAATATTCCTCTGGCTATTCGGGGTCTCTTCTGGTTCCATACAAATTTTAGGATTATTTGTTCCATTTCTTTGAAAAAAGTGGATGGTATTTTGATGGGGATTGCCTTGAACGTGTAGATTGCTCTAGGTAGCATTGACATCTTCACAATGTTTGTTCTTCCAATCCATGAGCATGGAACGTTTTTCCATTTCTTTGTGTCTTCCTCAATTTCTTTCATGAGTATTTTATAGTTTTCTGAGTACAGATCCTTTGCCTCTTTGGTTAGATTTATTCCTAGGTATCCTATGGTTTTGGATGCAATTGTAAATGGGATCAACTCCTTGATTTGTCTCTCTTCTGTCTTGTTGGTGTATAGGAATGCCACTGATTTCTGTGCATTGATTTTATATCCTGCTACTTTACTGAATTCCTGTATGAGTTCTAGCAGTTTTGGGGTGGAGTTTTTGGGTTTTCCACATAAAGTATCATATCATCTGCCAAGAGTGAGAGTTTGACTTCCTCCTTGCCGACTTGGATGCCTTTGATTTCTTTTTGTTGTCTGATTGCTGTGGCTAGGACTTCTAATACTACGTTGAATAGCAGTGGTGATAGTGGACATCCCTGCCGCGTTCCTGACCTTAGGGGAAAAGCTCTCAGCTTTTCCCCATTGAGAATGATATTCGCTGTAGGTTTTTCATAGATGGCTTTTATGATATTGAGGTATGTACCCTCTATCCCTATACTCTGAAGAGTTTTGATCAAGAAAGGATGCTGTACTTTGTCAAATGCTTTTTCTGCATCTATTGAGAGGATCATATGGTTCTTGTTCTTTCTTTTGTTAATGTATTGTATCACGTTGATTGATTTGCGGATGTTGAACCAACCTTGCAACCCAGGGATAAATCCCACTTGGTCGTGGTGAATAATCCTTTTAATGTACTGTTGGATCCTATTGGCTAGTATTTTGGTGAGAATGTTTGCATCCATGTTCATCAACGATATTGGTCTGTAATTCTCCTTTTTGATGGGGTCTTTGTCTGGTTTGGGGATCAAGGTAATGGTGGCCTCATAAAACGAGTTTGGAAGTTTTCCTTCCATTTTTATTTTTTGGAACAGTTTCAGGAGAATAGGTATTAATTCTTCTTTAAATGTCTGATAGAATTCCCCTGGGAAGCCATCTGGCCCTGGGCTTTCGTTTTTTGGGAGATTTTTGATGACTGCTTCAATTTCCTTAATGGTTATAGGTCTGTTCAGGTTTTCTATTTCTTCCTGGTTCAGTTTTGGTAGTTGATACATCTCTAGGAATGCACCCATTTCTTCCAGGTTATCTAAATTGCTGGCATAGAGTTGCTCATAGTATGTTCTTATAATTGTTTGTATTTCTTTGGTGTTGGTTGTGATCTCTCCTCTTTCATTCATGATTTTGTTGATTTGGGTCATTTCTCTTTTCTTTTTGATAAGACTGGCCAGGGGTTTATCAATCTTGTTAATTCTTTCAAAGAACCAGCTCCTAGTTTCGTTGATCTGTTCTACTGTTCTTTTGGTTTCTAGTTCATTGATTTCTGCTCTGATCTTTATTATTTCTCTTCTCCTACTGGGTTTAGACTTTATTTGCTCTTCTTTCTCCAGCTCCTTTAGGTAGGGTTAGGTTGTGTATTTGAGACCTTTCTTGTTTCTTGAGAAAGGCTTGTATTGCTATATACTTTCCTCTCAGGACTGCCTTTGCTGTATCCCAAAGATTTTGAACAGTTGTGATTTCATTTTCATTGGTTTCCATGACTTTTTTTAATTCTTCTTTAATTTCCTGGTTGACCCATTCATTCTTTAGTAGGATGCTCTTTAGCCTCCATGTAGTTGAGTTCTTTCCGACTTTCCTCTTGTGATTGAGTTCTAGTTTCAAAGCATTGTGGTCTGAAAATATGCAGGGAATGATCCCAATCTTTTGGTACCGGTTGAGACCTGATTTGGGACCTAGGATGTGATCTATTCTGGAGAATGTTCCATGGGCACTAGAGAAGAATGTGTATTCCGTTGCTTTGGGATGGAATGTTCTGAATATGTCTGTGAAGTCCATTTGGTCCAGTGTGTCCTTTAAAGTCTTTATTTCCTTGTTGATCTTTTGCTTAGATGATCTGTCCATTTCAGTCAGGGGGGTGTTAAAGTTCCCCACAATTATTGTATTGTTGTCAATGTGTTTCTTCGCTTTTGTTATTAATTGCCTTATATAATTGGCTGCTCCCATGTTAGGGGCATCGATATTTATAATTGTTAGATCTTCTTGTTGGATAGACCCTTTAAGTAGGATATAGTGTCCTTCTTCATCTCTTATTACAGTCTTTGTTTTAAAATCTAATTTGTCTGATATAAGGATTGCCACCCCAGCTTTCTTTTGGTGTCCATTAGCATGGTAAATGGTTTTCCACCCCCTCCCTTTCAATGTGGGGGTGTCTTTGGGTCTAAAATGAGTCTCTTGCAGACAGTATATGGATGGGTCTTGTTTTTTAATCCAATCTGATAGCCTGTGTCTTTTGATTGGGGCATTGAGCCCATTTACATTCACGGTAACTATTGAAAGGTATGAATTTAGTGCCATTGTATTGCCTGTAAGGTGACTGTTACTGTATATTGTCTGTGTTCCTTTCTGATCTATGCTGCTTTTAGGCTCTGTCTTTGCTTAGAGGTCCCCTTTCAATATTTCTTGGAGGGCTGGTTTCGTGTTTGCAAATTCCTTTAGTTTTTGCTTGTCCTGGAAGCTTTTTATCTCTCCTTTAATTTTCAATGACAGCCTAGCTGGATATAGTATTCTTGGCTGCATATTTTTGTTGTTTAGTGCTCTGAAGATATCTTGCCAGTCCTTTCTGGCCTGCCAGGTCTCTGTGAATAGGTCTGTTGCCAATCTAATGTTTCTACCATTATAGGTTACATATCTCTTCTCCCGAGCTTCTTTTAGGATTTTCTCTTTGTCTCTGAGACTCGTAAGTTTTACTATTAGATGTCGGGATGTTAACCTATTATTATTGATTTTGAGAGGGGTTCTCTGTGCCTCCTGGATTTTGATGCCTGTTTCCTTCCTCACATTAGGGAAGTTCTCTGCTATAATTTGCTCCAATATACCTTCTGCCCCTCTCTCTTTCTTCTTCTTCTGGGATCCCAATTATTCTAATGTTGTTTCATCTTATGGTATCTCTTATCTCTCGAATTCTGCCCTCGTGATCGAGTAGTTGTTTGTCTCTGTTTTTCTCAGCTTCTTTATTTTCCATCATTTGGTCTTCTATATCGCTGATTCTCTCTTCTGCCTTATTTATCCTAGCAGTTAGTGCCCCCATTTTTTTAGTATATGTGCTGCTGAAGCGAGCACTAGTGCCCCCATTTTTGATTGCACCTCATTAATAGCCTTTTTGATTTCGACTTGGTTAGATTTTAGTTCTTTTATTTCTCCAGAATGTGTTTCTTTAATAACTTCCATGCTTTTTTCAAGCCCAGCTAGTATCTTTAAAGTCATGATTCTGAACTCTTGGTCTGACATTGCACTAATGTCCATATTGAGTAGGTCCCTGGCAGACGGTACTACCTCTTGTTCTTTTTGCTGAGGTGATTTTTTTCATCTTGTCATTTTGTCCAGAAGAGAATAGATGAATGAGAGAACAAAATGCTAACAGGTTAACAACGTCCCTGACAAATATACTGTATAAAAATCAGAAAAGCCCTGAAACCAGGCGAAAAGAAAGGGAGAAAAAGAAAAAAGAAAGAGAAAAAAAGAAAAAAAGATAAAAACAAACAAAAACAGAACAAAACAAAAAAAACCAGAATATGATCAAATATGATCAGGCTGGTGCATAGATCAGTGCCACACACTAGATTTTGGGTGTATTTTGGTCTGTTAGAAGAAAGTGACTCCTAAAATTTTAAAGAAAGAAAGACTTATATATGTACAAAATAAGGGTTGATACCATGAAGGGATGGAATATGAATGTAAAGATGAAAATTATAAAAAATTTTAAAAAATGAATTGATAAGAAGATGTTTGAATAAAGAAAGAAGAGGATTAAAAAAAAGGAAAGTAAGAAAGAAAAAAAGGGGGAGAGAATGTGATCAGGCAGGAGACTAGAACAAAGCCATACACTAGAGATTTAGGGCATATTTTGATATGTTAGAAGAAACTTTATCTCAAAATTTTAAAGAGAGAACAACTTATATATATATGCCAGAAATGAGGGTAAGTACTATGAAGGGATCGAATATGACTCTAAAAATGAAAAATAAAATGTTTTTTAAAAAAAAGGAATGGGGCACCTGAGTGGCTCAGTTGTTGGGTGTCTGTCTTCAGCTCAGGTCACGATCCCAGGATCCTGGGATCGAGCCCCACACTGGGCTCCCTGCTCAGCGGGAACCCTGCTTCTCCCTCTCCCACTCCCCCTGCTTCTGGTCCCTCTCTCGCTGTATCTCTCTGTGTCAAATAAATAAAATAAAAAATAAAGTACTTAAAAAAATAAAAAAAGGGATTGATAAGATGTTGGTTGAAAAAGGGAAAAAGAAAAATTCGAATAAAAAAAGCAGTTAAAAAAATTAACTTTGAAAGACTAATGAATCATGGTAAAAAAGCCATGAATTCTATGTGCATTATTCCCCTCGCGCTGGAGTTCTGCCGTTCTCATTGATAGGTATACTTGATGTTTTGGGGGAGGGGCCTGTTGCCATGGTTCCCAAATGTCTTTGCTGGAGGCGGAATTGCCCGCCCTTGCCCGGTCTGGGCTAAGTAATCTGCTCGGTTTGCTCTTGGGAGCTTTTTTCCCTGAAAGCTTTCCCTACAGCTTTGGAGGACGAGAGTGAAATTGCGGCCTCCCAGTCTCCACCTGGAGAAGCCGAGAACTCGGGGCTCCACTCCTCAGTGCGCCCCCAGAGAAAAGCAGTCAATCACTCACATCTCCCCGGTCTCTGGCTGCACTCCATGCTCACCCGACCTGTGACCAAGCATTTCTATCTCTGGCACCTGAGCCCGTGTGGAGTCTCCAAACCCAGCAGATGCCTGCGGTGCGCTCCTGCCCCGCTCCTCCCAGAGGAGGAGGCTCCCCAGCTTTGCCGCTTGTTGGGTCCCTGCTGGAGGAGCAGTGGCCTGACTGTCACCGATCACAGTTTATGTCAATCCTGAGCTGAGAGCCTGCGCCTCAGCTCTGTCTCTGCAGCCGGCTTCCCCACTCTGATACCTGGAAGCTCTGCTGCACTCAGGCACCCCTGGTCTTTCTGTGACCCCGAGGGTCCTGAGACCACACTGTCCCGTGAGGGTTCCACCCCCCGCTTAGCCACTGGAGCAACGTCCCTCAGCAGAGCCAACTTCTAAAAGTTCCGATTTTGTGCTCCGCGGCTCTATCACTTGCCAGAAGCGGCCGACGGACGCCCCCTCCCCCGCCGTCTATCCTCTGGAATATCGCCTCGGATTCACTTCTCCGCACGTCCTACCTTCCAGAAAGTGGTCGTTTTTCTGTTCAGTGTTGTTGCTATCCTTTTCTTCGATCTCCTTTTGAGTTCGTAGGTGTTCAGAATGGTTTGATCCCTATCCAGCTGAATTCCTGAGACCAGATGAAATCCAGGTCTCCTACTCCTCCGCCATCTTGCTCCACCCCCCAACAACTACTTCTTAACATACCTCTTTAGCTATTTTATTTTTCAATATATTGTCTTAAAATGAAAGATATTGTCTATATTCAGAGAATGAGTTCTCAAATTTAGTGTGCATAAGGATTACCTGGAAAGCTTGTTAAAGTACGGATTCCAAGGCCACAGTTCTAGATATTCTGAGTCAGTAGGTCTGGCATAGGACATGAAAACTTGAATTTCTAATGAGCTCCCAGGAGATGTGATGATATTTGGCCCATATACTGAGTAGCACTGGATTAGACTATCAATAAATATTTATTCACAGCTGAACAGCTGCCTGTTGGTTGGTGTGCTCCCTCGTCAAAAATATTTTTTCAGTTCTTCTGATTATATTTGGAAGAGAACCTCTATTTGGTATGAATTGTTCTTATAAACTTTATTATGTATAGTATTTCATACATATTAAACAATACATGTACACATATCTGTATAATGCTTGTTACTTATGAAATATAATAAAACAAGCACTATGAATCCATAAAATCTTGCATATCATTTATTTAGAATAACTCTGGGATTATGCATTTATTTATGCTATGGTAAATGGTTCCTTTTTGGATTATAGTTTGTTTTTTGCTGCTGGCATACAGGAATGCAATTGATTTTTATATCTTGATCTTATATACTACCATCTTGTTATTAAATCTAGTAATTTGTCTCTAGATTCTTTGGGGTTTTCCATGCAGAAAGTCATATCATCTGTGATGGATGTTACTTTTTTCCTAGTTGTCATTCCTTTTATTTATTTATTCTTTTTTATTTATTTTTCTTTACTTAAACTGTCCCTTAAATTTCTTGAGACTATTGAAAAGAAGCAGTAATAATAGGAATCCTTGTCATGTTCTGGATTTTTAAGGGAATGATTCTAACTCTGCACTCTTTAGAACAGCACTGTCCAGTAGCAATATAATATGAGCAACATATGTAACTTAAAATTTTCTAGTAGTCATATTAAAAATAGAAAAAATGTGTAATTTAACCCAATCCATCTGATATATCATTGGATTAACAAGTCACCAAAATAAACATCATTAATAGGTATATTATATTCTTTTTCAAAATAAGACTTTGAGATAAAGTCTGTACTTTATGCTTAGAGCACACCTCAGTTTTTGGCTAGTGACTACCATATTGAGCAGTGCAGATTTAAGATAATATTTATATGTTTCTATGGATCAAAAAAATTCCTTTCTAATTTTAGCCTAGTGAGTTTTTTTTCTTTTTTTTCTTTGCTTTTCTTTGTCTTTCTTTTAGGTAGAAATGGATGTTAAATTTTATTTAATGCCTTTTCAGATTTGGTAAATGTATTGTTTTCTTCCTGTGACAGGATTTTGCACTGAATTACATATTTATATTTCATGACGTTAAAATATTCTGTATCCTTAGCTCAAACTCAACTCAATGAAGACAGTTAATTTTTAAAAAATATTTTGTTAGATTCATTTTTGAAGTTTTTCTACTAGATTTCATGAAGGAAATATCTCTGTAATTTTCTTATTTCTTATTATTTTTGTTTGCTTTTGATGTCAAGGTTCTAATGTCATAGAATAAGTTTGGAAGTCATACTTTATTTTTTAGTCTCTGGAGTTTATAAAATATTGAAATTTTTTTTGTTGCAAATTTGGAATTACCTATGGAATCTTTTCTTAATGGGAAAAATTTTAGTTTCTGAGTCAAAAGAACTCGAAGTTATCAAAGGACTATTCAGGCTTTCTACTTCTTTTTGTGTGCATTTTGGCAAGTTCAAAAAAAAGATTTTAAATTTAACCAATTTAAACATTATTTGGCAAACACTTTTATAGTATTCTTGTTACATTTTTTATTTCATCCACATCAGTTTTATCCATTTTTTAATTTCTAATATTATTTATTTGTATCTTTGTTTCTTTTCCTCAAACTGTCAGCTATTCATCTATTTTTTTTCAAAGGATGAACTTTCTATCTTCTTAATATGCTTTTGTATTTCATTAATTTCTTTTTATTATCTTGTTCATTCTATGTTCTTTTGGGTTTATTCTGCTTTTCTTTTCTTAATTTCTTTATCTTGTTAGTTTTGGAAAATTTCTTATTTTCTAAATAAGTATTTAAGTTTATAATTTTCAGGAAAGTTTTGGTCTTTATGTTCCCACAAGTATTGATATGTAGAATTTATCATTCAGATCTAAATATCAAAATTTCCATCACAATTTCTTCTTTGAGCCATAAATTGTTCAGAAAAAAAGAGTTTTGAATTTTGAAATTCATGGCTATTTTACTTATTTTTTATTGATTTCTAAGTTAGTGGCATTTTGGTCTAAGAACTGTATGTGATATTTTGTAAATTTCCAATGTATTCTTTAAATCTAGGGTCAAGGAGTCCACACTGTTAAAAATGTTCACAAATAAGGAAGAAATACTGAAAGGAACAAATAAGAATCTGCTAATAAATATAGAATTCCTCACAATTATGCCTCAAACTAATCTTTTGACAGCATCTTACCTTAAATTGTATGTATTTCAGGAGGTTTTTTTCTTTGCAAAATGCAGTGATATATTCCTGGAGCTTCCTGTTGTGCATAAAGTTGGGGAAGTCATCAGGATATGGGAAGTCTGGGAAACACATCATCTCTTTGGAAGAGTTGGTAAAGACAGACTGGTAAATGCTAGCTCTGCCTTCCTCTGTGTGGTCCTGTAAATGTATAGTTTCAAACAGAAGAGAGTTTGTAAATGCGTGCACTTACCATGGTCAGTGCCAGTTCCAAATAATTATCACTCACCTTTACTCATAATGAAATTCAGTAAGATGAAGAATAACTTTACTTAAACAATTTGATGCTAATCAAAGGACCTTAGAATATGGAAGAATATATCCTTCTTAACATCTTTTCTAAGGGAAATAAATTTTGAATTTCATTATGTTATTTTTGGAATATATAACTAGAATTAAAGAAAATTCTGATATATGTTATGATATGGATTAACTTTGAGGACGTTATGCTAACTGAAACGTGCCAATCACAAAAGGATAAATTCTATAAATTCCACTTATGTGAGATACCCAGAATTATCAAATTCATAGAGACAGAAAGAATGGTGGTTGCCTGGGGCTAGGAAGCTAGGATGGATGGAGAGTTATTGTTTAATTGGCAGAGTTTTAGTTTGGGAAGATTAAAAAACAGTCTGAACATGGATTATGGTATGATTGTACAACAATGTGCATAAGCTTAATGCCACAGAACTGTACACTTTAAAATGATTAAATGGTAAATATTTATTGTGCTATGTTTGCCACAATAAAAAAAATCTCCTTTAACATATCATGAGGCAGTTCTGGTGAATTAGACTATATTTTCTTATGTACCTAGGGCAGAGAAAACTTAGGTTATGTTTATAATAGTGTTTTGCAAATGTTTTTGACCACAACCTATAGTTAGAAATATATTTTACATTGCAACACACACACAACAAGTTTTATGAATAAATCATATCTAACTATTTGAGTTGCATTCTGATATTTTCTATCCATTCCATTTAAAATGCAGATTGATTCATTAATTTATTTCATAGCACACTAATAGGTCATAATTTCTAGTTTGAAAATCAGTGGTTTAAAGGAAATGGAAGGGTGAAGTTTGGAGGATTGGGTGGGAGAAAGGGGAATAGAGGCAGGAAAGAGGGTGATGGTAAATCACCTAGGTCTTAAAGTCTATTCTTTGGGCTGAAATTTCAAGATCAACATACCTCATATAAAATTGAGGGGAACACTGAGGGCAGAGGGGCTTTTGTTTTTACATTTGAGATTTTGGTAAGACATCACTTATCTTAAAGACTCCCTCTGGACCAACCTAGGTAGGGGGAGGTTGACACAGAAGAGTCAAGTAGCAGTGATTAGGAAGAGGTAGGATCTTAGTTTAGCTCTCTTGAACCCATTCAGTTTGAGTAAAACAAGGAGTTCCCACTTGCTCCCAGCAGGGATGAAGAAATTATTTGAGACTCATAGCAGATAGTCTACCAGAGTGTTGTTATGGAGGGGGCTAAGTGGTATTTTAGGAGAGAGCAGTAGAGTGGGCTACTTAGTTCAGGAACTCAATGGGAAAACTGGATCTTGGGGAGGTTAATCTGATATGCTCATAGGGGCAAGTGAGATCTAATCAGCAAGGTCCATTGGCCTAAAACTAAGCTAAGAGAGGACAGTCTCCAAGTTCATCATCTGCTGTCTTCAATTTAAGACTTCTAAAGGATGAGCATGAATGATAAGCAAACAAAAAGGGACACCAAGAGACTAGAGGGGCCAGACAACAGTCCCAGGATCTGTGTTTGAATTTGAGGAACTTTGGCTTTCCTCCACCCCAAGGTCACATAAGGCCTTTTTCTCCATAAGTCCAGATACAATCTTGGAAAAATTTAGGGGTTGGGGGGATCTGAAAGACTGAGCATTGATCCAAAAGAGACTTGGAGATTAAGCTATGCCAACTGGGGGTACTTGTCTTGGAATGCTTTTATGCTTCTCCCAGTGTAATTTTGGATATTTGTCTATTGTCTTATTTGTGCTAGACATAAAAGAGTGACCTGAGCATTAGTAGTCTAGTATGTACTTATGGATAAAGCATTGCAAAATATCAAGAAGTTACAAGGAGATGAGAGATGAGAGAGGAATCCCCAGTTTGTAGCCAGCAAGGAAACAAAAGACCTTAGCCTAACATCAGCAAGAAACTGAATTTAGCCACCACCCTGTATGAACTTGGAAGCAGATTCTTCTCCAGTGCCTCTAGGTAAGAGCCCAGCCCAGCCACACCTTGTTTTTGGCCTTGTAAGGTCGTAAGCAGAGAACTCAGCTGTGAACTATGCTGTGCTTCTGACCTACTACATAACTGAGAGTAATAAATGGGTGTTGTTATGAGTTGATAAGTTTGTGGTAATTTGTTATGCAGCAATAGAAAACTAATACAAGGGCAAAGGTAAGGTACTGGAGCAAGCCAAGGTTGGGGAAAATTATGTAATACTACACCAAGGGAGGATTTTCATAAAATAAAAATGATGCAAACCTTTGAGACAGGTTTGAGATAGCTTTGCAACGTTGGCTGCTCCAGGATAATCAATCTCCCTAGAAATGATGAGCTGATTGGTCTTCAGTTTTCCTTAGGCCACCAAAAGGTCCTGATTACTGAGAAAAGAGTTGCAGCATAATTAAATACATCATTTGTGAGTTGCTCTTTTTTTTCCCTTAAACTTAATCATGGACGTCTTACTGTTTCTACTCAGTGTTATTATAGTGCATCTCAGAGCCCATGTTTATAGACTGATTCTTCTAAGTTGATCAGGTAGAAAGTTTATAAGAGAATGGCTATAGAGTCAATAATTGCATTTTTAAATATAAATTTTTTTGGAGGGAGTGGTCAACAAAGAGCCAAACCCTGCTAAATAGAAAGAAGACCTAAGAAAGCCGAAAGCTAAGCCTAAGTCTAATCAAATGGGAATCCAGATCCAACAGTGGTATCATAAGACATTCTAGGTCTATAGTCTTTTATTTCACATGTATAACTTCTCAGAGAACTACTGGGAGGATGTACTCTAATGTACTCTACTGAAAGGAGAGAATAAACTAAATAGTAGGACAATAAGGGCTTCAGAAAACAGGGTTACCTAGGCCACAGCAATGCAGCTTTGACTAGAGAAGGAAGACAAGCAGAAGAACTATCTTTAAGAGACAGTTAAAAGAAAAATTAAGCTGATGGACCGGCCATGTGTTTAAACATATTGAGAAGAGAATCATAATTCTGTGGGAGAGCTTGGGGAATGAATTAGAGATAGTATTTGTAAGGTTAAACAAAGGATACTAGGCAATTATTAACTCCAGTGAAAACAAAAGTTGTTCAAGGAAGAAAATGTAATTAGAATCCACTAAGTGGCTCAGCAATGACCAGTATTTACATGTTTATAGTATTATAAACATGATGGTTTGTTTAAACAAAAAAGATCATAAAACTATATGAAGAAGGAGATTAAAAATTTTGTAAATGGGTGTGACTTTTGTTCCATATAATTTAAGGGATTGCTGTTTGTACATAGCATCAGTCAAAACAAGTTTTATAGGTGCAGAGGAGGTTACAAGAAATGAGTGAAATGGGCCAAAAATGAATATAGTGAAACAGAGAATTTAAATTTAGTTTAGAAGAAGCCAGTTATTACTATGAGTAAAGGGAGTCCAGTGTTGCCTGATTTTCTGATTTTTCAAAAGAAGACAGATCTCTAGATTTTTATGTAAAATATCATGATTTTAAAATATTAGATTAAAATCTTAAAAACTGTATAGATAAAATAGATTAGCTGCAGTATAAAAAGAGCCAGTTTGCTAACTCTAAAATATATAAAAACAATTGATTTTTGTCTAGTAGTTTTGTGATTTGTAGCTTTTGATGAGGTTAGAAAGCTTGGTAGAGATGTAATCAACACAGGAGAGACTACACATTAAAAAACAAATTGATCCAAAGAGTAGAATAAAATCAGGGGAAGTGAACAAAGGGTTGTGTGCCCAGAGAAAAGAGCCTTTATTCATGAAACTTCAGGCCCAAATTCAGACAATTTACTGATGTATTTTTTGGGGATCTCCTGAGAAAGAAAGACATTTCCCTTCAACTTGTGGCCTAGTCCTAAAGTACTTTATTTTCTCAGTGATCAAAGCAGGTGAGGGAAATACATCACTCTGGCTTTAGATCAGTGTTACAAATGACAACTAGAAGGGTATAGGGAGGTGCTACAGGAAACAGCCACAAAAGTTTGAATGATCTGCACCTTATTTTTTCACACTTAAGAAATGTTTGGATACCTCTCAAAGGGGGAAAATGCTGAGAGATTGTAAAATGCTGATTTTAGAAACCAAAGGTAATGAAAATACAAAATTAACAGGATTTTATAATTTAATCCCATAATGTGAATTCTAGGCATACAGCTGTAGGCTCCTAGTGGTATTTGAGAAACACAAGAAGTGATGCCACCACCTGCAGTGTGGACCCTCTCACAGAGGTAAAGTAATTAGGAAACTCTGAATAACCAGTGTATTAGTTTCCTGTGTACTGTAATGTTACCACATGCTTGATGGCTTAAAACAGCAGGAATCTATTCTCTAACAATTCCAGAGGTCAGTAGTCAGAAATCAGTATCACTGGTCTGAAATCCAGGTGTTCGCAGGGCTGTGTTCATTCCAGAGGGTCTAGGGGAAAATTCATTTCTTGTCCCTTCCAGCTTCTAGTGGATGCCAGCATTCCTTAGCCTTTTCAGTGGCCAGGTCACCTGCATTCCTTGGCTAATGGCCTCTTTCTTCATCTTGAAGATGGAGGTCAGAGCATAGCATCTTCAAAACTCTCTTTCTGCTGAAGTGATCATGTTATCTTTCCCCTTCTATCTCTGGGTGTCAGGTTTCCCTCTGCTTCCCTCTTATAAGCATATATGCTATGGCATTTTTAGCCCACCCAGATAATCCAGAATGATTTCACCATCTCAAGATTCTTAACTTAATCATATCTTAGTTTTCCAAATTAAGAACATTTGCAAGTTCCAGGGATTAGGACCTGGTACCTTTGGGAGGAACCATTGTTCACTTGTTCAGCCTACCACAGTCCACTGGCCCATCAAGATTCACATCTATTCCACATGCAAAATACATTTACCCCATCTCATCACCCCAAAGTTTCAATCCATTGCAGCATCAGATCAAGTCCTGAATCTCATCTACACTTCATCAGCTCAAAAGTCCCAAATTGTATCACCTAAAATTACTTAAATCAGGTATGGATGAGACTCCAGGTTTGATCTATCTGGGCCAAAATGCTTCTCCATCTGTGGACTTGTGAACTAGAAAACAAATTCTCTTCTACTAAAGTACAGCAATGAGACAGGCATTGGGTACCAGTTACAGATGTTCCCATTCCAAAAGGGAGAGAATGGAAGGAAAAAAAGAGTTAACAGTCCCAATTTTGAAATCTAGTAGGGTACACATTAGGTCTCAAGGCCTAGGAATAATCTTCTGTGTCTCAAGGTGCCAGCCTCTGGGCCTGCAGTTTCATCCTCTGGGGTATTCCATATTTTTCTTGAAGAGAAGCATATGTTTGCAGCTGAAGACATCATCAATCTGTGATGCCAGGTTCAAATGTCAGAGTCTTCATTGAGCAGCAGGAGATGTAGCTGTATTGGCAGCAATGTTTTGCAAAGTTTGAATACAAGGACTGGTTAAGATTCCTGTAGAAATCCTACTAGTTCAACAGGCCACTTATTGCAATGGCACCCAGCAGTTTACCAAGGATTAAGCATTCAGGCTGGAAAGACAGGTCAGCTTGAATCAGGATCTTGTCTTTGTCATTTACTGGCCATTTATCATTTTTTTCTTTTCCTTTTAAGCTTCAGATTCATTTATAAAAGGGAGAAACTCATACCTACCTTATAGGATCATTGTAAAGATTTAATTAAATGGAAAAAAGGGTTAGGCATATAGAAAGAGCTCACTAAAATAGCCCTAAGAATCAACAGTGTGCCAATCTGAAGCCCTGTCAGCACATTTCAGCAACATATTCTAGGCTCTACAACGTCATACAAGATGTTGAGCAGTTTCAAGAATTCTTTACAGCCTAGAAAAATAGTTATATTAATAAGAATAATTCTCATATCTTTATAATATTTAAAGAGTTGTCTGTCACAGACACAGTCTCCTTAAATGCAATCTTTTTAATTGAGGTATAAAACATATTAATTTTGCACTTGAGGAGGAAATAGCTTAAAAAGGGTTATTGCTCCTCCTAAATTTGCATATATGTATGGTCTATCAGAAGAAGAAGACAAATGGGGTAGGCTTAACCATGCAGTGTTCTTAAGGTTGTAGACAATGAGGGAGTTGGGGCACAGGCAAGCCCTCACACCTGCTGATGTGGTTGTCAGGCAACAGAGGAAGTGATTTAATGGTTGCATAGAGGCATGTCTGCTAACAGAGTCCTTCTTATGAATGCCCGGACAAAAGGGCATTGAAGAACTTCAAATCAGTGTATCTTGTTATTGGTTCCTCCCATAGCAGTCTCATTAATTATTTGTTTTTTGCAAGGCCAAATAGCACCTGAAACCTTAAAATCTGTGGTCTTTATTTTTAATTATGGAGGGGGGAAAAGTAACAAGCTTGTTTATAATGTTAACGCTGACAGTGTAAAAAAATTTCCAAATCACTGACTGGGGAGGTGGCAGATGAAAACCTTGTTTTATGTACATCTTGCTTAGGGAAAATCAGTAGTAACCACTTCATGTAGTAGTTCATTCTAAGTAAATTTGACATTGAGATAAGTATTACAGATAAAATTGGAGAGGAAATGGTGAAAAAACAAAAACAGCAAGGAAACATTAAAATTAGCATAAAATAGATTAACAGAGATAACAGGTGAATTATCACACTCATAAACAGGTTAAATATCCCTGTTAAAGAGATTCAAATGGGGTCAAAAATCAGTCTCTGAACCTGGATGTTCACATTTGTATAAAACAAAGGATAAAGGAGTTTAAAGATAATGAAAACTGTTAAGGCACAGAAATTGAAATAGGGAGTAACATTTTTATCAGAATTTAAGCTATAACAAAGTATAAAACAGTGTAGGATGTAGCACTTAAGAAGCTTTATGTGGTAAATAACATGGCATTCATCTGTAAAATGTTCAATATCTTGATGTGAGTGGTAGTTTTACTGATGTATACATAGTATTTAAGTGCATTCTAAGTACTTAATAAAGTAATTCTTAATTCAAATACAAAAAAAAATCTGTGGTCTGAATCATTAAGTGGACCTTTGGTAACCTCAACAAAAGAATGGGAACAACCTTGTTTTTTAAATGAGTAACTCATGTAGTTACATTACATAAACCTAACCAATATTTGCCCTTGGACTCTATTCCCAATTATTGGGAATAAAGTTGCTCAATTATTAATGGTTTACCAGGGGTGAATTCTGTACGCAGAGACCTTCAAAGCTAGCCCACTATCTCATTTACTTTTGAAATGAGCAAGGAACTTATTTTCCAACTTTCTCCCAATGCTGTGTTTTGTAGGTTCCAACCTAAGAGGGATAACTGCATGGAAGCTGATTTGGAGGTCTGTGCTCCACCTATGTGTTCTCACATACTTCACACCTCACTTCCTGGTCTGCTGCATTGATGTCCCACTCACCGAGAATTTCCACAGGCCCCCAATGTCTTCACTCCTCTCAAAGCAGGTGGGCTCCAGCCCCTCTTCCAGACAGCTTCTGATGGAGGCCAAGCCACTAACGCCAGCTCCAATGATGGCTACTCTCTTCCCCATGGTTGCCTGTGCAAAGACCCATGAAAAAAACATTTCTAGCAATAGTATTGCTGAAATTTTTTTTTTTTTTTGGCATCATTCTTTGGCTTAATTAGAAAATTTAGGGGCACCTGGGTGGCTCAGTCGGTTACGTGTCCAACTTATGATTTTGGCTCAGGTCATGATCTCATAGGTTGTGGGATTGAGCTCTGTGCTCAGCGGGGAGTCTGCTTGAAGTTCTCTCTTTCCTTCCTCTGCCCCTCCCCCCACAGGAGCTCACCCTCTCTCTCTCTCAAATAAATAAATAAATCTTTAAAAAACTTTATTTTTGCACCAAGAAATCAATATTGAAAAATAGATCAGAACTCTTTTTACTAATCTAACTACATTTTGCATTTCTCTGATTTCTAAAGAGAATGTTTTGTTCCAAAAAAAGAAGCACTTTGTTTTTAGTCAACTCCCCCAAATTAAGAGACTGATGGTCTAGCATATATGTTTATCTTTTTTGCTTTTGGCCTTTTGTCATTAATTTTCCACCAGACAGAGTGAACATGAGAAAGATAAGGAGGTTCACAACTAAAACACATATGCACACACCAATACCCATAAACATGTATGTATATATGACTGAAGAAACAAATATGCATGAGTGTGTGTGCACCCACACATTTATTTCTTCTTTCTCTTTGACATAAGATTCAATGAGGAACAAGGTCAGGGCATGTCTACATTTCAGTATATCAGGCAATCACCCCATCTCTCCCCTACAATGTTCTTCACCTTCTCAATTAAAAAGAGAAGTCAGGTCTCTTGTCTAAAAAAACTTCTTTCCACTAGCTGCCACCCCCACCTCCATTCTCTTTTTTAAAAATTAAATTTCCTAATCTTTTCCTGTTTCTGACACTATCTTTAGGACTTGCTTTTACTTCTCTCTATTTTTTTTTTCTTTTTAGACAAAATCACGCAGATACATAGTGAAATAGACTTGAATGATAAGAATCTTGACCCTTACTTCTCAGGGAAAAAAGATCTAGCTGAATTATATGTCATTCTCATTCTGACCACATTTGGTATGAAATATAGATTCCCTTTTCCATTTACCCATCCCCCTCCTCCCTCTCAACCCATTATAATATCACCCTTTTCCCCTTTTCTACCTTTTTCTTTATCTTCCCTTCTGTATGTTTAAGTCCTGTCCAAGTCGTTTGGGCAGTTGGGAAAGAAAAATATTTTCCCTGAACCAGCACTTCATGGAAACTATTGGAAAATGGGAGGAACTGCTTTTTTTTATTTTTTATTTTTTTTATTTTTGGGGAGGACCTGCTTTTAAAGGGGAACCTCACTTCCTGGTCTTCTCACAAGAGCCCACACCACCAACTGCCCAGATAGGCTGGGCTCTCCCAGTCTTCTGGCTACCTGGTGACTGGTTTCCCTTTAGTCAAGGTAAACATGATCCACTGCTTACACTTTTGGATACTTGGCCTGGGAGTCAGGCAGTTTCTCCCAGATGACTTCGGTTTTCTGCTCTATTTTATTGTGTGTTATTTTGAAGTTTACCTTATTTTACTCAGTCCTAATTTTTTGGGGGGTATCTCCTAGTAGCCCCCTTAATACTGTAGAAACCTAGCTGCTTAGTTGAGATATCCCAGCAGTGAAAATGGGTTTTCGACATTCCTTCCTCCTGTTCTCTCCTTTGACTCTTGTGGTCAAAGGCCTGGAATTTGCAAATTGGTATTTCTTTGATTCTGGGGACAATGTTTCATCATGGAAAAGGTCAAATTTAATAAATTGATCCATTAGTACCAGGTAAAATTATGTTGATGATAAGACTAAATGAGGTGCACCTAACTCCCACTCCTGAAATACAGTGTAATTTCTAAAAATCAATTCCCTATCAAGTATATTCTTTATCACTTAAAATCATGACACCTCAATTATTCTACCCAGTCATTCCCTTCACTAAGCAGGCTATACTTAGCATAAACTGGCATATATTTAATTTTTGAGGAACTGCTTTTTTATATCTTTTGGAGATGGTAGTGCTCATCTGTAAAGTAAATGTAGTTAAGTGAACAGTTAGACTTCAGATCTTCATTCTGTCACTTAGAGCAGTTTGGCCTTGAGAAAGTCATTTAAAATCTCTAGTTCTTGGTTCCTTCATTAATGAAATAGGGATACTACACTACTATCATCTCTCTTGCTCAGTTGTTGCAAGGATTATAGGATATTTATGTGTATAAGTATACTTATATTTATACATATACACACACATGGCATGTAGGTGGCAATTACCCAATGGTGAATGTGGGGTGTAGGTAAGATTTTTTTTTAATCACAGGGTTCACTAAATTTTCTAGGGCTGCAATTCAGACCACATGATTTTATCTCCTCTTATTTTTCATAAAGCTCTTTTTAGGTTTAATGCTAATCCTGAGGATCTCTTCCTCAGGAACATTCCTGTAGCCTTGTTCATCTAAGGAGGGGAAGGACACACCTAATTCCATCTTGGCCTCTGATGTTTTCTCTCTCCAGCAGGTGAAAAAGGCCACTCTTCCCCTCTGCCTTTTCCAGGAGTATATTCCATCCGTGGCAGACACATTTACTGACCCTGATCCCTCTCCTGGGCCTCTCAGCCTAGTTTTGCTTGCTGTAGCTTTCTGCAAAGCTCTTTTTCATCTTCAGAATCTCGACTGCCCAGGCTTGGTTGGGGCAGTGGCCACTCCCTGCTTCATTGCCCCCTCTTTTCCAAACCTTTAATGCAGTTTCCTTCCTGTTCTCTGGATTGGGGCCAGTTAGAACATTTGGTAGAGCAATTTAGCTCAGAGGAGTATGGCACTCCTCGGAAGCAGATCAGGTGTGTCCCAAGCTTACTCTTAATTCCTGGCCACATTCCGCACTCACTATTTTTGACTGCTCTTCTAGACCCTTCAGTTTCAGGTTTCCAGGCAGAAGTTTGAATGTGAGTGCTTCAGTGAAGAGGACTGACAACTGAGACTTCCTGAAGGAATGTTCGAGTTAAGTACCAAGACTGTACCAGCTCACTCTCTTTTCTCTCTTCCTTGATTTGTTCAGTTCCCATAACTGCATAGAAGAGGTGCTTATAGAAGCTTGTAAAGAGATCATCATTTTGTATGTATCCAGGGAGATTCAGTGCCTGGTACCTCCTTTCCTCTTGCATAAGCCTAGAATTGGGGTTGACAAACTTTTTCTGCAAAGGGCCAGATAACAGATACTTCAGCTTTGTGGGCTATATAGTCTCTGTTGCAACTACTTCACTCTGCCGCTGTAGCTGAAAACAGCTGTAGACAATATGTAAATCAATGGGCGAGGATGTGTTCTAATGAAACTTATTTATAGACCCTGAAATTTGAATTTCATATAATTTTCACATGTTATGAAATATTAGTCTTCTTTTGATTTTTTCCCCCAAATCATTTCAAACTGTAAAAACCATTCTTGGCTTGCAAGTCATACAAAAACAAACGGGACCAGATTTGACCACAGGTTTACCCTTACTTTGGAGAAATTACGTTATTCTAGTGAACCATTGTTCAGAGTATTGCAGGACTTCTGTGAGGTGATCTTAAAAAGCTTATCAGTTATTAGTTCCATCTGTTTACTCACCTGCTCACATACAGAGATCCAAAGCCCCAATGAGATGCAATAATGACGAAGAATGATGTAAAATGAAAGTTTAAAAGTCCAACAGAATAAAGACAAATCCAAGTCAAACAAGTCCTTAACTAACAAGTCCCACTGCTATATAGATTTCCTTCAAGAAAACTGAATCCTACTTCATGAGATCATTGATTTCTAACACTGGCAATTCTTATTTAAACGTGTGAATTAGGGGTACCTGGGTGTCTCAGTTGGTGAAGCACCTGCCTTTGGCTCAGGTCATGATCTTGGGGTCCTGGAATGGAGCCCTGCGTCAGGCTTCCTGCTCAGTGGGGAGTCTGTTTCTCCCTCTCCCTTTACCACTTCCCCCACTCATGCTAGCTCTCTCACTCTCAAATAAATATAAAAAATCTTTAAAAAAGTGTGAATTTATCATATGATTTCACTTATTTGTGGAACATAAGGAATAGCATGGAGGACATTAGGAGAAGGAAGGGAAAAATGAAGGGGGGAGGAATCGGAGGGAGAGATGAACCATGAGAGACTATGGACTCTGAGAAACAGACTCAGGGTTTTAGAGGGGAGGGGGATGGAGGGATGGGCTAGCCTGGTGATGGGTATTAAGGAGGGCATGTATTGAATGGAGCACTGGGTGTTATACGAAAACAATGAACTGTGGATCGCTACATCAAAAACTAATGATGTATTGTATGGTGACTAACATAACATAATAAAAAATGAATTAAAATATTAATATCAAAAAATGTGTGAATTAATAGACGAGCAAAGGAAACTTTATGTTTCTAGATATGCTTAGATCTGAATCAGAGTGTTGTTGAACAAATGTAAAATTTTTTTCCTAAATAGATAAATGTTTGACACTTTACCTACACAGAAAAGCACATCTTACAGATGGTTAAGTTATCTGAATTACCTTGAGGAGGAAACCAAGGTGACATACGCCTACTATCTGGCCTAAATGGGTTTGCAGTCACAAGGGGTCAGAACTAAGGAAGAATATCCTACCTGATGTGTCAAGAAGTGAAGAGAATTAAGTCAAACTCTTTTAAAATCTGTAAAGATGAATATAACAAAGCCAAGATGAGCCATCAATCCAAAATGCAGGAAGGGGTCCCAACAGGAGGAAAATCAAGGATTTGGAACTAGATGTAAAGGAAAAAGAACAGGAAGGGCTCATGAACAAAGGGAGAAGTTCTTGGGAATTAATACTACTGAATAAAATGTCTATATGTTGCTTTTATTGGTTAATTTGTGTGTGCTACTTGAGTGCACTGTTCTGGTTAAAATATACCAGGTGTAATACCAGTGTTGCAAGTATAGTTAACCTTTGAACGATGTGGGGGTCAGAAGCGCTGATCCCTTGTGTAGTTGAAAATCTGTGAGTAACTTTTAACTCCCCAATATAATATGATTCATATTATTCCTATATATCCAAAAGCTTCTTTTCCTGAATAACATACAACAATATGTGAAATTATTCCAAACCCATAAATAAGAATATATTCTGTGTGGCTGAAGATTCAGAATAGATGTTGATATAAAATTGGGTCACCTCCTCCCTCAGGATCAAAGGGAGTGGTACTTATGACCTGTTAATAATATAGTAATACTAGCTGCTAGTACTGGGAATGTAAGTAATAATATTATATTTGTAATTAGAACACATCAAACAAATAGTGGTGTTTGGTATTGAGACATAGTTGGTGGTTATATATTGATAATTGTAGTAATAAAATTGATTGCACCTAAAATCGATGAGACACTTGCTAAATGTCATGAAAAGATAGTCAAATATACAGAAGCTCTTGTGTGGGCTAAATTACTGGTTAAGGGCAGACATACTGTTCATTCCATTCCAGCACCTCTTCAATTATTGATGAGGCAAGTAGACATAAGAGTGATGGTAGAAGAAGTAAAAGTTTATATTGTTTATTTGAAGAAATGCTGTATCAGACACTATAGTTATTAATGGTACTAATCAATTGCCAAAGCCCCCAATTCTAGCAGATACGACTATTGGAAAGATTATTATGAACGTGAACAGTAACAATTATGTTATAAATTTTATCATTTCTTTTTTTAAAAAAGATTTTATTTATTTATTTGAGTAAATTAAATCATTTCTTAATAAAGCTCCAGGTTGACCTAATTTAGCATGAATAAGAAGACTTAAGGAGGTTCCTACAATTCCGGTTCAAACACCAAACTGTAAACATGATGTGCCATATCTTTATGCTTTGTTAATAGTAGGTGGTTTATAAAAATAGGTAAAGTGGCTGAGTAAGCATTAGACTAAATCTAAAGACAGAGGTTGAATCCTGTTTTTACCAAGCCCTGTGATGAATAACAGATTGAACTTCAAATTAAAAAAAGGAGCTTCAATTCTGTCGGGCTTGTCCCATCTTTCTCCCCTAAACCCTGGAGAAGACTGAAGCCAGTTGACTGGCGTATTTAGTGAGGATTTAGCTTAATTCAAGTGTTTGATTTGCATTTAGTTGATGTAAGGTAGCCCACAATCTGTATTTCAGGAACAAAGATAATACATGCATAGAGCTTTAAGGGTGTTTTGTCTATGTTAACTTAAATTCCTAGTCCAGCACTGATAATTTTGGTGTTAAGGGAAAAACTAATGTTGATACAATAATGAATGGATGTAAAAAAATTACTTGGCTTATATTTGCAAATTGTTATTTTATTTCTGTTATTTATTGATGGAAATGGTAGTGATGTAGAATAATTTAGTTATGTGTAGAACTATAGATTAAGTAGGCTGGAATAGCTTTTAATGTTGGTATAATAATGCTGCTAGTTTTAGAAAATTATTCATTTGGGTAAAAAAAAACCCAAAACCTGTGAGTGGTGGGACGCTTCCTAGGGATAATATATAATCAGAAAAATCATAGTGGTTATTAAAGGTATTCTATTTCATGTGTATGGAAGTCTTGTGGTAGATGACTGTAAATAAATAGTACAAATGTAGTAATGTTAATATAATGTAAATGAATAGATTTAGAGCTATGTTACTTGGTTTATAAATCATGATAGCTCTAGTCAGCCTAAATGGCCAACTGAATAGGCTAGAATTTTTATAGTTGTGTTTGGTTAAGCCCTCCCCATTCTCCTAACTACAATTGGTACTATACCAATAATTAATATATTTAGATTAATTGATGGTGAAACTTGATATAAAACTGATGGTGAAATTTGATATAAAACTGATATGTAAGTTTTTGTCACGTCAATAAAACTGTTTGATCATTAATGGAATATCTTGTATAACTTCTGGTACTCAAAGGTAGAATGGGGAAAATTGAAGTTTTAGAATAAAGGCTACTGTAATAATAAATAAAGGGTGCTGTTGGATTAAAAATTTTTGTAATTGTTCATTGACCAGAATATATTAATTTAATAATGATAGTTATTGTGAAAAGTACAGAGGTGGTGGAGAAATATTTAATGGATACTTCTATGGGTCATGGATTACAATTTTTAATTAGAATTAGAATATGGTTTATTACCTTTATCTTGAACATTTTATAATTTTTGAAACTTTCGTTGACATTTATCTTGAAACCAGTTCAGATTATTAATTAGTGTGAGCTTAACATAATGATTATGGTGCTTGTAATAATGGTAAGTGACATAATAATAAAGATAAGAGGACTTATTAGTATGGAAAGAATATAAACCATTTTGGGGGTATTGGCCCAATAGTTTATTTAGCTGACCTTACCATAGTGTGATATGGTAACATGGAGATTTTTAAATTTTTAGGATTAGGTTTAATCCCTATAATTCTAGAAATAAGAGGGTTTAAGGCTCTGTTATTTATTTTACCAAAGTAATTCTTTTATCAGATATATTTTTAATGTTTGTGGTAGGATACTTATTTTAGTAATGTGAATTAATACATATCATATGCATAATGCTAGCATTAGTGATAAATTTTTTTTGTAAGAGATGTGTAAAAAGGTCACATCAGCATTGTGGATATGATGCTTGGATTCATAAAAAGAAAATAGAAGAAGGGTTTTAATAATGAAGTTAATTGTATACATTTCTGGTATGTAAGTATTGTGAAATTCTAGGAAAAGAATTGTTAAAGTATTTATTATGATAGTGTTGGCATGTTTCTGCTAGTAAAACATAGAGCAAATGGGCCTGCTGCCTATATGACACTAAAACCAAAGACAGATTCTGATTCTCCCTCTGTTGAGTCGAAAGGGGCTCAATCAGTTTCTGCTGGGGTTGGAATGAATCATATTATGGCTAGCGGTCATGATGAAAAAATTGATCATAAATACTCTTGAGTAATAATTAGGGTTGATGATGTAAATGATCCATTTACTAGTAGTACTGATAACAGAATAATTGCTAGTGTTAATTCATATGAAATTGTGCTACTGCTCGGCATACACCAACTAAGGCATATTTTGAATTTGAAGCTCATTCTGATCAGGGAATAGAATAAACAGCTAAACTTGCTACAGCTAATATGAATAATACACCTAGATATATGTTGATTAGTAGATATGGTATGGGTAATAAAATACATATTAAGATTACTGTAAGGGCTAAGATAGAGGCTATGATATAGATATCAATAATGTTAATGATTGTAAAGATTCTTTGATAAAGAATTTGAGGGCATTGGTGATAGTTAAGGTGGATGATGAAGACCGACAATATTTGGTCCTTTATGAAGTTCTATATAACCTAATACTTTTCATTCAAATAATATAAGAAGTGCTACAACAAGTAAAATAAGAATAATTAACAGAAGATTAATTATGAATATAGTGTTAAGAAGAGGATTTGAACCCCTACTTAAAAGTTTTGAGTTTTATGCAGTTACTGGACTTCCACTTTAACAAGCCCTGGTCTTGGTCTGGGCTGATAGAAATTAATTAGATTAAGATTATATCATGTTTTGGGTTGAAGGCAATTTTCTCAAGTTGGCCTTATTTCTCTCAGTTTTTGTTCCTATGGGAAAAAATATTAAATAGAAACTGATCTGGATCACTCTAGTCTGAACTCAGATCATGTAAAACTTTAATCATTGAACAAAAGGACCACTAATAGTGGTTACAACATTGGGCTGTCCTGATCCAACACTGAGGTTTTATAAACTCTAGAATGGGATATGTTTGCACTGTTATCCCTAGGGTAATTTGTTCTGTTGATCAATTTTGGATCAATAAGTGATAACACATATTTTGAGTAGTTTGGTCTAAATTTCAATCAGAAGTTATTTTATACTCTGAGATCACCCCAATCAAAATTATTAATCCACTTAAATTTCTATCATTTCTCAGTGTGGTTAAAATGTTTATATTTAGACTAATTAAAGTTCCATTCTGATCTTGTAATTCCTGCCTCTTTATAGAAAGGTTAATTTCACTGACTGAAAGGAAGAGACAGTAAAACCCTCATGTGGCCATTCATGTAAATCCTTACTTGGAGAACAAATAATTATGTTACCTTTGCATGGTTAGGATACTGTGTCTGTTAAACACACATCACTGGGTAGGCAGTGCATCTAATACTAGAAATGCTAACGGTGATGTTTTTGGTAAACAGGTGGGATTTATGTTTTCTGAGTTCCCTTTACTTTTAAAAATCTTTCTTTTGGTGCATGCTTGTGTTGGATTAACAATTGATTTAATAAATAGTTAATTATTAGGTTAAATTTATTTAATTACTATCAGTGGTTATCTGATCTGATAGAAGTTTGTAACAAGGAATAATTCTTATTACTAGTATTATACTAGTATTAAAAGTACTTATAACAGTATTCCTTTTGTTAATTGATTAGTCCAATCTTATATTAGGAGTTAATTTTTCTTGTTGGAATTAAAATAAAATTGTTGAGCTTGAATTCTGTCTTAACTGATGGCTGCTTTTAAGCCAACTGTGGATTTGTAAATACTTACCTGCTAAGGAAGGTTATTTCCTATGTCTAAAGAGCCACACTTTTTAGATTAACATCTAAATTTATGTAGGACTTATTACCTTTTTAGTTAATTTTAAAGTTGAAATGAAAGTCTCTCCTGGAGAGTCAGCTATCCCCCAGCTCATCAAGTTTTCACCTGTATTTATAGACCTTCTCACTATTTTGAACAAATGAATTTGTTCCTTAATGTCTGAAAGTAACTCATCTGGTTTAGGGATATTTGACTTAAGTTCTCTTCGTGAAATTGTTCTAGTTAATTCATTACACAAAAGGTAAAAGGGTAAACTTTGTTCTCTAATACTTTAAGTACTTATTTCATCATTCTCTTACAGTATTTTTTCCATAGCACCCACTAAGATTTCTACCCCCCATACTTATCTTTGTAAATAAATATCTTATTTCATTTAAATATAATTGTTAGGTGTAGTTAAGCTTTGGTTGGCTTTAGTTCAAAGTGGTCATTTTAGGGGCACCTGGGTGGCTCAGTGGGTTGGGTGTCTGACTCTTGGTTTTGGTTCAGGTCATGGTCTCAGGATTGTGAGATCGAGCCCCACATCAGACTCTGCGCTCAGTGCAGAGTCTGCTTGAGATTTCTCTCTCTCCCTCCCCCTCCACCCCTCCCCTTGCTTGTGTGCTCTCTCTCTCAAATAAATAAATAAATAAAATCTTTAAAAAATGTGGTCATTTTAAGTTGAAATCTCCAGAGCATAAACGAGGTACTTTATTTACCCCTTGGTTTGTCCAAGAACACTTGTTGCCTCTCACATGTTAGATAATTATAAATAGTCTTAAATATGAAATTAATATTTGAGGAGGGTGACGGACAGTGTGTGTGTGCTTCATGGCCTAATGAAATGAAGCTCTCTGTTCCTAAATGACTACTAACTCCTCCTTACTCTTTTGTTTCATAAAGGCTTTTGCATGATATTTAATGTTCTCAAAGTGGAATAAGTGGCCCATTTCTTTCCACCTCATAAGCTATACCTTGACCTAATATTTTTATGCTGATATTTATGCCTATTATAATTCCTTTTAGGGTGGATTGCTGAAGATGGTGGTAGATAGTCTGGATTAGCAAGAGATGGTGAGGTTTATCTGGATTTATCAATCCTAGAACATGCTGCCAAGTACTTTGAGTTTTAAGCTATTGCTAATAGTACTCTGGCGAATAATTTGTTATATTAATTATTTGGGCATAGTGTTGAACATAGTGGGTATCTAATCCCAGGTTGGATCTTAGCTATTGTGTAACCAGAAATATTAAAGTCACTTTTGTAGGTTGTTTTGGTTTTAGTTGCAGCTTCTTATAGTTTAATTAAAATTTAACTTTATTATTAAATTATCTTAAGCATGCTTTACACCAAAATTTTATTAATTTGGGTTAACTGCATGATTGTGGTGGCTGCTACAAAAAATTTACCAACTCTAATAACAAGTTAATATAACTTAGTCAAACTTTCATTTAGAACAATTTTTATCACTGCTCTCCTGTGGGGGTGTGGTTAAGCAAGGTATAATGAAATACTTCTTATTGAGCTTGAGACCTGCTCCTTTTATCTTTGCTGATCTAGAAGGCATTCTCATTGGGATGCATATACCTGCATGTGTAATTTGATACAAAATTAATAGAAAGAGTGGGACCAAGCCTATGAGTTTAAGGAGTTTTATAAACTCATCTAGGCATGTTCAGTGCCTTGTTTTAGTTGGTAAGCTAGATTAACTAAATCAGATCTATAGAAATTCCTTTCCATTTAAATCTCAAAATATTAAGTGCTATGTCAGTTTTGAAAGCGGTGAAATTAAACTTAATAAAGAATAAAAAAATTTTGGGTGTTGAGTTTGAGAAGTTCTTTATAGATCTTGGATACCAGCCCTTTACCTGTAGAGTATTTTGCAAATATCTTTTCCCATTCTGTGGGTTGCCTCTTTGTTTTGTTGACTGTTTCCTTTGCTGTGCAGAAGCTTTTTATCTTGATGAAGTCCCAAAAGTTCATTTCTGCTTTTGTTTCACTAGCTTTTGGAGATGTATCTTGAAAGAAGTTGCTGTGGGCGATGTCAAAGAGGTTACTGCCTATGTTCTCCTCTAGGATTTTGATGGATTCCTGTCTCACATTAAGGTCTTTCATCCACTTTGAGTTTATCTTTGTGAATGGTGTTAGAGAATGGTCAAGTTTCATTCTTCTGCATGTGGCTGTCCAATTTTCCCAGCACCATTTATTGAAGAGACTGTCTTTTTTCCATTGCATGCTTTTTCCTGCTTTGTCAAAGATTATTTGACCATAGAGTTGAGGGTCCATATCTGGGTTCTCTATTCTGTCAAAAAGTGGGCAGAAGATATGAAATGACACTTCTCTGAAGAAAACATACAAATGGCTAACAGACACATGGAAAAATGTTCATCATCATTAGCCATCAGGGAAATTCAAATCAAAACCACATTGAGATACCACCTTACACTAGTTAGAATGGCAAAAATGGACAGGAAAGAAACAACAAATGTTGGAGAGGTTGTGGGGAAAGGGGAACCCTCTTACACTGTTGGTGGGAATGCAAGTTGGTACAGCCACTTTGGAAAACAGTGTGGAGGTTCCTCAAAAAATTAAAAATAGAGCTACCCTATGACCCAGCAATTGCACTACTGGGTATTTACCCCAAAGACACAGATGTAGTGAAAAGAAGGGCCATATGCACCCCAATGTTCATAGCAGCAATATCCGCAATAGCCAAACTGTGGAAAGAGCTGAGATGCCCTTCAACAGATGAATGGATAAAGAAGATGTGGTCCATATATACAATGGAATATTACTCAGCCATCAGAAAGGATGAATACCAACTTTTACATCAACATGGATGGGGCTGGAGGAGATTATGCTAAGTGAAATAAGTCAAACAGAGAAAGTCAATTATCATATGGTTTCACTTATTTGTGGAACAAGGAATATCATGGAGGACACTAGGAGAAGGAAGGGAAAAATGAGGGGGGGGGGAATTGGAGGGAAAGATGAACCATGAGAGACTATGGACTCTGAGAAACAAACAGGGTTTTAGTGGGGGGGATTGGTTAGCCTGGTGATGGGTATTAAGGAGGGCACGTACTGCATGGAGCACTGGGTGTTATACAAAAACAATGGATCGTGGATCACCACATCAAAAACTAATGATGTATTGTATGGTGACTAATATAACATAATAAAATTTAAAAAAATAGAATAAAAATTTTCTAGCCCACTAAGCTAATATTTGGGAAAAAAATTTAGTGCTTTTATAGTTTATTTAATTAAGAGTTGGGCTAGAATATGTTTTGGTTGAAACTATAATGGGAGAAAATATATAAATTATGGAATAATTAGGATTATTTAGGTCTTAGATGTGTTTTTATAGAATCTTATTTTGGGGGTTTGGCAGGATAAACATATATTATACAGAACTAAAAGTTTATTGGGAGGTGAGGAGGTTTGCCAAGCTAATTTTGTTTGATGATAATATGTGTACAGATTTATAATTAAGTTTTTATGTGTCCTATGAGCATTGACCAATTAATACCTTATGGTTATAATGTTGGTAAATAATATTCAGTTTAAGCTCAGCTACAAGTTGCTTGACTATGTTAAGGCCTTTGATGGCCATCGCTGAGTAACAGCATCCCCCCCAAATTAAAAAATACCACATGTGTGGCACCGCAGTTATGTGTGAGCATGAGCTGATTAGTCATTAGTCCATTGGGATGTCTTATTTAAGGGTATGGATGGACAATTTTAGGTGAGATGGTCCTGAAGTAAGAATCGGATGCCAGGTATAGTTTCCCATTAAACCCCCCCACATATTATGGGGCCAGAGAGGAAAGAAGTGTATAACCTGAGTAGATTGCTGGTTTCTCAAAGCTTGGTGATTAAGGAGAGAAAATGGCTATGATAAACATAGTGACAAAGATTAATTTGACTAACTTGTGCTATGGATAATCAATAATGTGTTGTCTTATGTGATATTAATGGTGATATGTGGCATATACTATTCATGTGGTCTGGGGTTTTATGTATGATACACCATCAAATGTATTAAGTAAGATGAGTAGTTTAATGTACATCCTTATGTGAATGGGGCAAATAGTTTAATGTACAATTGTATACAATATTATGTGTAATTAAACAAGTATATACTAATAAAATAAAATAAAAAAAAGTATGTGGTGGATCACATAATGCATGATGTACATAGTGGGTTAATTTTTATTTTTTTCCTCAATATTGAGTTAGCATATGACAATAATGATTCTTGTTTACATATAACAATACAGGGGATAGTTTAAGTAGAATTTCAGCCCTGGGTACTGATGGTGGAGCTGAGGGCTCCTTCCTTGATGGTCCTAGGGAGAAATTTGTCCAATTTCTGGTTTGGAAGAGTAATAAATATACTACAGGGACTCATAATTTAAGAAGATTACATTCAGTTAAGCTTGTAAGTGGTATAATCACCAGGCTAAGAAGAAACTGTAGATCAATTCTAGTTGGCCAATAATAATAAAGGCATGCTCAACTGGTTGATCTCTAATACATGTTAGTTTTAGAAGGCCTGCTTTTAGAATCCAGAGTAAGCATTGGCTTAGGGGTCATAATATTATGCCTTGTTTTGATGTATGAAGTCTTGGAGTTGTAGCTAAGAGTAGAAGGAAAAGGTTTGAGCTAAAACATCCTGTTTGCTGAGAGCAGGTAGTAGGATTGTGTAAGCATGTCAGACTGTGTTAAATTATTCTACACATTTTTCCTACTGAGTGAGGTTGCATGTTGCTACTTGGATGACGACCCTAGAATGCACTGCTGAAAAATACAGTGGTTTATGTATGTGTTAAATCTCCTGAAATGGTGCTGTGGAGAGAGTGCAGACTGGCATGGCTGGCTTGCCCGTAGCTGTAACTTGCTGCAGGTCAGCAATGGTAGTGAGAGCGGTGACTACTCCACTATACTTGAAGATCAAATCTACATCTGCCATTTGGTACAAATAATGCATATCTGGCCCCATCAATCTCCTTAACCTTTCCTAGGAGAGAAGCATGATCTGCTCTGTATTTTGAAGACATTTTGGTTTTGGTTTTATCTTCTAATTGACTTATAAGAGATGGAATGGATAACTCTTGTGGTGCTATGTTGTCCTGTCTGGCAACTCTTAATGACTGGAGGGTTTGTATGAAATGACAATGGCCTTTAAAAATTTAAACCAGATCCCCAGTGTTCCTGTGGAACACTCCAAAGATGCAGCCTCTTCAGTGTGCACATTCTGAAGCTAACATCTCAAGAGGGACATCTTGTACAGGCACTGCTAAGTTAGGCTGAGACAGTCCATTGCACTTTCTGCTACAAACTTAAGAAGAATTCTATATTTTAAGTTTTATATTAACAGGAGTGTTGTGTTCATTTCCAAAGACGTATTTTTTTGTGTGTCTTCTGTCTGTGTTATGTATCTGTGGGTCCTGGATCAGTGATGTAAAATTACATAAAACATTTACTTTTGTGGATTTATCATTAGTTAACTTCAATTGTGATGATAGTGATGATGATAAAGTGCTTCCAGGTTTTCTCATTAAAGAAAAAAGATATATACTGTTTGATGTAGCAATTTTATTCTTGGGTATCTATCTTACAGAAATAAAAATACAAGCATGTTTCTATATATTGCATAAAGAAGTTTATTTCTATGTTGTTCAAAGTGTGAAAAAACTGAGGATAGAATGGATGCTCTTTGTTAGAGAACTGGATAAATTATTCCATCCCTTCCATCAGATGTTTGCAGGTACCAAAAAGTGTGAATTAGAGCTATAACAGATGGCTTAGAAAAATACCCCATAAAGTACTAGAAAGAAAGAAAAAAAAGCATGGCATAGAAAGTGCCCATGATATGATCCTAACTTCAAAGATAAACAATGATTTTTTGAAATTCTGCATACGGATGGACAAACACATGCACCATCACTCATGCAATCTGTAATAGACTCTGATTAGGGAGAAAAATATGAATGGACATATACCAAGTTGGTAATATGCTTTATCTTGTGAAATAATCATGTGAATGGATGAAAAAGCTAGGACCAAATCAATCACTTGACCAAAAAAATTTAAAAAATAAAGAAAACTGAAGTGAAAATATCCTGATCAGGAAAAAAAATAAAAATAAATATTCTAGAACTAGGAAAAAGACTGTCCATTTCATCCTGGAGCTAGCAAGCAGGTGAAAATTGCAACAGGAGGGTGAAACAAAGTTTGGCTGTGAATCACTGTGATTTTTGACCCTTGAATGAACTGATATGAAACAGTGACTAGTGACTTAAAAGTCAGAGCTACTGTGTGTTAATACGCAAACAATGAATCATGGAACACTACATCAAAAACTAATGATGTAATGTATGGTGATTAACACAACATAGTAAGAAATAAATAAATAAATAAATAAAAACAAAAAAACTTTGAAATTGCTTTAGAAAGCTTAAAGTTTATGAAAATGTTACATGTAATGATAAAAATGTTTTAGTGATGAATACTGTACAGATCAATCTATAGTGATGATTATCTGCAGATCAATCAAGTGGGTTTGAAGATCAGAATGCATTTATTTATATGAAACCTAGTATGTTTGTGAACTAGTTTTGCTGTCTTGACTTCTGAAGGTGTTAGAAGAGATTCAAACGTTCTTTGATCTTTTCGTCAGAGACCAAGAAGTACCCTGTTTAAGCACACAAGTTAATATTTTCTGATGAGATAAAAGTCTGTGGGAATACAATCATGGGTTGATAAATTATAGCAGAAAACTGCTTTCTGTCTTGTTGGAAACAGGACATGCTTCGCTTATCTAGTACAGGCTCTACCAAATTTGTGGGATTCTTGCCTGCTTCTGCCTTACCTATAGAAAACTCATATCCAGAAATAATAAAGCCTACCCTTTGAATTGCTTAAGATTAATTACCTTGTTCACTTCAAGAAACTTGTAGCCCCCTGCTCTGCACTTAGGCCTCTGCTCTGCACTTTATTACCTAAAGTTTTTGCATTAATAAACAGGAGAGTCTAGGAGTGGCTTGGGGAGTCTATCCTCAGGCTCCCTCTCACCTCTCTTGACTGAAAAATAGTCTCAAGTCATTACTTCTGCCGCCATGGGTTTTACTGGTCAAAGCCCACAAGATAGTGGTCAGAACTCACAAAAGTCAAAGTTATTATTTGATGGCTATTTAATTAATTAATTAATTTTATTATTATTACTATTATTATGTTCAGTTAGCCAACATATAGTACATCATTAGTTTTTGATGTAGTGGTCAACGATTCATTAGTTGCATAAAACACCCTGTGCTCATCACAACACGTGCTCTCCTTAATACCATATGATGGCTATTTTATAGTAAAATGATCTTTTTCTTTTCATTCCAAGGACTTCCTCAGGCTCAAAGAAGCACCCACTTATTTTGACATCTCAACTTTCACTGTACTGAATATCTACTGTCAAAAGAAAATTCAGAGAGATTTACCTGATATGAATATTTTATTGAGTGAGAAACAAAATAGTCTTGAACAGGGAGAGTTCAAACCCAAAAGTGTTATGAAGCTCAGAGGCATTATGTTACAGGGTGGCTCATAAAGTGAAAACGAGGAAGTTGTTTAAACTTTACAATGATGATGATGATAATCACTATCAGATTATTACAACAGAAGTTTCCAGATGGCAGGGGATTGTTTAAAAGTGATTATCTTATCCCATTTTAGGAAGATGACACATTTCATTTATGATTTTTAGAGTTAAATTGCATTTACATTTATGAACTAAGCTAGACTAAGTTTTGCTTAAGTGGCTTAGCTGGTTTTGTCTGCTCAGAGGATCTTTAAGCCTGATCTCCACCTTATTTTATTTTGACACTATCATGCCTTAGCTACCATTATCATTGTAATTGCACAATGATATTTCATTTCCAAAAATAGATGATAGATTTTTCAGAGTGTAGGAGTCATGTTTTTTTTCCTTCCTTGGATTTTTCTTGGCACAATTCCTAGCACGATGCCCAAGGCACACATATATTCTTATCAGATTATTTACTGAATGGTCTGAAGTTTTAGAAATAGGGCCCAGTTTTAGAAGCAGAAGTCTAGTACAGGAGAAGAGGCTATGATTTTTAGCTGTCTTCCTTGCAGTCAAGCCCATATAAAGTTATGAAACTGACAAATATTGTTGTACTGCTTCTCACTGTCCTTCACCTTGATAATATCAACCATTGTGACATCGTTGTTAAGGATTTTGATGAGACCTGGAAAAAAAAAAGTCCAGTAACAGAAATATTTTCTTTCCAATTGGAGACCTTGTATTCCTGGGAAATAAATCAATCTTTACAATAAAAAGCAAGCATTTATAATTTTTGATTTATAATAAGAAATATATATTTGGTCTTCATCCTCATTCCTGGCAGAGAGTTCCTAAAACCCTTGGAATTGCTAAGTGATGAGAGTGATAAAGGAATCTTTTGTCATATTAAGGAAGTGACTTTGGTTCCCCCAGGTCACCTAAGAATGGCAGGGAGATGCAAGAGGAGCCAACCATGGTGCTTAAGAGGGTTGGAACTTTCAGTCTTATCCTCTTGCCTCTTGGGAGGGGAGAGGGTCTGGAGGTCCCCATCAAAGGCCAATGACTTAATGAATTCATTACTCCATAAAAACCCAAAAGGACTGGGCTGGGGAGTTTCTGGGTTGGTGAACAAGTGGATATTTGTGAAGAGTGGCATGGAAGCTCCACACCCTATCCCCATACCTTGCCCTATGCATCTCTTCCATCTGGTTGTTCCTGAGTTATAGCCTTTTATAATAAACTGGTAATTTAGGATGTAAAACATTTCTTTCAGTTCTGTGAGCTGCTCTAGTAAATAAATTGAATCCAAGGAGGAAGTCATAGGAACCTCCAAGCTGTAGTGAGTCAGTCAGACAGTCACAGATGCTTATGACTGGCATCTGAAGTGGGTGAGGCAGCAGTCTTGTGGGACTGAACTCTTAACCTATGGAATCTGATGCACTCTCTGGGTAGATAGTGTCAGAATTGAGTTGAAATGTAGGACACCCAGCTGGTGTCCTGAGAATTGCTTGGTGGTGTAGGGGGATTCCCTCCTCCCCCTGCCAAATGTGAGAATTGCTCTCAGTGTCATAATATTAGATAAGAATGAAATTAATGAATAAACAATAGGCAACATTTATGCATAGTCTCCACAATGAAAGTCAAAATTACCAAACAGCAAACTTGTTAGTCTTTTTAGTGGTGTGTCAAACCAACGAGTTATCCAAAGACTCATATATGAGCTGAAAGTCTAGGTAGAAATCTACCTAGCACCAAGGTTCAACTTTTTCAGTCTTCAGAGCCAGGAGTAAGACTAAGAGATGCCTGTGGGTAATATGATGGCACTCAAGACATGGCAGAAAAGAAAAGACAAAGAGGAAAAAATCGAAGAAGAGTGATTTAGAATCAGACAGATCTGGTTTGAAACTCAGCTCCAGTGTGTACTAGCTGCATGAACTTAAGAAAATTATTTCATTTCTAAATCTTTTTTAAAGCAGTAAAACAGGGATGTAGACTACTGCAGAAGGTGGTCACAGGAATAAATTAGCTGATGTATATGAAACTTGGCAGAGAGTATTTTTGCACACATACTCATTTAGCAGCAAAGCATGATCATTCTGGAAGAAAGCACAGCTGGTAAGGAAAATATAGGCACAAAAATATATTCTGTTTAAGAGAAGCTTTCTTAGGTTAAGACAGTGCATGTTGTAGTTCTTAGTAGAAGTAAGCAAGTAGCTTGAGAATTCAAGTGGTGAATCACTGAAAGTGGCCTTTATTTAATCACTTATAGCGAAGCCAAACTTAATCTGTTTTGCCCTGATACATGCATTTGAGGATTAAAGATTCGTAAACATTAGTGAACACCAAGATGAACTTGAATGGATTATGAATGAACATAAAACAGATTCCATGACCAGGCTTCATCCCAAGCCTACTGGATCAGAAATGAAGGGCAAAGTCCAAGAATTAATCACTTCCCTTGTAAAACCTCACCTCACTCACTAGCTCTGAAAGGAAGAAAGCAAAAACCTTCCCCAGGCATGAGAACTGCTGAGTTGAAGGATCAGAAAAGTCCAACATATAAACTTGACCAGACCACACTAGATTTGGTACCTTTGTACACAAGCTACACGTTCTGGCTACTTTGGCTAGATCCTTAGTAGGGAGCAACTGCACATTCATATAAACACCCTGCTTCATGTCTTTTAGGGTAGTGCTACTTATATTTATGCTTAATTTAGCTACAGGGAAGGCCATCTGGCTCTTATTCCATAGTGTGGGTTTGAGATACTCTGAAATTCTTGTGTAACTTGCATAAAGTCTAGAATAAAAAAATTGCTTCTTCTATCTATTGGATATTTGACCTTGGGTAAATTACTTAATGTTTATGAGCTGTAAGTTTTTCTTTCATAGAATGGGGAGATTAATAGTAGCAACTTGATAGAATTATGTTATAGTAGTAAATTACTACATTACATGACTATTTTCTATTCTAATCAAGATTCTGAAGGCTCAAATAGACAAAACTCACGGAAACAGCATTAATTCTATAATGTAGCCATCTAGAAAGCTTAAATTATAAAACTACCCAGTATAGAGCCTGGCATAAAACAGGTTCTTAGAAGTACCAGTGCTGTCTCTAACTATTTCCTTAACTCATGGCAACTTTTCATGTTCTGCCTTGCTTGTTATTTTGCACTGTTTTTATTATTATCTCTTGCATTATTATTTAATTTCCTGTTTGTCTTGTCTTTCCAATTACACTTTAAACTCTTCAAAGAAAGAGAATATATGTTACACTGTGGTGATATCCCCATGCCTAGCATAGGACCTTGAAACAAAAAGTAGTCAATAAAAGTGTCATTTGATATAGGACACCAAAAAGAGTAATAGAGAGGAGCGACAGGAGTTTGTGGTGAGCAGAAGTGTGTCAGATGTAGAGTAGTGCTCATGTTATGGATGCTTAATCTCTTCCAACAGTTGGGCTGTGGCTTCTGCAAAGTCCTATCTTCATCTTTCAAACTTCATTTATCTAATCATTTAATTTGAATACATATTTGAAAAACATTTAAATAATGGAAATAATCTTAAAAGATACAGTCCTTCAGGCTGGCTTCCCAGGGAGAGCTTGGGAGAGCTTTAAAGAGGACTTGGTAGGAAAAGGGTGGTGGTTAAGCATGTAGAGGCAGAGATTTATTGGCACCTGTGCACTTAAAGGTCATGCTTCCTCATGGGTTGCATGTCTAGTTAGCATGTTAAATCTCCATCCTTGGGCATGATTTTTAATATTATAATGAGGGAGAAAGGGTGAAAGTTCAGTGCTGGGGTTGGTCTGGTTTTTGCCAGTCTTTGTAGTCAAGTCCTTTTTTGGGTAAACATTTCTGCCTCTGCATTCCTGCAAGATATGCTACTCAATGGGCATAGAGTTTTAGCTATCAAGGAATGCTGGATTTGGTGGTTAAGGCCAAGGGAACCTGAATCCAGTCCCTGTTCTGTTTCAGCTGGATTTCAAACACAGGAACTGGACCTCTAGTTCTATAGAAGAGTTCAGACAGATGAAATTTGGAATGTCTTAGTGAGAATGAGAAGCCCAAACTGAGGGCATAGGTGTGTAGAAATGGGATTATGAGTTGTAAAATAACTGTATATAACTCCAAATGTATGACTGAACATGAGACGTTTTGGACTAGATGAGGTTTTACCTATATTGGCTGGATCTGGCACTTAAGGTATAGAGTATGAATTAAAAATTGAGTGACACTTGATGAACTGTAAAAATTGCTCAAGCCTGTTTGGAAGCCTCAGTCAACTGAACTTACACATGTTAAGTGTGCTTTGCTTAGTAAAGGATTGTTGTGGATCCACCTGAGTTATGTTTTAAATGGTTTAGGTTAACTTTGGAAGAAGGGGCACCAGGAAGCAAAGCAGTGAGGTCATTTGAGTTTTGGAGGCTCAAACCAAGAGATTAGGCAGCACTGATAAACCCAGGCACAGCTGTGGCCAGGAGGCTGTGCTCTTGAGTTCTCCAACCCATCACACTTCTCTTCACCCTTGGAAACCCTGGTAGCCCTGTGTACTTGCAACTCTGTAATTGGCATGATGTCTCTCAGAGATTGAAGGAGGCCAGTAATGACAGTGTTGGCTTTTCCACTGTGGAGGGGAGACCAACATATTTGTAGAGGGAGATCTGACTGTTGCTGTGGATTTTGAGGATGGGTTCCTCAAGGAAGGGTAAACAGAAGGACTAACTAGTGGCAAAGATGACAGCATCAGTGTTTTCCTCCTTGGTGCCATCTTCAAAGGACACTACTGTTTCTGTAAATGCCTTCATATTTGACCTTGTAATAATGTGGCCTGAAAGAATGACATTGGGAAAATCACTATTACTATGGAAAATTGCTGAGCAAACTGTTGAAATTAAAGAGGTGACTAGGATTCTAGGATATGTTCGTTCTTCATTCAGGTTTAAATTGTGCCTTATTCATCTGGCCCACAGGTACAAATATTTCACCATATTGTTTAGAAAATGTGTTCTCCTTCCTAAAAAGATGAAGCCATGACTCCAAAAAAGGGCAGGCAATTGTTTTTGATAGTAGTATGTGTGAGTTATAGATAAAACTGCCTGTACTCTTGTGTCAGATTACAGGCATTGGTGGTAGCCATTGGCATTGTGGTGATGGTGGGGCAGCCACCAGGAATGAAAGTATGAGGAGGCGGGGAGTCTGAGCCTTTAGCAAAGCCCAGAAAGTGAGTGAGAGATGAAGTCCCAGTAGCATTTGGGGTAAGGAGCTGAACCTGCTGGGGTTTAGTTCCTTAAACTCTCTCTTTCAGAGTCAGCCTGGCTGCAAGAAGGTCATCCTCTTTGCTCTTCCATGCAGAAGAATGAGCTAAATGCCAAATCTATGGTACTTCTATTGCTATAAATGAAACTGACATAATTTCACTGTAAAAAGAAGAGTCCCTGGTCAAGTATATTATAATTTATTATCTTATTATTAATAAATTCTTTGTCTTCTCTTAAATTGAATATATGTTAGTAGGCCAAAGTGCTTTGTATATGTGGGGAAATCTCTCATGACTTTGACTATCAGGCATATAATTAGGATAATCTTTTGTAATGGGGAAATTACTACAGGTCATCATCTCCTTAGATAACCTTAATACAGATTTATAATCTGTGGCCCTCTGACTCTGTCCTTGGTATCATTCTTCTGTGGGAAATAAAAAAATACCAGATAGTTTGTGTTGATTTCTGGGAAACAAATGCTGGGGAAAGTGAAAACATCAGATAAGTATACAATAAATCTTGGTTGGTACTATCTTTATTTTCTGACCTTCCTGGGTCCTCAGATCTTTGGTTCTAATGCATGCCTGGCTGTATTACATAGACTAAAGGCAAGTGGCTGCAGGTACTTAATACACTTCTGTTCCGCATTAGAGTTGCACTAGAAGGCTAGGGATATCAAAGTAAAACTTCTCTCTAACTCAAAATTGATGACTGTCTAGATTACAGAAAAAGATGATAGACCTTTTCTAGATATTCTATTGGGAGTTTAGAGTCTAGGACAGTGCCTCTTTATCAGTTGATAGCCTCATAAGCAAGACACTAACACAATGAAAAATAAAAATACAATAAAGTTCAAATTGGAGACATATTCCTTTAATAGACTTAACTCTCTCCACTAACTATGTACTTGATCATGCACAAGTCATTTAGATTCTCTAGACAAAAGAGTTCTCATTTATTTCAGTGTATCTCACACTGTTGTCCTAAAATGAGATATTGCACATAAGGCCTCTGGACATGGAGAGGCACTAGGGATGGTGCAATGGTATTAACCTGAGGATTCTGTGCATGGAGTTCTGGGATCTTTCCATGACCAGGTGTGGAAGAACCATCTGAGCCATTACTTCTGTTTTTTTTTTTTTTTAACACTCTCTTTATAGGAATGTGGTCTTGAACATGGCCTTGAACATAAAACAGATTGTGTACATATTGAAGGGAAATGAATAGATGGAAAGAACTTTGGGAATAAAAAAAAGTCAGTAAAAATGTGAACATGTGAGAGATACTGAAGTTGACCTTAGAAAACACTGCCAGATTTTTCATGTTAGCGATACATAGATCTGCAATAACCCATGGTGAATGTTTAGAAATGAATCCCTTTTCTTGGTTGAGAAGATAAATTTTGTACTGTAAAAAATATGAGTGAGTCATAAAATATCACACATGCGATCTAAAAACTCTTCCAAGATTGCAGCTAAGCTTCTTTTCTGATTTTTTCCCCCTACTTTGAACATAGTGATTGAGTTAAATTATCTTATGTCTACAGCTTGAAGCTGATGGCGGTACAAGAGATAAAAAGTGATTCATTTGTGATCACCTCAGAAAACTGCATACAAGGAGCTATTAAACATAAGCATGAAAGATTTTTTTATGAGTTTAAGAGAAAGTAAAGAGTTGGGAAAAAGCTGAAATGGAAGGCAAAGCCTGACGGGATGTGCCAGGGACACCTGGAATCCTCATCCAAATGCTACAGTAGATACCTGGTGTAATAGGCTTCCACCTTGGAACTAAAAATAGCTTGAGGGCAGTTGCCCAGCTGATATCTGCTTCATGTGCACACATACAACCACTGCTCAACTCCCTAGGGTAAGTTTTAGTTTTCAAGTTTGACCTGTAACTTTCCTAAGATCTTATGATATCCTCTCAAGAAAGAAGAAATGATTTTATCTTTTAAAAAATTTTATTATTAAGGTTTTTTTTTTAATCCTGGTGTAGCTAACATTCAGTGCTATATTAGTATCAGGTATACAATATAGTGTAGAAACCTACATATTTTAATAGAGCTTGATAGGATATGATTTTATATTAAAGCTTCTAAAACAAAATAAATAAATGTAAAACTTTGCATTAAATATGAACACAAATTTTGTTTTATTTTTGTGCTTGGCTACAGATTAGAAATAACCATCTTGCTAACACCTTTTTCTTCTCTTCTGCCACCTCTGCTACCCCCTCCCTCCAATAGAAACAGAACACAGGAGTTTTGGAATCAAATAGATTCCAAACCAAATAGATTGGGGGTAAGAAAGGCAATAGAAGCAAATGTTTATGGGTCTGGAGCATGGAGCTGAGCAGTTTCTTGGATGATGGCATCTATTTTTTCTATGATATAGGGAGAAAAGTCATCTGTTGAGAACAAGTGGGCAAGTGGTATAGGAAGAAACTTTGGGAAAGTGTTAAAGGTAGGAACTAGCCACATGACTTGCCTGGGGCCCCAGGGACTAGTTGGGTTTGAGGAGCATGAATTTCTAATAGAACATAATTTGTTCATATGCAGTAGCACCTTCTGGGTGCTTGTGTGATTTTCCGCCAGGAGTAATGTCAATCTAGGATCTAGGATCTAGAAAGGGGATACAACTGAAACTGTGCCCCACAAGGTTAATGAGCTTAAAATTATCACCAGGAAGAACCCCACTGACCCCCACCCCCCTCTTCTTCACAGGAATGTTAATCTTATCTTTTAGAGGCAAACAACAGGGAGAGCTCCAGTGGCTAGGCCAATTCAAGCTCAACCACAGACTCACACCTGCACAGATGGATTATGGAGTGTCTGACAGTTAAATCTACCCCATTATAATGTTAAAATCTCTGCCTAAAGAGGAGCACAAACCTCCTTGTTAATGAATAACATATGATACATGTATAGGCATGTTTCCTAAGTATGCATGTATGACCTTATACCCACACTTACATGTGTTGACAAAACTCCCCTTTCTGAGTATTTATCCTAACCCTAAATAAAAGAAAGCCACTCAACTGCACTCAAGGAGTCACAGCTTTGGAAGTTATTACCTATGGTTCCTCATTGCATCTAACAAATTTTGCTTTGGCTGACAATTCCACCTGGTTTAGTCTCTATCTGTGTCTCACTGAGGAGCGAATTCACATTCATTCAGTTACATAACAGGTGAATTGATCCAAGATTTATGTTTTCTTAGATGGGTCCAACAGAAGAAGGGTGGTGGAATTGTGTTTTTTGTTAGGAAGGTTGCTGAAGTGAAAGACAAGAGTCCTAAGCTGTACAAAGAAAGAAATGAAGATGTGAGAGGATGGGCTCAAGAGTCTGAGTGTCCAAATAAAGTAGAGACCTGGTGTGGTAGGAAGGAAAGTTATGGGATGAATTGTGTCCCCCAAAATTCCTTTGTTAAAATCCCACCCCTAGTACCTCAGAATGTGACTGTATTTGGAGATAGGGTTTTTAAGGAAGTAATTAAGGTTAAATGAGGTCATGGGATGGGCTCTAATCCAGTATGACTGGTGTCCTTATAAGAAGAGGAGCTATGGCACAGACACATGGAAGAAGGACCACGTGAAGACAGAGAAAAAGCAGCTGTGAAAGTTAACTTTAGGTCTCAACTTGCCCGGGATAAGTGATGCCCACATAGCTGGTAAAACATGACTTCTGGGTGTGTCTGTGAGTTTCTGGTTAGTATTGAATCAGTAAAGTGAGTAAAGATCCCCCTCAAGGAGGGCACGTATTGCAAGGAGCACAAGGTGTTATACATAAACAATGAATCATGGAACACTACATCAAAAACTAATGAAGTACTGTATGGTGACTAACATAACATAATTAAAAAAAAAAGATCCCCCTCACCAAAGAGGCTGGCCATCATCCAATCCATTGAGGGCCTGAATAGAACAAAAATATGGAGGAAGGGTAAATCTGCTCTCTCTCTTTTTCAGCTGGGACATCCAACTCCTGCCCCCAAACATTGGAGCTTCTGGCTCTCAGTCCTCGTTCTCCAGCTGGCAGACAGCAAATAGTGGGCTTCTTGGCCTCCATGATGATTAAATTATAAGTTCTGGGCATAAACAAAAGATTTGAAAGAATACCATTTTATCTCACCCCCCTAGCCAGGTGGGCTTGTCTCCTCATTGGGGAGACAGAACTGGAAAGTGTGGTTCTGGCCACCCTTCCCTTAAATTCTCTTGATGGGAGAGAGGGATGAATGCACTCCAGGGACCCACAGATCTGGGGAAGAAAGGACCTGAGCCTCCTGCCCATCCTTATAGATGCAGGGAAGCACCAGGAAGCTGGTAAGACCCCAGAGCTTCCCAGGTCCGGCATGAAGTGAATGTAAAAGGCAAAGTGCCTTAGGCAGCCCCATCTAATGTCCCACAGTTGGTGTTTAGAAAAAGGAACAGGTTTTGTCATGTGTCAGGGAGGCCTGAGTGGCTGAGAGAGCTGAGCTTCATGAGGTCTTGAGGTGAGAATGAACAGGGCACAGGGATGACCTAATGGTTGAATGACAGAATTCCTGACAGACATGAGGTAGTGTCAGCAGTGTGGGGATGCTGAGCAAGGACCAGCTACATCCACTTTCTTGTCACCAGAGCACCCGCTGGCTTGGAGCTACCTGAGCCCTTAAACATCCTGTCTGGAGGATGGATGGGGGGACAACAACTGAACTGACAGAAGGTTTCTGTCATTGGGCAGAAAAGGGGCTTGTGACAAAAATTAAGTTGTTGTGGAAAAATACAGTTAATATAGAAAAGCTAAATGTCTTGCATATTAGAATTTGTGCTTGTGAATAATCTTCTGTACAGTAGGTAATATTTATTGCTTAATATATGCTAAGAACCATGCCAAGTACTTCACATCAGTTCCTCAGGCTTCATCTCCTTGGAGTTGAAATAAAATAAAGGACCTTTGGGACTAATCCTTATCATCTTGTTCCTCTTATCTTTTATATCCAATTTTCAAGACCTATGGCATCTACGTCCAAAATATACATTGACTCCATCCACTTTTTTTTTTTTTTTTCCTGGTACCACCATAGTCTAAGTGACTCTCAAAGCTGCCAGGTACAGAGACCAGAAGGCAACAGGCAGAACATAGAAAGCTAAGAGAGAACTGCCCTGGCAAACTTTGATAGTGTCTTAAAAGGGGTTACTGGGAGAGGTACTTACACATTCTGGGGACTGGGGTTATCAAAGGGAGGTTTTAAGGCAAAAGAAAGCAGGCAAGGTCTTGGTCAGAATTTGTGAACTTGGCAAGAGATGCCGGTCTTGGAATCTGTTAAAGAACAAAATTCAACTGAGTAAATTTGAAGATCTAATTGGCTTTATTCAGCAGTTCATGGACATCATTGCTTCTAGTAAATGGAGGGGCACTGGGACGAGCTGTACAAAATGGAAGGATTTTGTAGGCAGAAATGGGGTGGGACACAGGTCATTACCAAATGAAAAGAAAGGATTGTTTCAGGCAAGGTTACCTTCCCTTACAGGAAGATAGGGGGTCTTACCATGCAGATTACCTAACTAGTGCTGGTCAGAAAAATTCCACAGATTCGTTTAAAATTCCACTCCTGGGAGAGGCTGAAATTGCAGTTAGGATAGGTATTAAATTTTGGTGGCGCTTACTATGAGTGACTCCATTTTGGGCCTTTTTTGTTTTGTTTTGTTTTAAATAAAACACATGGGTCTGTTCAGAGTTACTGTTATATCAGTTAATCCCTGGTCTTCTCTTGGAACATTTGGGTCTGATGAAGGGATGGTTTGTGCTGCACATGATGGTGTGGTATAGTCTATCTTGGTACAGTTCACTACCACTTCTTTCTTGGGCTTGTGCAACAACCCAACCAGTCTCCCTGCTTCTAAACTTTCCCACCTCTAATCCTTTCTTAACAAAGCAGCCCAAATGATCTTTTTTAAAACTTCAAATTGGACATTATTTTCCTGCCTAAAACTCTTCATTGATTTCCCATGGGACTTGAAATAAAACCCAAAATTCTTGGTACAGCCTGCACTCCTGTCAACAATTCCAGTATCATCCTGAGCAACACACCCTGCCCAGACCCCACCCCCTTCCCCACCATGTTCCATCCATCCCACCTGTTTTTTATTTATTTATTTATTTATTTATTTTTAATTTTTTTATTGTTATGTTAATCACCATATATTACATCATTAGTTTTTGGTGCAGTGTTCCATGATTCATTGTTTGTTCATAACACCCAGTGCTCCATGCAGAACGTGCCCTCCTCAATACCCATCACCAGGCTAACCCATCCCCCCACCCCCTCCTCTCTAGAACCCTCAGTTTGTTTTTCAGAGTCCATCATCTCTCATAATTCGTCTCCCCCTCTGACATACTCCCCTTTTCTTCCTCTCCTGTTATCTTCTTCTTTTTCTTTTTTCTTAAAATATGTTGCGTTATTTGTTTCAGAAGTACAGATCTGTGATTCAACAGTCTTGCAAAATTCACAGTGCTCACCGTAGCACATACCCTCCCCAATGTCTATCACCCAGCCACCCCATCCCTCCCACCCCCAACCACTCCAGTAACACTCAGTTTGTTTCCTGAGATTAAGAATTCCTCATATCAGTGAGGTCATGTGATACATGTCTTTCTCTGATTGACTTATTTCACTCAGCATAACACCCTCCAGTTCCATCCACGTCGTTGCAAATGGCAAGATCTCATTCCTTTTGATGGCTGCATAATATTCCATTGTATATATATACCACATCTTCTTTATCCATTCATCTGTCGATGGGCATCTTGGCTCTTTCCACAGTTTGGCTATTGTGGACATTGCTGCTATAAACATTGGGGTACACGTACCCCTTCGGGTCCCTACATTTGTATCTTTGTGGTAAATGCCCAGTAGTGCAATTGCTGGATCGAACGGTAGCTCTAATTTCAACTGTTTGAGGAACCTCCATACTGTTTTCCAGAGTGGTTGCACCAGCTTGCATTCCCACCAACAGTGTAGGAGGGTTCCCCTTTCTCCACATCCCCGCCAACATCTGTCGTTCCCTGACTTGTTAATTTTAGCCATTCTGACGGGTGTGAGGTGGTATCTCATTGAGGTTTTGATTTGGATTTCCCTGATGCCGAGCGATGTTGAGCACTTTTTCATGTGCCTGTTGGCCATTTGGATGTCTTCTTTGGAGAAATGTCTGTTCATGTCTTCTGCCCATTTCTTGATTGGATTATTTGTTCTTTGGGTGTTGAGTTTGATAAGTTCTTTATAGATTTTGGATACTAGCCCTTTATCTGATATGTCGTTTGGAAATATTTTCTCCCACCTGTTTTTAAGGACTCCTTACTGCCTCTGTGCCTTCACACACGGTGTCTCCTCTACCTGAATGGTCTCCAACTCTTCCGCTGCTACATTCCTACATAAACCCACATCTCAGCGGAAAGAAGCCTCCTAAATCTCTACTTTATATTAGGTCTTTTTATGACATGATCTCAGAGCCTATTATATTTCCTTTCATAGCATGCATAACAATTTATAATTGGACACTAATTTGTACATTTATATGTTTAAGATTGCCTTGCCAGTAAATAGTAAACTCCATGAGCTTACTACTGTACCCCTAGCACTGCTTGGCAGACAGCACTTGATAAGTATTAATGATGAAGGATAGTTGGTAGAAAGGCAGGCAGGGACAAAGGCCCCCACCCTAAGAGGAAACCACTCTTAAAATGATTTTATACCACCCTGGAAGGAGCCCTCCACCCTTTCTCACATGATAGATAGATGACAAAAACCTGATCAGATGACAGGCTCATGGAGGGTTAATCAGATTAAAACAGCTCACCAACAAGCCCACAGAACCCCCTAGACTTAAAAACTCTGGGGGCAACACTCTTGGGTTCCCTCCCTCTTCGGGAGCTTTGGACTATCACTCAATAAACTTTACTATCGCTCAATAAACTTTGCTGCCCACCACTCTCCATCTGTTCTATCTCTATTCTTTGAAGCGGTGTGACCAAGAACCACAGGCACTAAAAGAAAAGAAATCCTGCAACATTAACTTAATGACAAATGAAAGAATTGCAGGGACTGTATTTGGGCTTGGTTTTGGAAAAGAATCTGGGTGTCCTTCTGATGCCCCAGGCTCACACTTCTCCATATACCTAAAGCTAGCTCGGTCTGTTTGGTCTTGATTAAGAAAGGTACTCAACCTAATTTTTAAAAATTTTAAATAGGGATATATCCTTCCTACAACAGATAAAGTTGTTGTGAAGGTACCATATGTATAAGGGTTTGTAATAATCAGGATGTTTGCATGAATGTAAGATCCTGTAACCAAAGTGTGATGCCCTCATGTTATGAGCCTAAAAAGATTAGAAGTCGCAGAGCTTAACAATCAACAGTTGGGTAGGTTAGAGTCAGAAAATTTGGGTTTGAATCCTTGAACTTCACTTACTAGTTCTGTGTCCTTGGGCAAATGACTGTCCTTGTGCCTTGGTTTCTTTATCTATGAAAAAGGAATAAAAACACTTACCTTCAGAGGGCTATTATATAGATGAAATAATATAACACATACAAAGTGCTTGGCTCTTAGGAAGTGTTAAAAAAATTCAAGTAGTAAATCTGAAGATCTAAGTGGCTTTCTTAAGCAATTCGTGAATTAGGCAGCTCGCCATCCAGCAAGTAGAGAGATGCTCCGAGGAACTGTACAAAATGAGTTTTTTATAGGAAAGAAGGTGGAGAAAGGAAGTTATTAGCAAAGGAAAAGAAAGGATTATTGGATTGTTACATCTTTTTGTTTTTGTTTTCATTTATTTATTTATTTATTTGAGAGAGAGAGTGAGAAACATCTTGAGAAGGGAGAGGGTCAGAGGGAGAAGCAGGCTCCCAGCCAAGCCGGGAGCCCGATGTGGGACTCGATCCCAGGACTCCGGGACCATGACCTGAGCCGAAGGCAGTCGCCCAACCAACTGAGCCACCCAGGTGCCCTGGACTGTTACATCTTTTTGTAGGGAAGGGAAAGGCTGGCTTTTCTTTCTTTCTTTTTTTTTTTTAATTGGAGTACAGTTGACACAGAATGTTACATTAGTTTCAGGTGTACAACATCGTGTTTCAACAAGTCTATGGGTGAGGCTACGCTCACTACAAATGTAGCTACCTGTCACCATACAAAGCTGGTAGAATAGCATAGACTATACTCCCTGTGCTGTAACTTTAATCCCTGTGATTTATTTATTCCATAACTGGAAGAATGTGCCTCCCACTCCCCTTTGCCCATTTTGCCCATCCTCCCACCCACTCCCATCTGGTAGCCATCAGTTTTCTGTATTTATGTGTCTATTTCTGCTTTGTTTGTTCATTATTTGTTTTTTGGATTCCACATATAAATGAAATCATATGATATTTGTCTTTTTCTGTCACTTGTTTCACATAGCATCATACTCTCTAGGTTCATCCATGTTGTAGCAAGTGGCAATATATCATTCTTTTTATGACTAATATTCCATTATATATATTCCATTATATATATATTCCCCACATCTTATATCAATTCATCTATCAATGGACACAGGGGATTGCTTCCATAGCTCGACCATTGTAAATAATGCTGTAAACATATGGGAGCATATATCTTTTTGAATTAGTGTTTTTTTTTTCTTTTGTTTTCTTCAGGTAAATATTCAGAAGTGGAATTACTGGATCATATGGTGTTTCTATGTTTAACTTTTTGAGGAAACCTCCATACGATTTTCCACAGTGGCTGCACCAGTTTGCATACTCACCAGCAGTACATGAGGATTCCTTTTTCTCTACATTTCTCCAACACTTGTTATTTCTTGTCTTTTTGATGTGAGCCATTCTGACAGGTGTGAGGTGATATTTCATTGTGGTTTTGACAGAGTTTTTATTTTTTTTATCATGCAGATTACTTCACTAGCACTGATCAGGAAATTTCAGATTGACTGTTAAAAGATCACATTCCTAAAATAGGTTGAAACTGTAATTTTTGGTTTGCCATCCTTGGGGGCAAATGATTCCATTTAGGGCTTGTTGTTTTTCTTTTTCTTTCTTTCTTTCTTTCTTTCTTTCTCTCTTTCTTTCTTTCTTTCTTTCTTTCTTTCTTTCTTTTTTTCTTTCTTAACAGAAAAGCCCCATAAAAGTTTACTGTGATCAGTTTAGACACAGAAGCACACTCTGGGGAGGAGCTATGGGAAACCTATGGAAACTGCAGAGCCAAGCAGGTGTCTGTTATTTTGTAATTGTGGCTTAACAAAATAAAAAGTTGTAAAGAACTTTTATTTTTAAATTTTTAAATTTTATTATGTTATGTTAATCACCATACATTATTAGTTTTTTTAATTTAATTTTTTATTGTTATGTTAAGCACCATACATTACATCATTAGTTTTTGATGTAGTGTTCCATGATTCATTGTTTGCGTATAACACCCAGTGCTCCATTCAATACCTGCCCTCCTTAATACCCATCACTGGGCTAACCCATTTCCCCACCCCCTGCCCCTCTAGAGCCCTCAGTTTGTTTCCCAGAGTCCATAGTGTCTCATGGTTCATCTCCCCCTCCAGTTTCTTCCCCTTCATTTTTCCCTTCCTACTATCTTCTTCTTTTTTTTTTATTTAACATATAATGTATTATTTGTTTCAGAGGTACACGTCTTACACAATTCACAGCACTCACCATAGCACATACCCTCCCCAATGTCTATCACCCAGCCACCCCATGCCTCCCACCCCCCACCACTCCAGCAACCCTCAGTTTGTTTCCTGAGATTAAGAATTCCTCATATCAGTGAGATCATATGATACATGTCTTTCTCTGATTGACTGAGATAATAGTATTTTTTAAAACTATTTAATTTGGTAAAGATTTAAGTGTTTGAAATACCTGTAATATCCTCTGAATGCATGACTGTGCTTATTTTAAACTTTTTTGAAGAAGAGAATATTTCATTTTTGGAGTTAGTTTATGAATTTTTTTTCTAAACACATCTGTAAAGTGATGGACATTTTATGAGCAAGGAAGGACCTAAAATACTCCCAAATTTCAATATGTTATACAACAACTTAGGCAATTAATATTACATGTATGTTAGACCTTATTGACTTATAGTCTCTGTGTCTTCTTAAATAACAATGTGAAGCAGTCTTTTCTAGCTTATTTATTGCAAAACACATCATGTTCATTAGCCACTGTTGGTCCAGATAACTCTTATTACTTGGGGCTTTTCCTCCATTTGCCCACTCTCTTTATTTTTTGCTCTTCTTGGCTACAGTTATAACCCCTTAATGGAACACCTTCCTCTGTAGCTGACAGTTGGTGAAGGAATCTATTCTGGAACATATTCCATATCTGTAGATGGTGAAAGAGAGAATAAAAGGGAGAAAGGCATTAACTGAAATCAAGCTGTAAAGAAATAGGACCCCAGGATATCAGGAATTAAATTCCCTGACATAGGAGAGCTTAGTGCTTCTGTCCTCAAAAACGTATTTCTAAGCGGTGGTCCAATTCCAATCAATATACGATTATAGAATTTTGGTTCCCATGTTCTTTGATGAAGAATCTCCAGAAAGAGTATCTCTTACCATTCTCTTTCCAAGCTATAGATTTGTAGTTCTCAGTTTTTTTCTCTGTGTCATGGTGAGGTGGTGAGGGAAGAGGGACAGAGAGAAGGTTTTCTTGAAAAGGAATCAGCAGAGTCTAGGGAAACCAGAGCATTAGAAACAAAACTGCTGAATCCTACTCCAGCTCTGCAAATGAGTATCGGGAGCCTCAAGGAGGCTGGCTGAATTTTTTGAGGCTGCACTTTGTGCATCTTACCTTATTCTTACTGGGTTGGGAGAATAAAGAGGGATGTTGCCTTTTGTGATAAGTGTAATATTGTATTTTGAAATATTAAAAGCGTAAGGAAAATGCAAAGTTCCACCTCTCGTTCCCAGTGTCAGTCTGGACAGAAGCCCTCACATGACTTCACCTGTGGTAGCTCCGTGTCAGTGCGGCTTACTTTCCTGACTGTACTTCTCCTCTCTCCCATCTCCCGCAGATGGCCATCAAACAGATTTTTTTCTGATAGCTTGATGAAATCATGCCCCTGCTCTATATCATTACTGAATCCTCAACGTAATGAGCTTAAATGCCTCTGCCTAACATTTTTTAATTCCTAAAATATTTATCTAGTCCCTAATATGGACCTAATATTTACCCAGTTTCTAAAATATTCATCTAGTTCCTAATATGGCATTGTGCAAAGTGCTGGGTGTTCGATGACTAATAGGACACGGCCCTCATCAAGCTTGTAGACTAACGAGAAAACAGATGATTTCTGTCTCTGTTCAGGATACTATAACAAAGTACCACAGACTGGGTGGCTTATAAGCAAAAGACATTTATTTCTCACAGTTCTGGAGGTTGGAAGTCTGGTGTCAGGGAGCCAGCATGGTCTTGAGTTCCCTCTTCCAGGTAGCAGACTTCTGTTGGATCTTCTTCACATGGTGGCAGGGGCTGGGGAGTTCTGTGGGGTCTCTTCTGAAAGGGCTCGGCTCTCAAGGCCTCCTAACCTCCAAAGGCTCTACCTCCTAACACCCTCACACTGGGGGTTAGGATTGAACATATGAATTTTGGGGAAACACTAACATTCATGTCATAGCAATTTCTTTATTTCCTTTTCAATGACACTGACTTATTTAAAAAATCATTTATCTGGTTTTGACATCAACATATATTTGAGTGCCTGTTAAATGACAGGCACTGTTCTAGCATTTGGGGCAACAGTAGTGGATAAAGTTAAACGTTCACCCTCACAGTGCTCTCCTTCTGGCTGAGACTACTCATAAAAATAATACATACTTAGAATTACAGAAAGCAAAATGCAAAAATTGACTTTCCTACTCTATACCCCTCATTTCTTCTCCCCGGAGGTCATCACCATTAATGGCTTTTTGTATCTTTCCCAAATGTTCTATGTTTATGCCAATATGTGTGACTATTTTATTTTTAAGCAAATGGATCAAACTCTAACTCTACATAATGTATTTAATCAGGTCACACTTAACATCATTGCAATGGGTATGTGTCTTACAATCAATGCCATCTTACAGCTCTATTTGGCAGAATACTTTTTTCTTTTGTTTTTGGTACATAAAATAAGGGCAAGTCTTATGATTGCACCAATAAAATATGGTACAGGACTTGATTACAAGAATAGAATACAATACTGTACCCGTCAGGATTGCATTGGACCAGTCTAATTATAGTAGACTGCAAGTAACACAGATTAAAAATGGTAGCTAAAAAAAGGAATGTAAATTTTCCTTATCTAACAAGAAGTTGAGGAGTTGAGAATGCAGAGTTAATGCATTGGTTTTAATGACCCACTAGGTCTCAGGCTCCTTTTTGTCTTTTTGCTTCTCATGGTGGTTACACATGGTGGCTCTTTTCTTCACAATAGAGTGACCACATTCCAGGCAGACAGAAGGGATGTTGTCTGCCTCTAACCCTTCAATATACAACAGTGGAGAAGGAACAGGTAAATGTAGTAGGAAATACCATTCAGAAAAAGGAAGGATGGGAAATGTGGCAGTCATCTGTCCATAGCTATCATCAAATTCTGCCTGGTTGACATGGTGAGGACTCTGGGTCTTAGCTCAGGAGTAAGCTCATTGGTTAGGCAATCTGGAAACTCCTGCTTTGATTCTGCTTCCTGGGAGACTCTCCCTTGTCCGTTGTCCTCTGTGGACCTGGATCTTTCCTCTCCAAGGGGAGGATTATGATGGATGCACTTCTGGGAATTTGCCCAGCTTTTGAAGTCCACTTATTTGGATGGGAGTTTGAGTGCACTGAGATTACTCTAGCACTTAAAAGCTTTTACAGGCCAGGCTTGGGGCTCCTTTGACCAATTTATTCTATTCAAATTTGCAGGTCTGCTGTCTGTTTGCTTCCAGTCATTTCCACACATAAGAAACAACTGCTAAAGATCTTGTGAAGACATGCTTTTTACATGTGAAAATTCTGATCTTTTTCCTACAAGCTTCTGTGCTATCTTTTTAGATGGCTCCTGCTGTGAGGAAATTTGAGAAAATGGCAAATTCCATCTGCAACAGAAGCTTTCTGCTTTTATATGATAGTAGCACTGATTTTATCTCCGAAGCCTCTGCTTGTAATGCTTTCCGTTTGGTAGCAGTTGGCTTTCTTAACTCTGCAAGGCTACAAACTGGGACTGTGGCAGATGGCATTCTCCCAAAATGGGTGCAACGTTATCCCCAATCCTCCATGCTCTTCTTACAGACTTACTATGACACCTCTCCTACTGAATGATGGGTTCTAAGTTCCTTCCCCAAGCATCTGGGTTGCTTATGGCTACAGCAGAAGCGGCATTTTGTGACCTCCAAGGATAGGTCATAAAAAAGTGATACAGCTTCCTTCTGTTTTCATAGGAGTCTCACTCCCGGAGCTGTGAAAAAGCCCAGGTCACATAGAGAAGCTATGGGTAGCTGTTCTGGACAACAGACCCAGCTGAGATTCTAGTAATTGCTCCCATCAACCTCCATTCATATGACTATTCAATCAAATGAAATAAAAATAATAATGGTCACTTTCACATAACACAGTAAGTAAACATCGAGATGTGGCATGTTGGATGATAAACACTAGTCTAGAAGATAATTAAATAAAATTGTTTTAATTATGGATTCATGAATTAAAGATATAAATCACTGTGATCAGCTAGAATCACTGAAGAATTAACCTTGCAGGACTATTATTTACTCTGAAAAACACTGAAGTTTTTTCTTTGCCCATATAAGCCAGAGTTTTATTAAGATAACAAGTAATTTTTCAAATGTTTGAGAAATCTCACTTTGCATACTTTTTGAAAGACAGTTGCTGATTTATTAAAGGGAATATAATATTCAAAACGGTAAATGGATATTTGGAAACACATAAGATTTCTTCTTGATCCCAGATGGCAATTGCAGGCCTTAGGTCCTAGCCCAGGGGGATCAGGCCAAAGGCAGTAGCTGCTGTCAAGTGAGCTAAAGCTTCCTTTTCATTTCAGGGTAGCTTTAGCTTTAGCTACTCACAAATTCCTACTCCTTTGGCAGAACCCTCTCCTCAGGCGTAATAGCTGTCTCATTGCTTTACTCTACGTTCACTCTTTCATTGAAACGGGCACTCTACCAGGTGCACAGAAATGAATAAAAAAGATTCCTTTTTTCAAGGAACTCTTATCTAGTGGACAAAACATTTGAGTGCAGCAGTAAAAATCTGCTGTAATATTGTGCCTCTTCCTGGAAACACAGAAGGACACTTCTGCTAGTTAGGAAGCCAAGGCAGGGCACCAGGAAGAGGTGAAGAATTGGCTGAATCCCCAAATGAAGTGGGAATTAGTGAAGTAAAAACATCATTCAGATTAAGGAGGCTGAAATCACTCGACTTAGATTCTGAGCCTCGAATTTTACATCTGTAAAATCGGGGTAATATTAGAGTTGTAATAATAAGAAAAACATAAAAACACTATGTTTAAAATTCCTGGGGGCAGTACTTTGAAATCAGTAGGCTTGTGATGAATGGGAGCTCTTGATGCTATTATTTTAAGGGAAAAAAGAAAGAAGAGGGTTGTAAGGGCAGGAACAATAATAAAAATAGTAATGTTCATGAATGATTAACTATTAGACAGTGAACTTAAGTCGTCTATACTTATTCTCTTAGGGCAAGTTAACAGCTAGCAAGTGGTGGAGTCCAGGCCACCTGATTCTAAACTCTTCACTCCAGATCACTGTGTTGAGACAATAGCATGCATAATAAGAGGAGGTTGGGGACATAACGAGGTTAGAGAGGTAAGCAGGGCTGAGAGAGGGAAGGTTTGCCAAGCTCAGGAGTTAGAATTTTATGCTGAGAACAACCAGGACTCACTGAAGACTTCTCAGGAGAATGATATGCTGGGTTTTTCCTGGGGGATCCTATAAGCAGAACAAGACTCCTAGTGATGAATCCCAAATCAATGAGATGCGAATCGAAGGTTCGGAGTCCAGGGAAGGAGCTCTGCTGTGGAAGGTCACCCAGCTATTGATCCTCTTTCTCCCCACAGCTTGAATAGCCAGGGGTGGGAGTGGAGGTGCATGGAGAGAATATCTCTCCCAGCTCAGAGGTTTTCAGGAATAACCTACAAACTCAGGAATCCAAATTAGGGGACATAACTGGACTAGAGATGTGGCCTTTACTGACCCAGTGATTTATGTTTATACACAGTATTTTATAAGGTGTTCATATATAATTATACTGTTAAATCTTCATAATAATCCTGAGCTGGCTTGGAGAATATTAACCCATTTCACAGAAAGAGAACCTGAAATGAAGTGAATTCCTTAAGGCTTTGAGCTAGTAAGCAGAGAAGACAGGATTCAACCCCATGTCTCCTCAATTCAAGCCTAGGTTCTTCTACTGTTATTCCAAGAGGGACACATTGTAGTAGTGGTTCACACTGATTGCTGAAAGGTTTTAGGACCACTGTGACACTTCCTTGCTAGGACCACTGTGACACAGTCTTTACCAAATGTGCCTTCCTGTCTACCCACGTGATTATTGTAAGGTGTTGCTGCCTCAATACCATGGACATGATTCACTATTTATTAACTTGGCATCAATGTCTATTTAGATATTGCAAAGAAAGCAAAATATATTGGAAAGCAAACAAATTAATGTAAGTATATTAAACTTCCAATTTTTACTTTGCCAGATGTTTAGAATCCAAACCATGCTGGTTTAAACAGTAAATCTATTTAGAATTTAGGTACTTTTTTCTTTTTATAGGGGAATAGACTCTCTTCCCCTGCTGCTCATCCTATTATGGAAGGACTGACTGGCAATATCTTATTACAATCATGTATCTGGAAATGCTTAATTTATATCCTTATTCCCCAGTACAGTGCCTTGCGTGCACTAGACGCTTAATATATGTTTGTTTACAAATGATTAGTTCCTGTCTTCCATATGTGTTAATAAATAATAGATAAATTTTATGAAGTTTTTCTCCACATTTCAGACACAGTGCTAGATGCTGAGATATAGAAATGTCTAAAATCCAATCTCTAGGACAAAATTGATTTACAGTACTGTCTTCCCTCTAGATCCACTTGGGTTCTTAAAAAACACTGATGCCCAGGCCTCAGGCACAAAGATTCTGATGTAAATTGTCTAGATTGAAGTCTGCTATTTGTCATTTAAAACAAAACAAAACAGTCCAAGTAATTCCAGTGTATAACTAGAGTTCATACTCAGTGGGAAAAATAGATCCATAAAAGGAAAACACAATGGTGTAGTGACTAAGGGCCCTGGGTCTGGAGTCCCTGAGGTCAAATATACTACCTACTTCTCCTTAAGTTGGTGATGATTTACCCAAACTTTCTGAGACTCAAATTCCTTATGGGTAAAATGGAAACAGTAATAATAGCCAACTATTAAGATATCTGGGAGAATAAATTTGGATTGTGCAAGCAAAGCACTTCATAGTGTCTGGCATATAGTAGCCACTCAATTTTATCAATTATTATTACTTTGAGGAAAGTAGGCAGAGTGTGCTACAGGAACACACTGAGAGTTAAAGAAGGTATCTCAGTAGGAGGATATTTTCTTTCCTGACCAGGTGCCACCATCATTTTAGAGGCCAGTTGTCATTTCTGGAATAGTGACCTTACCGGGGACTACTTGCATCCCCTCCAGCTACATGGATATCAATACTAATAGAGTGTATGGTAGTGCCTCATCTGCACAATGGGGCAAAAATATCTCTTTCCCAGAGTTATTGTGAAGACGAAATAAAATAATCATAACAAAGTGCACATCACATAGCAGGTGTGCAAAAAATGGTAGCCCATTTCCATATACCATGGGCCACAGCAATGTGCCTAATCAAGCTCAGGCTGACTCTTCCCTTAAACATTATCACCAACATATCTAGCCACCTAGTATCAAAAAACCTGGTTATGTGTTTATTCATTCATTTATTCATTCATTCATCCATGTGATAAATATATATTAGATATTATTATGTGCAAGGCACTGTACCAGGCCTCTGTGGATACAGGGCCGACCAAGCAGACATGATTCATGGCCTTATAGAGCTGACATTTTAACAATGGGATCAGAATATAGGCAACTAATTTTAAAATAAATTACTTTTTCTATTAATTTGTTCCAAAATTATCCTGTTATTATCCTAGCTAATTAACCAAGTTATTGTGGTTAGTGCTACAAAAGCATATAGGGGATTCTGTGGAACCCCTTCAAACTGATTTTGAGTTGGAGCTTGACCAAGAGGTGATGAAGCTGGGTAGGAACTGACTGGGTGATGGGGAAGGCACTGTGTTTCAGGCATAGGAAGAGCATGAATGAAGGCCCTAATGCATGGCTCACAAAGAGCTGAGAAGGCCAGTGGCTACAGAGAGCAGGGAATGAGGGGTGAGTGTTATAGGAAGATGGCCAATGATGCAAAGCTACATTCTGCACAGCATCAAAAGTCATATTAACTATTCCCATGGAGAAGTCAAAAGATAATGGGAATAACATAGACATATGCCAATGGAAATGTGCTATTTATAACCACAACTAATCCTCAAGAAAGTAGGATCTTTTTAAGGGATACTTTTATGTCTTCAGAACATATGGAAGATAAGGGAATCCAGGTTGGCGTTGGGAACTGTGGAGAGCTGACTCTACAGAACAAAGTGAAAAGAGCTCATAGTTCCTGGGGGATCTGGGAACTCTAGAGGGAAGAGAAAAGATGGGAGGGAGAGAGCAGAGAGAGAACCAGGAGGTGATGAAGGAGGTTGCAATGTAGATTGAGTGAAGGTGAGGGTAGCCTCACAGACTTTGAAGAAAATGTCTAATATATAAACATCACAGAATATCAGATCTTTTACAGAAATCTCAAGCCTCAAATTTTGTATAAGGTTCATTATACTCATTGCTATATCTGTTTGTTTGTTTTTTGGCGTGGGGAGGGTTATAGTTTGGTTTGGTTTGCTTTGTTTTATAGAAATCCAGGTATGTTAGTTTCCTATTTCTACTCTAGCACATTTAGCACAAATTTAGTGGCTTAAAACAACATCAACTTCTTATCTTATAGTTTTGGAGTTCAGATGTCTAAAATGAGTTTCACTGGGACAAAATCAAGGTGTTGGTCGGATTATGCTCCCTCTTGAGGCCCTGGAAAAGAATCCATTTCCTTGCCTTTTTTGGCTTCTAGAGTTGCATTCCTTGGCTCCTGCTACCTACCTCCATTTCAAAGCAGGCGTGTTGCCTCTCCAAAAATCTTTCTCTCTGATCTCCTACCTTCCCTTATAAAGGCCTTATAATTATATTTGGCCCCCTGCATAATCCAGGATAATCTCCCATCTCAAGATCCTTTAGTTAATTATGTATATAAAGTTCCTTTTGCCATGTAAGGTAACACACTCACAGATTCCGGGGATCAGGAATTGGATATCTTTGGGAAGGTTACTAGTTAGCCTAGCATAGTAGGCATCCTGCTAGTTTAGAAGGTGAGCAAAGAAATTTGCCCTGATTTTGAAAAGTGAGGTCTGGAACATCTGAGTACTATGAAGCAATATGGATTAAAGAATAAATTAAAATTATCCATTCTTTCATTATTTTTAATATCAAGTAACACTCATTAACATCTGAAAATTTTTACTGAAGCGTGAGGGAGATATGTCCTGTTAGCATCTCGTTCATTTGGCATGTATTCATTGAGCATACATTAGGTGCCAGGCACTGAAGTTCCAGAATACTTAACTGAGTGTAAAATACATTTGCCTTCAAGAAACTTCAATTTTGTGGGGCAGAAAGAGAAAAAATTAGTAATTTCACTATAGGCTGGTAAATGCAATGAAAGCTACGTGGAACACTAAGGTAAAACATAGGAGCAACACGGACCTACTCGATCAAAGGGGTCTGGAAGATGCATCTCAGATATATCAGTCAGGGTTCAAGTAGAGAAGCAGCATCAGGGATTTGACTGCAAACAATTGCAGGTTAAGTAGTCTCTTCAAGGCTGTTGTCTTTGCATTGACGCTGGAGCTTGAAGTCTGCAGGGCATGCAGTTGGGAAGGGAAGGGGCGTGTAAAGTGGGAGTGGGAGACGACAGGGTAGGAACACACAATCTTGGGTATGGCCTCTACCATTGATGGTGTTGATGATGTGCATGTTTCACAGGAGAAGCTGGTGTCATTCGTCAACAGAATTCAACCCACTGGCTCAGAAGTCAGAGAAGCTGAAGGAGGACTCAGGGCAGAAGCAGTGGCTGCTTCCCCACACCAGAGAAATGAAAACATGCATGCACTGCAAGGGGACACATTACAAAGACACAACACCTGAATAATCTGGGCTTTCAACTAACTACAAGTAGTTTCCTGTGACTGGAAGGGCTGATGTTAGGGTGGTAGGACAGGGTGGGAGGAAGATACAGTGAGGGAAGTGAAAAATGAGCCCAAGCCACAGGTCAAGCAAGATCACTGAGGACTTTCTGAGGACAATGTTAGACTGGATACAGAGGGCAATGGGCCACCAGTAACTATGATGGGTTATCCAATTTTCATTTCAGGAAGTTTAAAGTGATTAGCACAACATCATCTTCCCCTCAGCTGTAGCTCTCCCCATTCTTTTCTTGCCCACCTGTGTCCATAACAAAGTCTCCAGCTTCCCCCCAGCACTCTTCTTGCCTCAGTGTCTCCACCTGGAATACATTTCCCTACTTCCCTTCCTCCTTCCATGCAAGTCCCATTTCTTCCTTTGTCAGTACTGCTCTAGGCAGCATTAGTCCCAGCAGGATGGAAATAGCCACACTGTGTGTCACTAGACTGTGACCTTCCCGAGAACAGAACCCTTGTTTATATTATCCAAATGTTCCCACTGCTTAGCATAGTGGCTGGTACTTAGAAAGTTTTCAATAGACACTTACTGATTAAATCAAAATCCAAGACCTCTGATCAAACACTTTGCTTATATGATTTTTCAATTTTATTGGTGGCCCTCTGATCACTGTCGAACATAGAAAGGCAATGGATTTCTATATTTGAATAGAGAATTAAGTGACAGGAAAGGCTTCTAGCATCCTTCAGAAAAGCATGTATGTATAGATTCAAGTTATCAAGAGGAAAAGGAAAATCATTTCTCTTCTGAGATGTGCTCCAAGCCACAGACCAACATCTCATTCTTTACCGAATTGAATTCATAATTCTCATCTGTATGGACTTCCTTGTCGTTCTTGGTTTCCTTAATCCTCATAGGACTGCCTGCCAGGTTGTTGGGCCAGTTATAATTATAAAGAGGCTTCAATTTTTTTGTGTAGATAGAATTAAATACTCTTCGGAAGATTTGCTTAAGATTTGAGGCAGTCAATCTATGGGCTATTTCCTTAAAAATTTTGTAGGTTATTTCTGCCAACTTCCTGATCACAGGGTCTTCGTCCCGAAGCACTCGGTCAATAGCTGTAAGAGCAGAAGGGCCTTTTAGTTTAAGACAGCTCTCTCATGGTTGAGAAGCTCTAACCCTGAACAGCACCACCACCTTTCACAGAGTCTCTCCTTTTCTTCTCCAACCCCCCAATTTTCATTATTTCGACTAGAAGCATCCAGGAAGTTTTATCTGCTTATCCCCACCAGATCTCAATAAAGAAAAATAGGAATACTCACTAAATATTTACGGAGTGCTTATTATGTGCTGAGCATTCTACTAAGTAGCATATACATATATTCATGAAGAGGTTCAATAGTGCTCATAATAATGAAAAAAGTTGGAATCAGTCTCAATGTTCATCAACAGAGAACCATGTAAAAATTAGGCGTATCGTAAAATGAAATAGCACACACATGATACCATGATGATTAAACCCGTGTTTCTTGGCATGAATATATGAAGAAGTGAAAGAGTTATACAACAGTTATGATCGTTTAAAAAATAAACATGTAATAGCTTATACTCTTTAAAAATATCTGAGATAATACATATACCAAAATGCTAATACCATTATATCCAGATACCGGGCTTGTAGGATTTATTTTCTTCTTAACAAAAAGAAATCAAGAGGGGAAAATAAGGACAGATGTGGAAAAGAGAGAGGAGAAGGAGAAGGAAGTGAATGAGGACAGAAAGAAGATTCTGTGGGACACGGAGGCAGAATTATCATGCTTAACATTTGCAGGCCTTCAATAAATATGTATTGAGTACATGAGTGAATGGGTGAATGATTGAGTGGAAAAGGAAGAAAGATAATGATGCGTCAGTGTAGGTTCATCAGTTGTAAGAACGTGCCATGGGGGGAGGGATGTCAATATGAGGGAGGTGTGTGTGTGGGGGCAGAAAGCATGTAGGAAATCTCTGTACCTCCCTTTCCATTTTGCTGTAAATCTAAAACTGCTCTGAAAAATAAAGTCTGTGATACACACAAAAAAGGGAAGGAAGAAAGGCCGCCACCCTATTTTCTACCTCACCTGTTTGTAATTCTCATCCTGGGGAGGAACTAGAGGCTAAGAGAGAGATGCCAAAGATTCAGACATTTTGAGAGCAAACATTCTTCTTCTTTAATTCCCTCTGATCCAAGTGCACATTGCTATCCTCTAAAATGTAAATTCTCTGAGGGAAGGGACTTTGCTTTGTTTGCTGCTATATGCTCCACAGCTGGACTAGTGCTATCACATGGTAGATGCTGGAAAAATATTTGTTGGGTAGATGAATGAGTGAATAAATCTCAACTCTGTTGTTCCTAAGGGCTCTAGGATGATGGGTCTCAAATAATGAGAGGGATAGATAGATTTAAGCACACACACACACACACACACACACACACACACACACACTCAGAAGGGAAGGGAAGCAGGGAAGGGAAAGGAAGAAAAGATGTGCTGTAACCTAGTCCTTCCATTGATTCCCCCTTACCACTCTCCTCCCATCCCTGGCACCATTACAGAACACATATGTTAACTGAATCACAAATAGTGAATTCACTTAGACATATACATACAGATTTCATTATAACTTCAACACTTACCCTCAAGCATGACTTCAATTTCATCTCTGAGCAGTAAATGGCCACCTAATTTTGCCAAGTACCCTGTGAACGAAGTAAAGTTAAAGTTACCCCAAAATACATTATGCAAATGCATCCTCTGATCTGGCTGCCTTCATAGCTTTCTTCAAAGAAAAGGATCTCTAGATTATCTTTGAAACATCCTTTAGTGCTTTCAAATAATTATTTAATGAAACTCTTTATTGAGATATATTTATATGTATAAATGTGCACAAATCATAATTACACAGCTTGGTCAATGAATACAAATTGAACACTTCTAGCTACCACTTAGACCATTAAATAGAACAATTACTAGCATTCTGGAAGCCTCCCTCATGCCCTTTCCAATCTCCTCCTCTACCCTTTAAAATATTCTTTTGCTCAACTTGTTGTTGAGCATTATTGTAAGATTCATCCAGGTTCCTTATTGTAGCAATGGTTCATTCATTTCTCATTTATTTATGTAATATCTATCCTGGTTGCTTTTATCCTACAACAGCAGAGCTGAGTATTTTGACAGAGACCAGACATTTGAGACATAGCTTTAAATATTTACTATTTGGTCTTTTACAGAAAGAGTTTGCTGAACCCTGTTATAGGATATTCCATCTAATGAATGCAGCATTTTTTTTTAAATCCATTCTGCTAATGATGGACAGTGTGTTGTTTTCAACTCATGGCTATTATGAATGATGATGTTATTGTGGGCATTCATTGGCTAATGGATATGCTTATTTTCACCCTTAATCATTACCGCCAAACAATTTCCAAAGTGGTTGTACCAATTTTCACTCCCACCAGTAACTATGAACATTTCTATTGCTTTACATCCTCTCTGCCACTTGACATTGTTAGTCTTTTTCCTTTCAGTTATTCTCATGGATTTGGTGGTAGTATCACACTATGATTTTCTTTGCTTTTTTTGGTGATGATTAATAAGAGTTTTATATAGTATTTATTGGCCACTTGGATATTTCTTTTTCTTTTAAGATTTATTTATTTATTTATTTGACAGAGAGAGAGACACAGTGAGAGAGGGAACACAAACAGGGGGAGTGGGAGAGGGAGAAGCAGGCTTCCCGCAGAGCAGGGAGCCCTATGTGGGGCTCAATGCCAGGACCCCAGGACCATGACAAGAGCCGAAGGCAGACGCTTAATGACTGAACCACCCAGGTGCCCCGACGTGGCTATTTCTTTTGTAAAATATCTGTAAGTATCTTGCCTGTTTTTATATTGAGTTGTCTTTTACGTATATGTTTGTAGGCATGTTTTATTTGGGATACTAATCTTTTTTAATGTCACATGACTTACAAATATCTCCTCCTACTTTGGGACTAAACTTTTCTATTTGTATTTTTTTTTTATAAACAGAAGTCTCTAATTTTAATACAGTCCAATTCACCATCTTTTTATTTATGGTTAGTGAGTTTTGGAGTTCTGATAGAAAATCTTTGCTGTCTCAAAGTCATACTGATATTCTACTATATTTACTTCTAGAAGCTTTATTGTTTTACCTTTTACTCTTTGAGATTATAGACTGAACTATAATTATATGGCATAAAGTAAGAGTCAATATATTTTTTATATACCTGTGTAATTAACCCAGCATCATTAAAAGAAAAAAAAAGTCCTTTCCCTACTGCTGTTAATGCATGACATGTCCTGATATCGTTCCAGTAGTGGAAGTTCTTCAACTTTGTGGTTCTTTAAATTATCTTGGCTAACTCTCTAACCATTAAATTTTCATGTAAAATTAGGAATCAGCTTTTCTCATTACACACACACACACACACACACACATACACATACACACGGTGAAATTTTGTTTGGGATTGCATTGAATCTACAGATGAATTTGGGGAGAGTTGACATTGCCATAATATCTAATCCTTTAATCCACGAACATGGTATGTCACTCTAAAGTTTCTAAAAATTTTCTTGATGTTTTCTAGTTTTCTGTGTATCAGTCTTGTACATCTTTCCTTAGTTTTGTTTTGAGGCATTTGATGATTTTTTTGGTGCTGTTGTATTAGGCATTTTCAAAATTTTGGTTTCCTGGAGCACCTGGGTGACTCAGTTGGTTAAGCGTCTGTCTTTGGCTCAGGTCATGATCTCAGGGTCCTGGGATCAAGTCCCACATTGGGATCCCTGCTCAGCAGGGAGTCTGCTTCCCCCTTCCACTCTCCCTCTGTGCTCTCCCTCTCTCAGGCTCTCAAATAAATAAATGAAATCTTTAAAAAAATGTGGTTTCCTGGTTGTTTATTGGTGGGATATAGAAATCCAATTGATCTTTGTATTTTGATGCTGTATGTAGAAAACTTGCTAAATTTACAAATTATTCAAATAGTTTTTTTCTGAATTCTTTCCAGTGTTCTAAATATTTTTAAATATAATTTTTTATCTACAAATTTTAAAAATTTTATTTTCTTTTGTCCAAATGTATACATTTTATTTCTTGTTACTACCTTATTTTAGTTCTGGAAAAGCCTGGGAGTATTTACTAGAGTTCCTCCTCATGGTCGGTCTATTGCAAGTTTTGTTCCTTCAGTTCAGTGAAACCTAAAATTTATGCACTGTTTTTCAGCTTCCCAACTACCACTTTTGCATTTAGAATTGGCAAAACCTAAAAAAGGAAATAATCTCCAGATATCAGGTCTACTTCTTTTGGTGTTTCTATTCTTCTGTTCTGGATCACTGTCTTTATAAAAGCTCTTAAATTTCAGATAGGGTTTTAAAGCCTTTTTGAAACTGTTCTTGTTATCCTCATTTTACAAATTATACAACCAAGCCTACAGAGATTGAGTAACTTGGTAAAGGTCACATGGCTAATGGGCATTCATTCTGAGATGTGAATGCAAGCTAATCTAACCTCCACCAATATTTCTTATTGTCTCTGCTTTAGTCAAAACTATGATCACAAAAATCACAATTGATCATTTTCAAAACCCATCTACAGATCATAAAGCTCAAGCGACTATTCTTGGCAGGGGGGAACATCGTCTTAAACCTTTAAGAACAATGCTTGAAACAACAATGTGTGTTGTGAGGTATCCTTAAATGTCAAGTTTTTAGATCTGCTTAATTTTGTAATCCAGTGCAATTCCTTTTAGAATTAGATGGAGAATACAAATAAATGAATAAAAGTTTCCTATGCTAGAAAGTACTAATTCCCCCCAATGTCAAATTGCTTCTTTCCTTTAGTTCCCTTACTAAAGTCACTGCATTTTAGCTGGACATATGACCACCCAGCAGATATCGAAATTTTCAAGACTTCTTTGCACTTTGGCAACGTGTCTGTGTTCTGGGCTAATGATCACTTAGCAGAAGCAATATTTACTCTTTAAGGAGTTGGGTGTGACCTCTTGATATTTTTTCCTTTGTAGTTGACTGGCATGTAGAAGTGGTCGCACGTGCTGGAGCAAACATCTTCGACTTGATGTAGGAAACTGTGACGAGGACGCTAGAGCAACAGAACCCTTGGCCTGTAGTAGGCATTTGGCCTGCTACATGAGAGAGAAATAAACTACTCCCTCGTTTCAGCACAGCTGTATTTGGGTCTTTCTTACACAGCAGGGACATATTTCATAAATGCGGTATTACCACCAAAGGAATAAAACAGGTGGCAAAGTTAGGCAACAACACCTGAAAATTGAATGGCTCTCGTGACAGGGTGGTTGTGAAAGTCACAAAGGAAAGGTTGAGCAGAATTTGATGATTTGACAAACATGGTGGATTAACCAAAATGCCAAGGAGGCCCACATGAGTATAACCTCAGCTGTGTGGAAGATTGCAGTTGGTGGCAGTGGGGAGAGTGGTGGCCAGGAATTACAAGCTCCAGCCATGAGTGTGGTGACTGTTAACTCCACTCAGTTTGCTACCATGGTGGTTCAGGGGCACTTTATCTTTCCTCCCCCATGCTCAAAATAATTGGACATCCAGAGAGACTCATGTGAAAAGTCTCAAATTTTACATGTCGGCAGCTATGACATACTGCTAGCTGCCAATCAATATCATTGTCCTCTTCTTGCCCATTAAAAACAAAACAAAACAAAACAACAAAACAAAATAAAACAAACCAAAACAAAACAAAACAATTCCAAGCATTTCTTTCAACTAATGATTTGAAAAACACAATGACCATTACAGTCTCTGGGGGTGTAAGATAAACTACTGGTTGAGACTGTGAAGAAAGCTTTGTAAGATCAGGCCAACCCAGAAACAAAAAGGTAATTTTTGCCCTTTACTTTTTTGTTTCTTCCTTGGTGTAACACTGTTGACATGCTGAAGGTAATCACAAAACACAGATGGGGAGAGATGCCACATGCTAAGGACAGGTGGCATAATAAAGCCAACAGTGCAGTGAATATCTAGGTACACACATCATTTCTCACATGCAAGTATAACAGAGAATAAATCCTCCTGAGAGGAGGTTAAGTCAAAAGAGTACACATCTCACATTTTGATGGATACTATCAAACTGTTCTTCTTAGAGATGGTAGCTATTTACGCTCTCACCAGTAATGTGAAGAGATTACCTACTTCCTGCAACCTCACGGTGACGGTCGAGTATAAAACTTTTTGATCTTTGTCAATGTGATGGATAGAAATATTTCATCATTTCAATTTGCATCACTTTTTGGATGAAGTTATGAAAATTTCATGTTTATGAGCCAAATAATTTTTTTTCATGTTCAGTGTCCATTTTTCTAATGGGTTGTCATTTCTTATGGATTTGTATAGAATCTTTTGGACAGGAAGAACTAACCTTTCATTTGTAGTGTCATAAGTATTTCATCTCAATTTGGTTTTTCACTCTGTTTATGGTGGTTTTGTCCTGCAGAAATATTTACTTTTTTCATAGATTATCAATCTTTTCTTTATGGTTCCTAGATTTTGACTTTTACCTTAGAAAGATCTTACCCACCCCCGATTATAAAGCAAATTCTGCCATACTATTCTAACTAATTTTGCTTATCATTATTATGGTTTCATTTTCAGCATTTGAGCCTTTGACTATCTGGAATTTATTTAAAGTAAGAAGTAATATAGGAATAAAATAATTTTTTAAATTCCAGATGGCTCACCAGGTGTCCCCAAGCTATTTAAGAAATATTCTATATTTTCATCACTGTTAAAGCCAATGATTCACTTTAAAATATTGCATGTTTTGATGGTTATTTCTGGATGGTATTTTGTTCTATTTGTTTCTCTATTTATTCCATGTGATTTTAAGTATTGTAGCTATATTAACATCTGATAGAGATAGTCCTCTCTGTCTTTGTCTCTGTCTCTCTCTTTTTTTTGGTCAGAATTTCCTGGATATTTTTGTATGATAAATTCTACATTAATTTATAATCATCATGTCACTTTTGAGAAAAGAAAGCCCTACTGATATTTTTTATTTTTAATTTTCTTTATTTATTTTTAAGATTTTATTTATTTATTTGAAAGAGAGAAAGAGAGCACATGTGCGTGTGCGTGTGTGGGAGTGCACACGAGCAAGGGGAGGTGTGGAGGGAGAGGGAAAAGCAGACTCCCTGCTCAGCAGGGAGCCGGATTAGGGGCTCAATCCTAGGACACTGAGATCATTACCTGAGCCTAAGGCAGACACTTAACAGACTGAGCCACCCAGGCAACCCCCTACTGATATTTTAATTGGCATTTCATTCCATGCATATATTCCACGCACATTTTTTTTAAAGATTTTATTTATTTATTTGCCAGAGAGAGAGAGAGCTAGAGAGCAGGGGGAGCGGCAGGCAGAGGGAAAAGCAGGCTCCCTGCAGAGCAAGGAGATCCATGTGGGACTTGATCCCAGGACTCTGGGATCATGACCTGAGCTGAAGGCAGATGCCTAACTGACTGAACCACCCAGGCATCCCTTCCATGCACATTTTAAATTTTGATTCTTTTGCCAAAATATGGTTTATACTTTTCTATTTATTCAAATCTTCTTTGTGTCTTTCAGTAATATTTGCAAGTTTTTAAAATAGAAATATTTCATGTGTTGTAGAGTTTTCTGGGTCTCCCTTCCTTCAATCTGTCCATACTTCTTCCTTTCCTTCCTCCCTTGCTCATCTCCCTCCCCTGGGATGCTTTCTTTCTTGCCTTCTTTCCTTTCCCCCCTCTTGCTTTCCCCTCCTCTCTTCCTTCCTTCCTTCTTTATTCCTCCCTCCCCTTTTCTTTCTACTTAGGATTTTGTAGGCACTATTCTTCTGTATTTTAGGGTTGAATACTGAAGGGAGAAATCTAATGACAGATTTACTTATTTTGTAATTTGTAGATGACTTTTCCCCCCTAAATGCTCAAGAATTCTTTAACTGTGTAGTTCCATAACTTTATTAGGAAATGTCTTAATGTATTCTGTATAAAATGTTTCTTGAAAAATTATTTACCACCTCAATTTATTTAATCAAGTCTTTTTTTATTTCTTAAATTATATCTTTGAAACCCTTTATCTGCTCTAATAATTTTTCTTCTCCAGGGATATCCTTTATGCATAGTTCCATTTCTTTTTTTAATTTAAATTCAATTTAGTTAACATATAGTGTAGTATTGCCTTCAGGACTAGAATTTATTGATTCATCACTTACATATAACACCCAGTGCTCAATACAAGTGCCCTCCTTAATGCCCATCACCCATTTAGCCCATCCCCCACACAGCAACCCTGGGCTTGTTTCCTATATTTAAGAGTCTCTCTTTTTTTTCCACGCAGAATGTGCCCTCTTTAATACCCATCACCAGGCTAACCCATCCCCCCAACCCCTTCCCCTCTAGAACCCCCAGTCCATTTCTCAGAGTCCATTGTCTCTCATGGTTCGTCTCCCCCTCTGATTTACTCCCCTTCATTCTTCCCCTCTTGCTATCTTCTTTTTTTTCTTAACATATATTGCATTATTTGTTTCAGAAGTACAGATCTGTGATTCAACAGTCTTGCACAATTCACAGCGCTCACCAAAGAACATACCTTCCCCAATGTCTATCACCCAGCCATGCTGTCCCTTCCAGCCGCCCACCACTCCAGCAATACTCAGTCTGTTTCCTGAGATTAAGAATTCCTCATATCAGTGAGGTCATATGATACATGTCTTTCTCTGATTGACTTATTTCACTCAGCATAACGCCCCCCAGTTCCATCCACGTCGTTGCAAATGGTAAGATCTCATTCCTCTTGATGGCCACATAATATTCCATTGTGTATATATACCACATCTTCTTTATCCATTGATCTGTCGATGCACATCTTGGCTCTTTCCACAGTTTGGTTATTGGGGACATTGCTGCTATAAACATTGGGGAGCAAGTACCCCTTCGGATCCCTACATTTGTATCTTTGGGGTAAATACCCAGTAGTGCAATTGCTGGATTGTATGGTAGCTCTATTTTCAACTTTTTGAGGAACCTCCATACTGTTTTCCAGAGTGGTTGCACCAGCTTGCATTCCCACCAACAGTGTAGGAGTGTTCCCCTTTCTCGGCATCCCCGCCAACATCTGTCATTTCCTGACTTGCTAATTTTAGCCATTCTGACTGGTGTGAGGTGGTAACTCATTGAGGTTTTGATTTGGATATCCCTGATGCCGCGCGATGTTGAGCATTTTTCATGTGTCTGTTGGACATTTAGATGTCTTTTTTGGAAAAATGTCTGTTCATGTCTTCTGCCCATTTCTTGATTGGATTATTTGTTCTTTGGGTGTTGAGTTTGATAAGTTCTTTATAGATTTTGGATACTAGCCCTTTATCTGATATGTCATTGGCAAATATCTTCTCCCATTCTGTCGGTTGTCTTTTGGTTTTGTGGACTGTTTCTTTTGCTGTGCAAAAGCTTTTTATCTTGATGAAATCCCAATAGTTCATTTTTGCCCTTGCTTCCCTTGCCTTTGGCGATGTTTCTAGGAAGAAGTTGCTGCGGCTGAGGTCGAAGAGGTTGCTGCCTGTGTTCTCCTTTAGGATTTCGATGGACTCCTGTCTCACATTGAGGTCTTTCAACCATTTGGAGTCTCTTTTTGTGTGTGGTGTAAGGAAATGGTCCAGTTTCATTCTTCCTCATTCTTCATGTGGCTGTCCAATTTTCCCAACACCATTTGTTGAAGAGACTGTCTTTTTTTCCACTGGACATTCTTTCCTGCTTTGTCAAAGATGAGTTGACCATAGAGTTGAGGGTCCATTTCTGGACTCTCTCTTCTGTTCCATTGATCTATGTGTCTGTTTCTGTGCCAGTACCATACTGTCTTGATGATGACAGCTTTGTAATAGAGCCAGAAGTCTGGAAATGTGATGCCGCCAGCTTTGCTTTTCTTTTTCAACATTCCTCTGGCTATTCGGGATCTTTTCTGGTTCCATACAAATTTTAGGATTATTTGTTCCACTTCCTTGAAAAAAGTGGATGGTATTTTGATGGGGATTGCATTGAATATGTAGATTGCTCTAGGTAGCATTGACATCTTCACAATGTTTTTCTTCCAATCCAACGGAACGTTTTTCCATTTCTTTGTGTCTTCCTCAATTTCTTTCAGGAGTATTTTATAGTTTTCTGAGTATAGATCCTTTGCCTCTTTGGTTAGATTTATCCCTGGGTATCTTCTGGTTTTGCATGCAATTGTAAATGGGATTGACTCCTTGGTTTCTCTCTCTTCTGTCTGTTGTTGGTGTATAGGAATGCCACTGATTTCTGTGCATTGATTTTATATCCTGCCACTTGACTGAATTCCTGTATAAGTTCTAGCAGTTTTGGGGTGGAGTCTTCTGGGTTTTCCACATAAAGTATCATATCATCTGCCAAGAGTGAGAGTTTGACTTCCTCCTTGCCAGTTTGGATGCCTTTGATTTCTTTTTGTTGTCTGATTGCTGTGGCTAGGACTTCTAATACTATGTTGAATAGCAGTGGTGATAGTGGACATCCCTGCCGTGTTCTTGACCTTAGGAGGAAAGCTCTCAGCTTTTCCCCATTGAGAATGATATTCGCTGTAGGTTTTTCATAGATGGCTTTTATGATATTGAGGTTTGTACCCTCTATCCCTATGCTCTGAAGAGTTTTGACCAAGAAAGGATGCTGTACTTTGTCAAATGCTTTTTCTGCATCTATTGAGAGGATCATATGATTCTTGTTCTTTCTTTTGTTAATGTATTGTATGACGTTGATTGTTTCTGGATGTTGAACCGGCCTTGCAGCCCAGGGATAAATCCCACTTGGTGTGGTGAATAATCCTTTTAATGTACTGTTGGATCCTATTGGCTAGTTTTTTGGTGAGAATGTTTGCATCCATGTTCATCAAGGATATTGGTCTGTAATTCTCCTTTTTGATGGGGTCTTTGTCTGGCTTTGGGATCAAGGTAATGGTGGCCTCATAAAACGAGTTTGGAAGTTTTCCTTCCATTTCTATTTTTTGGAACAGTTTCAGGAGAATAGGTGTTAATTCTTCTTTAAATGTTTGGTAGAATTCCCCTGGGAAGCCATCTGGCCCTGGGCTTTCGTTTGTTGGGAGATTTTTGATGACTGCTTCCATTTCCTTAGTGGTTATAGGTCTGTTTAGGTTTTCTATTTCTACCTGGTTCAATTTTGGTAGTTGATACATCTCTAGGAATGCATCCCTTTCTTCCAGGTTATCTAAATTGCTGGCATAGAGTTGCTCATAATACGTTCTTATAATTGTTTGTATTTCTTTGGTGTTGGTTGTGATCTCTCCTCTTTCATCATGATTTTGTTGATTTGGGCCATTTCTCTTTTCTTTTCGATAAGTCTGGCCAGGGGGTTATCAATCTTATTAATTCTTTCAAAGAACCAGCTCCTAGTTTTGTTGATCTGTTCTACTGTTCCTTTGGTTTCTAGTTCATTGATTTCTGCTCTGATCTTTATTATTTCTCTTCTCCTGCTGGGTTTAGGCTTTAGTTGCTGTTTTTTCTCTAGCTCCTTTAGGTGTAGGGTTAGGTTGTATATTTGAGACCTTTCTTGTTTCTTGAGAAAGGCTTGGATTGCTATATAGTTTCCTCTTAGGAGTGCCTTTACTGCATCCCAAGGACTTTGAACAGTTGTGTTTTCATTTTCATATGTTTCCATGAATTTTTTAAATTCTTCTTTAATTTCCTGGTTGACCCATTCATACTTTAGTAGGATGCTCTTTAGCCTCCATGTATTTGAGTTCTTTCCGACTTTCCTCTTGTGATTGAGTTCTAGTTTGAAAGCATTGTGGTCTGAAAATATGCAGGGAATAATCCCAATCTTTTGGTACCAGTTGAGACCTGATTTGTGACCTAGGATGTGATCTATTCTGGAGAATGTTCCATGGGCACTAGAGAAGAATGTGTATTCCGTTGCTTTGGGATGGAATGTTCTGAATATGTCTGTGAAGTCCATTTGGTCCAGTGTGTCCTTTAAAGTCTTTATTTCCTTGTTGATCTTTTGCTTAGATGATCTGTCCATTTCAGTCAGGGGGGTGTTAAAGTCCCCCACTATTATTGTATTGCTGTTGATGTGTTTCTTTGCTTTTGTTATTAATTGCCTTATAAAAGTGGCTGCTCCCATGTTAGGGGCATCGATATTTACAATTGTTAGATCTTCTTGTTGGAGAGACCCTTTAAGTAGGATATAGTGTCCTTCCTCATCTCTTATTACAGTCTTTGTTTTAAAACCTAATTTGTCTGATATAAGGATTGCCACCCCAGCTTTCTTTTGGTGTCCATTAGCATGGTAAATTGTTTTCCACCCCCTCCCTTTCAATGTGGTGTTGTCCTTGGGTCTAAAATGAGTCTCTTGCAGACACCATATTGATGGGTCTTGTTTTTTAATCCAATCTGATAGCCCATGTCTTTTGATTGGGGCATTGAGCCCATTTACATTCAGGGTAACTATTGAAAGGTATGAATTTAGTGCCATTGTATTGCCTGGAAGGTGACTGTGACTGTATATTGTCTGTGTTCCTTTCTGGTCTATGCTGCTTTTAGGCTCTCTCTTTGCTTAGAGGACCCCTTTCAATATTTCTTGGAGGGCTGGTTTCATGTTTGCAAATTCCTTTAGTTTTTGTTTGTCCTGGAAGCTTTTTATCTCTCCTTCTATTTTCAGTGACAGCCTAGCTGGATATAGTATTCTTGGCTGCCTATTTTTCTCGTTTAGTGCTCTGAAGATATCATGCCAGTCCTTTCTGGCCTGCCAGGTCTCTGTGGATAGGTCTGTTGCCAATCTAATGTTTCTACCATTATAGGTTACAGATCTCTTCTCCGGAGCTGCTTTCAAGATTTTCTCTTTGTCTCTGAGACTCGTAAGTTTTACTATTAGATGTCGGGGTGTTGACCTATTTTTATTGATTTTGAGAGGGGTTCTCTGTGCCTCCTGGATTTTGATGCCTGTTTCCTTCCCCACCTTAGGGAAGTTCTCTGCTATAATTTTCTCCAATATACCTTCTGCCCCTCTCTCTCTTTCTTCTTCTTCTGGGATCCCAATTATTCTAATGTTGTTTTGTCTTATGGTATCGCTTATCTCTCGAATTCTGCCCTGGTGATCCAGTAGCTGTTGCTCTCTGTTTTTCTCAGCTTCTTTATTTTCCATCATTTGGTCTTCTATATCACTATTTCTCTCTTCTGCCTCATTTATCCTAGCAGTTAGCACCCCCATTTTTGAGTGCACCTCATTAATAGCCTTTTTGATTTTGACTTGGTTAGATTTTAGTTTTTTTATTTCTCCATGAAGGGTTTCTCTAATAACTTCCATGTTTTTTTCAAGCCCAGTATCTTTAAAATCATGATTGCGAACTCTAGGTCCAACATTGTACTAATGTCCTTATTGAGTAGGTAAGTCCCTGGCAGATGGTACTACCTCTTGTTCTTTTTGTTGAGGTGACTTTTTTCATCTTGTCATTTTGTCCAGAGGAGAATAGATGAATGAGAGAACAAAATGTTAACAGGTTAACAATGTCCCCAGCAAATATACTCTAAAAAAATCAGAAAAGACCTGAAACCAGGGGAGAAGAAAGGAGAAGAAAGAAAAAAGAAAGAGAGAGAAAAAAGAAAAAGATAAAAAGAAACAAAAATTGAACAAAACAAAACAAAAAACCAGAATATGATCAAATATGATCAGGCTAGTGCATAGATCAGTGGCATGCACTAGATTTTGGGTGTATTTTGGTCTTTTAGAAGAAAGTGCCTCCTAAAATTTTAAAGATAGAAAGACTTATGTATGTACAAAATAAGGGTTGATATAATGAAGGGATGTAATATGACTGTAAAGATGAAAATTATAAAAGATTTTATAAAAGGAATTGATAAGATAAGAAGTTGTTTGAAGAAAGAAAGAAGAAGATTTAAAAGAAAAAAAAGGGAGAGAATGTGATCAGGCAGGAGACTAGAACAAAGCCATACACTAGTGATTTAGGGTATATTTTGATCTGTTAGAAGAAACTGTATCACAAAATTTTAAAGAGAAAACAACTTATATATATATGCCAAAAATAAGGGTAACTACTATGAAGGGATAGAATATGACTCTAAAAATGCAAAATAAAAAAAAAATTTTTTAAAGGGATTGATAAGATGTTGGTTGAAAAAGGGAAAAAGAAAAATTAAAAAAAAAACAGTTAAAAAAATTAACTTTGAAAGACTAATGAATCATGGTAAAAAAGCCATGAATTCTATGTGCAGTATTCCCCTAGCGCTGGAGTTCTCCCATTCTCCTTGATCGGTAAACTTGGCCTTGGCTGGCTGTTCGTGCTGATCTTCTGGGGGAGGGGCCTGTTGCCATGGTTCCCAAATGTCTTTGCTGGAGGAGGAATTGCCCCGTCCTTGTGAGTCTGGGCTAAGCAATGTGCTCAGGTTTGCTCTCGGGAGCTTTTGTTTCCTGCAAGCTTTCCGCATGGCTTTGGAGGATGAGAGTGAAAATGGCGGCCTCAAATCTCTGCCCTGGAGGAGCCGAGAACTCGGGGCCCCGCTCCTCAGTGCGCCCCCGGAGAAAAGCAGTCAGTCACTCCCGTCTCCCTGGTCTCCGGCCGCACTCCATGCTCACCCAGCCTGTGACCGAGCGTTTGCATCTCTGGCACCTGACTTGGTGTGGAGTCTCCAAACCCAGCAGATCCCTGCGGTGCACTCTCCTGCCGCTCCTCCCGGAGGAGGAAGGGGAGTCTCCCTGGATCTGCTGCTTGTTGGGTCCCTGCTGGAGGAGCAGTGGCTCGACTGTGCCGCGGATCATGGTTTATGGCAACCCCAAGCTGAGAGCCTGTGCCTTGGCTCCATCTCTGCAGCCGGCCTCCCTGCTCCAATACCTGGGAGCTCTGCCGCTCTCTGGCACCCCCGGTCTTTCTGTGACTCTAAGGGTCCTGAGACCACACTGTCCCGCGAGGGTTCCACCCCCTGCTTAGCCACTGGAGTGACGTCCCTCAGCGGAGCCGACTTCTAAAAGTTCCGATTTTGTGTTCTGCGGCTCTATCATTTGCCAGAAGCGGCAGATGGAGGCCCCCTCCCCCGCCGTCTATCCTCCCGAATATCGCCTCGGATTCACTTCTCCGCACGTCCTACCTTCCAGAAAGTGGTCGCTTTTCTGTTCAGGGTTGTTGCTATTCTTTTCTTCGATCTCCTGTTGAGTTCATAGGTGTTCAGAATGGTTTGATTCTTATTCAGCTGAATTCCTGAGACCAGAGGAAATCCAGGTCTCCTACTCCTCTGCCATCTTGTTCCACCCCTATTTAAGAGTCTCTTATGATTTGCCTCCCTCTCTGTTTTTATTTACTTTATTTTTCCTTCTCTTCCCCTATGTTCATCTATTTTGTTTCTTAAATTCCACATGAGTGGAATTTTATTTTAATACAAAAATCATAATCATATGATATTTGTTTTTCTCTGAGTGACTTATTTCGCTTAGTATAATACACTCCAGTTCTATCCACAATGTTGCAAATGGCAAGATTTCATTCTTTTTGATCACTAATATTTCATTTTATAAATATATATATATACATCAGTCGGTGGACATTTGGGCTCTTTCCATAATTTGGCTATTATTTATAGGGATGCTATAAACATTGGGGTGCATGTGCCCCTTCGAATCAGCATTTTTGTATCCTTTGGATAAATACCTAGTAGTGCAATTGCTGTGCCATAGGGTAGTTCTGTTTTTAACTTTTTGAGGAATCTCCATATTGTTTTTCAGAGTAGTTGCACCAGTTTGCATTCCCACCAACTGTACAAAAGGGTTCCTCTTTCTCCACATCCTATTGTTTCCTTGAATTGTTAATTTTAGCCATTCTGATAGGTGTGAGGTGGTATCTCATTGTGGTTTTGATTTGTAGTTCCCTCAGGAAGAGTGATGTCTTTCATTTATCTTCCATATCTCTTATTGTCCCTTAGTTTTTCAAACTGTTTCTTGATGGTTTTCATTCCTTTTACTAGCATTTCTCAGCCTTGTACCCCTTGTCTTTTACTGGATTATCAACAATATATATTTTCTCTTTTGATGGTTGTAGTGTACCTTTTAAAAATGTTTATGCATTTTTTCTTATGCTTCCTCCCATACTTTCAAGGCTTATTTTTCCTGAGCTCCCATTTTCCCATCCTATATTTCCTGTGTTTGTATCTATACCTTATCTTTATATAAAAAAGTTTTGGATTCACGGAAACATATATCCTGATTTTAACCTGGTCTGTAGAAACATTTTCTAAACGTTGTTTTCTTTTTTCCTCTGTTTTCCCCCTGAGAATACCTCTGTAGAAAGATAATGCTTTTTTAAATTACTTATTTTTGGATCTTGCAATATTATATACAGAGGAATGTTTGTAGAAAGTTCCAGGGTAGAATTCAAGATAGCAGGAATTCTTTCTGGTTTGAAATAAAGCTCTATGACGCAGGGTTTTCTGTATGTGTTCCCTTACTCCTCTAAGATCAACATAGATCAGGAGCTCTAGTGATGATCATAGTTGTTTGCCTTCTACCCTAACTAACTGACAAGACTCCTCTCTACAAGTACAACATGACTGTGTTTCCTCAGTCCTTGGTGGCCCTGCTACTCCATGATGCCAAATAGGGCTGAGGAAAGATCCCACTGTCAAATTGGGAGCTCACTTCCTGTCATTCCAAATAAAGGTTTATTAATTTTGATCTTTATGGGGAGAATTTAATGGGAAATTTTTTTTAAGATTTTATTTATTTGAGAGAGAGAATGAGATAGAGAGAGACAGCTTGAGAAGGGGGGAGGGTCAGAGGGAGAAGCAGACTCCCCGCTGAGCAGGCAGCCCGATGAGGGACTCGATCCTGGGACTCCAGGATCATGACCTGAGCTGAAAGCAGTCGTTTAACCAACTGAGCCACCCAGGCGCCTGGGAAAAATTTTTTTTGGTTAGGTTTGTCCAAGATCAAAAACCTTAGGTGTCTTCTGTTGGAATCTTCCTGCATCTCTCCTCCCCCAAAATATTTTTTTAAAAATTTTGCTGGATTTGGTAGCATTTCCTCATTTGTTGTAGTTTGTGGTTAGAGATGTCCATCCTAAATTTGAAATTCATCTTGTTGGATACACTTTGTATAATAATTTAATCACACAGCAATATTCACTGTGTTATAAAATAGAACTCTATTCTCATCACATGCATTAACTTCTATTCATAGATATCACCATGGCAGGCGCTGTCCATCATAAACAAAGAAAATTTATATTTTTAAAGAAACATTTCCAGCTGCTACCCCATTTTGTACCTTTTAAGGAAAATTAGATAATGAGAGTTGAATTTTCTTTACCTATTAAAATAACTGATGCTCTCCTTAGATATACTTGGGAACTTCTCAGGAATCCTAAGGCATCAGATATCAAATCTGTAATGTAGTTCTCATGAGAAGTAAGCTGAGAATAAAATGAAGAAAAAATACTCAATCATTGAAAAAAGCACATTTGCTCCCTCTGGAGAGGCTTCCAGAAAAAAGAGCTTGGTTGCTTATACCAAATCAGGGCCAATTTAAAAATAGGGGATAGTAATCTCTTTACTATTTTGTTTGTTGGTGTATTCAGTCTATTATGTGATTCCCAATTTTGTGTTTCCAACCTTTGGAAAGCATTCTTCCATCCCCACTTGTTTATCACTGCAGTTCATACTGGTTTTCAGAGCACCAGCTCATTAGATGGTGGCAAAATAATTCCAGTTTTGCTTTTGGTGATCTGAAATGCTCTTCCTATCTTTATAACCATCCATAGCTAAAAGTAGGTGAGTTGGAGAAAGAAAATCAGAGAGAATCAATGTCAGGGAAGAGGTAATGGAAAATTGAATTTTTTTCTGGTCTTAAGCCCTAGCTGTAATTACTCATGTGTTATCTTTTCTTCACATTCCTTCTCCAGGATCCTCTCTTGTCCCTGCCACACCTTTCATCACTTGGGATCTCCTTTAAAATTATTTCTATAACTCTTACGGTAGTAAATACTGAGGGGTTACTTACAAGATTGTTACAGATGTTGAGCACCACCACCTCAAAACTGTAAAATTCGTCTTTGAGCAAATACGATGTTGGCCAATTTAATTCTGAGACACAAATTGCTAATGTATACTTACATGCCTGTGAAGTAGAAAAAGGTCACTGAGGATCTGTTCATCTGATGTTACATAAAACACTGAGATTCTCTGCAAAATTAAGAAAAAAAAGATTGTAGGACTTACTTGAACTACTCTTATTTCTGTGTCCTCCAAAAACAGGATCAGAGGCACCAAGCCTCCAAGAACCACATCATTCAGCATCCATGTGTACTGACTCATGTCCCTGAGTAATTCACCAAAGTGTTGAATGGCCATACTCCGAATGCCTCCATTACTCTAGAATATGCACACAGAAAAAGGCCTCATTTGAGGATATCACTGGGTTCTTTTCTTTAAGCAGAGGGAGATATATATCTCACACTTTAATATATATATGTTTAATATATTTACATGTATATATACTATATGTGTATATATACCGTGTAGATATGTGTTCATACATACATATATAATTATTATCAATTACTTTTATTTTGTTTTTAAAAATTTTTTAAGGTTATTTATTTATTTGTCAGAGAGAGAGAGAGAGAGCACAAGTGGAGGAGGGGTAAAGGGTGAAGCAGGCTCCCTGCTAAGCGAGGAGCCCAACGTGGGACTCGATTCTAGGACCCCAGCTCATGACCTGAGCATAACACAGATGCTTAATCTACTGAGCCACCCAGGCATCCTTATCATTTGTTTTTAGAAAAGATTCACCTGGGTCTAAGTAGTCAGCTCTTTTTTTGATTGTAAAATAAAGATTTGCTTACCAAAATTCAAAATGCATTAGAAAAATTCCCTGTGAAAAGTGTTTTCTTAGGGGGCGCCTGGGTAGCCCAGTCTTTGGGTGTCTGCCTTTGGCTCGGGCATGATCCCAGGGTCCCGGAATCGAGCCTCGCATAGGGCTCCGTGCTCCGCGGGAAGCCTGCTTCTCCCTCACCCACTCCCCCTGCTTGTGTTCCTTCTCTCACTGTCTCTCTCTCTGTCAAATAAATAAATCTTAAAAAAAAAAAAAAAAGAAAAGTGTTTCTTAAATTTAGGAAGACAGTATTTAATAATGTCCTAAAAAGATAAACTGGAATAATCTGTATAACCTGGAAGTAATTTCTGTAAAGGTACTTAAAGTAAAGCAACATGGTGTATTCAAATGCTGTAGATCTTTGCAGATTGCCAGTGAATACCAATGGGAGCTCTTTGCATACTGGCGTAGAACCAGCTTTCTAAGGCCTTGCTTATGCCAGATAGGAAGGTTATGGGATTATAAAGAGGTAGAAGAGAAAAATTGCAAGTTAGAGAAGAGGTTAATTTTTTAAAAAATATAATATCACCTTCCAGTTTTTAGGAAATGTTTATGATTTCATTAATTTTTTTTTTTTTTTTTACTTTCTGTTCTCAGGAACATATCAGATATATTCCCAAGAAAATACAAATGGCTAATATACCTTCTTATGTTGTATATGTGGATCAAAGTGAAAACAGAAAGCAATGGTCATCAAATCATGTCCTAGGGGCTGGAAAGCTGATGTAAATGAGCAAAGCAGGTGGCATTCAAGGAAAGCAGGGAGACCAGGGAAGCTGAGACAAAGGAAAGCTCTGGCCCTCTCTCAGAGAGGGCATCCAGCTCCTGCAGAGTGTTGCCAGGTAGTTTTGTGGGCTCTAGTATTCTCAAATCTTCTGAAACTTCATTTACAATTCAGATTTCTGTGAGAAATCTCCCAGTTTAAAAAATATTGGACTTACACTGTTTGAGACTCAAACTTAACACACCTGCAAGTTGTATTCATCTGTGGGTTACCTGTTTGTATCCTTGGTCTACAGGAAGATATACGCTAACCATTGAAAGCCTATCTGGACTAGTGGAAAGAGCTTTGAAATGCCCCACACCCGCTGAAATCCCGGTTTTGTCCCCCAAAGACTGGGTAAGCTTGAGCAAGTTATTTTTTCTTTTCTTTTTAATTTTTTTCTCATTTGTATTTTTAATCAGAACATTGCTATTCATTTTTTTCTTAACTCTTTCTTATAAGCACCAAATTTTAATATCTAGGTAAATCTTTTGGGAAACAGCATCAAGTACGAAACAATGATGTTCATTCCTCCAACCAAATTTGAAGTCTACCAAAGCAAAAACAAAAAGCACCCCCAACACACACAAAAAAGTAACAAAAATCACATTCTAGGGGTTCAGTGCATTTAGCAGCCTTCCCTGTGCTGTCTAATCATTCTTCAGCTGACTTTCAAAAAAAAAACAAAACAACAAAAAACCACCATCAACAACCCACCCTAGCTCATCAACATATACATTTTCCATTTGCTTTTCTAAAAATTAAAAATAATAATTAAAAAAAAAAGAAAACCTGAAAGAATTCATAATCAATTGTCTGACTCATTCCAATCTCCTGTATGGCATATGAAGGTCAGGAAGGCTATTTGCAGCACACACGATTAGGGGATACAGGTCTTCAAGGTTTAGCTTTCTTCCAAACCGTAAAATACAGGTCCAAGTTTGAAGTAACACAGAGGAACTCCTTCAAGAATTCCACAAGACAATACAGGTGCCAGTGCTGTTTTTCATAGAGTGATAGGGCTTCCCTCAAATTGACACATTTACCCTGTGTGAAATATTTCCCATCCTGTTTCAGTACTTTCACTGAGAGGTCAAGAATCAATCTGAGAAACTCCCATGTGGAATCTTCTTCTGGAGATGTGGCGATTGGAACAGCTGTCAAATCATTAATCATATAGTCAAACTCTCTCCCTTCTTTGGTTTACCTCTTCGGCACTGGAATACAGTCTTCTAGTAGGACCTGAGAGCAGTCTCCTTTAAGACTGTGTAAGACATGGCCACATGATTTTCGCATGTGTTTCTTACATCCATCCATTTGGCCAATCTCTTGCCATAGTGACCATCTTTGGTTTCAGTTTGACTATTTCACATAAAATGCCCCATCTCCACCCCCCAGAATCAGTGCGTCTTTGCCTCTTTATTTAGTCTTTCCCACTGTGCATGATGGCCTGGGGATACCCAAATCACTCTCCGCCAGAGTAACAGCCCCACTAAGGATTAGAGTATTTCCAAACTGCTTCGATTGTAGAATTTTAGTGTTCTGATAAAGTGAATCTCCATCATACACCACTACATCTATGTCTTACTCAACCAGGCGACCATTACTGGTGGGTCGGTATCTGTCTATGGCCCTTCCTCAAACTATGGGTGGTCATTGCTTCACCCGGCCAGTACTGTCCTGACTCAAGCCTTTCATTCTTGCTTCTCTTTTGTTCAAAAGACTGGCGGTAACTCTGAAGGTCTGACACCACCAATCCATGTGGGTAAATTCTCAAATTAGCAAAGCTGACATTTTTGTTCATGTTGGTCGCTAAATAACTGTGGTCTTGACAGGTGTGCACTGACTCCATCATCCCTTCCTCCTGGAACATGGAGCTGATGTTCTCACCATCAGCTTTGGCACGGAGCTTGGAGTCCAGGTGCTGTGCGGTGCTGTTGCCCTAGGGAGCCGAGGCCTTGTGTCATGCCTGGGGGAGGTGGCCAGGGAGACTGTGGGCTGCAGGCCTGTCATTGTTTTTCTTTAAATATGGAGAAACACAGTATCATAGTTTCATTGATATCCTAATATTTTTCAAACACTCTATCTCCAAGGAATGACTTAGGGTAAATTGATATTTGGTCATTTTCTCTTCTCTCTGATTTTGCTTCTTTTCACTTGGTGTGGTTTGATTATTTATTTAGTTTAGTTTCATTTTTTTTCCCCCAAGTGATTTCATTTTGAAAATATTTTTTTTTTACATGGACATTCCAACTACTTACTAGCTGTGTGAACTTGCCAAATATTCACTTCTCTTTGCTTCATTTTCCTTGTATGTAAACTGGATAATAGCAATAGTTGTTTAGAGAATTATATAAGATAGTACATGTAGATCCCTTAGAATAGTGACTGGTACTTAGTAAATGCTCAATAAATCCAGCCACTATTATTATTACTATTATTATCCTTATGTCTTTTTGAAAATAATTCTTGCCATTAAATTACTGCTTTCTATAATTTAATAATATTATTCCCTTCTTCAATGAAATCTGGATAATTAAGAACTTATAAATTTTTGGAAAATAATTTTCTATGAAATAATTATCTGATTCACAAACAACTCATTATGTAAGTCTTTAAATATAAATATTCCATATGGCATACCAAAGTGTCTTTGCTTATTAAAGTATGTTACTGTCATCCAACTTTTCTGGAATACATTTACCATACAAAACAAGAATTTTCAAAGTGCACAACTTTTTGATTAAAGATCTTTTATTTTTTTTAAATGATTTTATTTATCAGAGAGAGAGAGAGAGAGAGAGAGAGAGAGCACAAGTAGGGGGAGGGGCAGGCAGAAGGAGAAGTAGGCCCCCTCTGAGCAAGGAGCCCAATTCTGGACTCGATAACAAAACCCTGAGATCATGACTTGAGCTGAAGACAGATGCTTAGCCAACTGAGCCACTCAAGCATCCCAATGAAAGATCTTTTGAGTTTTATATGATAATAACAAACACACTGGGAACACTAACATGTCATCTCTAATGTCCATAATACACCTTCTACTCTTTCTATTTTATTGGGGGGATTACTGAAGCAGTAAGAAACTGAATCACCTGCTTAGGTGGAGCCAGAATAATGATTTGAACCCAGGCAGCCCTGATCTAGGGTCAGCCAATATATAGCCCTAAGCTACATACAATTTCTCTTTCCTCCAAAGACAGAGGCTGTTCTTTGATTCTCCTCTCTTAGGGACAAACTTTTCCAGGTTCTCACAGTGTAGTTATATATATGTATATATATATATATATATCTCCACACACACACAAATATATAAAATGTAGTTGTATATGTATATAACTATATATATATATATATAGATAGATAGATAGATAGATAGATAGATAGTACTTCTTTTACTAATATTGTTATCTCTGGAGAAGAAATGGTAGCTCAGCACAAAATGACTATCTTCTGTTGATTTATTCTGAAATGTAATATCACTGCCTCAGCTGGGGCTTCAGCTTAATTATAAAACTTAATGATTTCACATATCTAACTGTGTAACTCACATGATCCATCAGAGGACAGTAGCTGGAAGCAATTCTAGTACACAAAGAGGAGTAGGTCACCTTGTCCAGTTTGACTAAAAGTCTTCGAAGGGTGATTAAGGCCCGAATTATAACAGTCTTGTCTTTTGAAAGGAAGGCATCCAAGATGGATATTAATAAGCTGCAGACATTTTCTATCTATATATAAAAGAGGAAAATGGTTGGATTTTGGAACTAGAAGGAGACTTGAGGTAGCATTTGGCACACACACGTCTGAGTTTGGGCAGCATGCAGTCATGTGCTGGGAATGCTTCACAAGATTCAATTGTCAAATTGTCAAAAACTTTGTAAGCTGATTGTTAAAACAGACTCTTAACTATAGAGAACAAACCGATGGTTGCCAGAGGGGAGGGAGGTGAGGGATGGCTGAAACAGGTGAAGGGGATTAAGAGTCCACTTACCACGATGAGCACTGAGTAATGTATAAAATTGTTGAATTGCCACATAGTACACCTGAAACTAATATAACACTGTATGTTTACTACACTGGAGTTAAAATTAAAAAGTCATTATTAAAAAAGTAAGTTTTAGAAAACTAGGAAGAAATAAAGGTAATAAATACTCAAAACTTATCACTTGCTATTTCTTTTGCTCCATTTTACTCTTATATACCTTTGAGGTTATTTACATGTATTATATCTGTATTGTGGAAATATTAAATAATGATGCACTACCAGGCATTTCTCCCCAATTCTATGTTTAATGATGTCCCTTTGATAGCTTGAAATTAGCCATGGTAAGAGTACACCAGAGCAATTGGTATTATTTCCAGAGAGCTGGTTGTTAAGCATTCACCAGCACACCATGAGCAGGATGACCTCTAAACCGGGTGCCGGTGACTCATGTGGACATGGGAGCTGCTGAGCTGCTGAGCCAGACCATGAGAGTCAATTGTGGATCAGAGATAACAGAATAGAAAGCAAGGAAAAAGGCAAAAAGGAGACACCAAAGAAGAGAAACAAAGTCTGGAAAGAGACGAAGCAAAAGAAATAAACAAATACTATTTGCCAAAATAATAGTCAGAGGCCTTGTGTCTCTGAAAAGTTGTCTTTACCAATAAATAGTACGTGACCTCAACCCAGCTCACTCTCCACAGTTTCTCTCTTACTCTCCTAGATAACCTTGACATAGAATCTTCCTTTCAGTTGTTAATAACAGTGGGAAGAGCTCTAGACAAGGCAATAAATAACTCTGATTACTAAAAGAACATACACTGACTTCTGTGATTTATTTCAAGCAAACAGATCACGGCTCATTTCATTCTAAATGCAAAATGGGTGCCCACGGACAGTCTTTGAGCCTTTAGAGACAATGCTTAATAGATAAACAAGGATTTATTATTAAACTTATTAAATCAACAATGATTTATGGAATCAGCATAATTCCATTATGCAAGGTACTTTGGGATGGGTGAAATAGGTGATGGGATTAAAGAGGGCACTTGTGATGAGCACTGGGTGTGGTATGGAAGTGTTGGATCACTCAATTGTACACCTGAAACTAATATTACACTGTATGCTAACTAACTGGAATTTAAATAAAAACTTAAAAAAAAGACTTTATAAGAGAATTACAAAACATGCTTAGATTCGGTCTTCCTGGAAGGCAAGAAGTATTCACATGACTCAGTAGTAAAGCATGTAAGACAGTGGTTCTCAGGTTTAAACTATTAGAATCACCTGGAGGATTTTCAAAAACACAGGTTGGTGGGCCCCACCTCCATGATTTCTGATTCCACAGACCTGGGGTAGGGCCCAACAATTTATATTTATAACAAGTTTCTGGGAGATGCTGATACTGCTGGTTCAAGCATCATATATGGAGAACTATTGATATAAAGTATTGTATAAGCAAGTGCTCATAGTGGGTGTGGCTCTGAGAAGGATGTGACTGCCAGGTCAGAATATTCAGCAGAGTCTGACCTGAGCTGAGAAAGGAGACCAATGTGAATATGTATGGGTAAAGGAGGAATGTGCTGAATGGAAGACAAAACTTGAGCGAGTGCTCTGGGATAGGAATTAATGTGTCAGCAGGTGTGTATGTTGGAGGGGAAATTAACTTATGTGTGTCTGGTTTAGACTCTATGAGTTTGTGTAGGGCAATGCTGATCCATTCTAGGGGCAATGAATGATTTTCTAGGAAAAATATAAACAGGGTGCTTAAGCGTCTGGGTTTACTTACCACACTGCTTCCATTCAACCCAGGCTTTGAAATTGTTTTAGCTATACAGAAACTGAGAAATATCAGTGTTTTATCGGTAAGGATCTTGAGCAATATCAAATCTTAGATTGACTATGATGGTGACGGCATCCATAAAGCATACACTCACGTGCCTCATTGATAACTGGTGCCATGCTGGCGATTTTCTGAAGGCTCAGCTTGCTAACTGCAGGATTGGAGTCATTGACCCAGTTTCTGAAGAGAACCAAAAACTCTTCTGGGAATGGGTCCTTGAAGAAGTTATTCAGAAGCTGAAAGAAAACAGTTGATAAGTTCATAAGCAAAATTAAAGGCTAATGCACTATTTCTGCGCCACTCATAAAAATTGAGACATTTTCAGTAAAACTGAAGCACAAGTCTCACTAAAACTCCAGATACTTACACATATCCCCACACATATTTCTGTGTTCATTGGTTTTGTGTTCTCTGGAAGGAGAAGTAGCAGTCATAATAGGAAGCACATGCATATATATTTCTGTATATATCTACAGTTGACCCTTGAATTCTGTGGGTCCACTTATATACAGATTTTTTATAGCACAATATTGTAAATGTATTCCTCTTCTTCATGATTTTTTAAAATAACATTTTCTCTTCTATAGATTACTTTATTGTAAGAATATGGTATATAATACATACCACATACAGAATATGTGTTGTTTATGTTATTAGTAGTTAGGTTTTTGGAGAGTCAAAAGTTATATGTGGATTTTGGATGGTATGGGGGTCAGCATCCAACTCCCATGTTGTTAGGAGTTAAATATATGCATTAAATTTTTTTCCTCCCCATTGCTGGAAACTTAGTGACTCAATTTAAATTACCTCCCTCTCCCAGATTATAGTTAGGTGGGTGAGTTCCTTGACAGTGAATGTTTATATGTACTAGGAGGCTGTGCTTACTATGGGCCAGGTATTATGCTAGTAAGTAGGAATACAGTAGTGAGCAAAACAGTCTCAATCCATGACCTTGTGGGGCTTATAGACTAGCAAGAGAGACTGATATTGTACAATGATGCTATACTACACTATTCTAATGAAAACAGAGTTGCTAATTGTGATCAGTACTAGGAAGAAAAGTTCCAAGGTGCCACAAAAACATCTAAAGGAGAACTGAATTTAGACTGTGCAGTTGTAAACTGAATTTAGAATAAAAAGTGATATTTAGATTTGGACTTGAAAGCAGAGTTGGCATTAGCTAGATAAATTGTTTGGAGAAGATCTCCTCAAGGAGGGTAACCCATGTGCAAAGGCCTGTGGTAAATAAGCAGGGTGTGTTCGAACACCGGAAGGAAGGCCAGAGTGATAGGATGGGAAGGGTAGTGAGGTTGGTGGACAGGCAAGGCAGGTGGCTCAGGATGTGGAGGCTAGGTTATAGAGTTTTAGTCTTTAACAGCTAATACCCAAAATGAAGATGTGATTACCATCAGCTTTTATGCATCTAGTAACTAGCAGCCAAAATATACATATTTTTAAAATGCCTTAGAAACACAAGTGACAGTTTTAGAAAAAAAATTTCAAGAATTTAAAATATCACTAAGACAGGTCAAGTACACAGAAGAATAGAGAACAAGAGAGCACCAGTGAGAAGGGAGGGTAGATCATATATTCTTTTCAACATTCCAAACAACTTTCACAAAAATTAATTATCAGATCCAAAAAATCAATAACTTCCCTAAAGCAAATCATTTAAAAACCACCTTTAAAAAAATCATGGTATCTATAATAAAAGAAGAAACCAAGAAGAAAGTTTAAGTGGAAATACAAAAGCCTATAAGCACTTGGAAATTTAAGAGAAATCTCCTCTATTTTGTGGATCAAAATTATAAACCACAGAGGAAATCAAACATACAACAAAGATTACTGCAAAAACAATAAAAACAACAAAAATAAAATAGATGTTTACCCTGTGGTTGGAAGGAAATGCATAACTTGACTTTGCTTAAAAAGAAATGTTAAAAATGAATAAATTATTTATTTCCTGAAATTACAAGACATGAAATATCACAAGCAATAAGATTGAACTAAAGAAAATTGGCATAAGAAAATAATAAAGGTAGAAGCAGAGGTTATGGAATTGGGAAACAGAAAAACAGTGGAATTAATCAATCTAATGCCTGTGCTAGAAAAAAAAGCATTCAAATAGGCCAATTTTGACCAATATAATATAAAAAGTAGACATAAAATGAGCAGTGAGAAAAAGGGTGTGAAATAGATTAAAAACTTCACAAGAATATTGGATACTCTCTGTGTCAATGATTCTTAACCAAGGATGGGGACCAGGATCTTCTGGGGCAGCTTTTCTATATTACATATGCCGGGCTTTGTCCCAGTTATGAGGCAAAGAAAATTAGATAATTGAAATTGATTAGGAACAATGGAAGACTGATGGTTATTGATGTGTTATTTCCAAATATTATCAAGGTTAGTTCTTTTTGAGTGATCACCACACATCAAAACATAAAGGCATATTTTCCATTTATTTGGTACTATGTGAATATTCTTCTCCAACAATATTTCATTTAATGATTTTAAAATTCATTGATAATTTTTTCTTTATTTAGTTATCACACTGGAACTTGCAAAGGGGTAATTTTCCATGTCTAGCATTCCTTCTATATTTACTGGCTGGCATCCGTCGCTCTGTCTCTCTCTTCCAGCTCTCCGGGTTTGAGTCCCACCATGGACTCAAGCATTTAAAAAATTTTTTTTCCAATATATTATAATTATTTGCAGTCACTCTTTCTTTTGATGCTAAATTTGGCCTTTCAAGTTGACTTTTGTATCCTTTTGACGTGACCCATCTATCTTTGAACTTCTTTGCTTGTGGAAAAACTAGATGTCCCAGACTTATATTTTTCTTGCCCCTGAAATCAGCCATTTCTTCAAGGAGACAAGGTTCCTTTTAGTGAGCAATGATATTTGGCAACCATTAGAAATGAGTACTAGAATGTATTCATTGTTATTGGAATATTATGTCCTCTTGGCCTTTACTTGAAACTAAGAATTATTCTTTTTTATTTCTTAAGTCATGAGTTCATTTTGACAATGTTGATATATTCAATTCAAATATAACATAACAGAGTTTATGTTAACTTTTAACAGTTTTATGTTTGCTTCATCTTTTTCTTACCTGGAAAAACTTTTTGCCAATAGTGTTAATATATTCGTTTATTTGCTTTCTGCTATATGAATGCATACCAGAGTCTTAAAATTATATCATCAACATACGATATTCATAAAACTCCTCAGTAAAAGTGAATATTTCTTTACAGATTTTTTTTGTCCTTAGAATATATTTCACTAAGGATGTATATAGTCAAAGCACTATGTTCATAAGCTACTTGATATCCTTCACAAACGTGTGTGTGTGTGTGTGTGTTTGAGGGAGAGAGAGACAGAGAATCATATAATTCACCGAGAAAAACACTCAGATCATAATAGGTAAATGGGCAAAGGAGAGGTCAGATTATTCACAAAATGGAACTTTAAAGGCCAAGGCAAAAACATACAATTTAGGAAAATAATTTGATCAGAGGTAACAATATGTTATCTTTATTTTTTATATGTCAGGATCATATACCTAGAGAACCCAAGAGAATTGACAAAAATATTATTATATACAACAGAGTAGCTGAATTTAAGATAATACAGTTTTTTTCTATTCACTTTGTCATTTTTAAAAAATTTTTTTATTGTTATGTTAATCACCATACATTACATCATTAGTTTTTGATGTAGTGTTCCATGATTCATTGTTTGTGCATAACACCCAGTGCTCCACGCAGAATGTGCCCTCCTTAATACCCATCACCAGGCTAACCCATCCCCCCACCCCCCTCCCCTCTAGAACCCCCAGTCCATTTCTCAGAGTCCATCGTCTCTCCTGGTTCGTCTACCCCTCCGATTTACCCCCCTTCATTCTTCCCCTCCTGCTATCTTCTTCTTTTTTTTTTCTTAACATATATTGCATTATTTGGTTCAGAGGTACAGATTTGTGATTCAAAAGTCCTGCACAATTCACAGTTCTCACCATAGCACATACCCTCCCCAATGTCTATCACCCAGCCACCCCATCTCTCCCACCTCCCCCACCACTCCAGCAACACTCAGTTTGTTTCCTGAGATTAAGAATTCCTCATATCAGTGAGGTCATATGATACATGTCTTTCTCTGATTGACTTATTTCACTCAGCATAACACCCTCCAGTTCCATCCACGTCGTTGCAAATGGCAAGATTTCATTCCTTTTGATGGCTGCATAATATTCCATTATATCTATCTATCTATCTATCACATCTTCATTATCCATTCATCTGTCAATGGACATCTTGGCTCTGTCCACAGTTTGGCTATTGTGGTCATTGCTGCATTAAACATTGGGTACATGTACCCCTTTGGATCTCTACATTTGTATCTTTGGGGTAAATACCCAGTAGTGCAATTGCTGGATCGTATGGTAGCTCTATTTTCAACTTTTTGAGGAACCTCCATAGTGTTTCCCAGAGTGGCTGCACCAGCTTGCATTCCCACCAACAGTGTAGGAGGGTTCCCTTTTTTCCGCATCCCCACCAACATCTGTCAGTTCCTGACTTGTTAAATTTAGCCATTCTGACTGGTGTGAGGTGGTATCTCATTGAGATTTTGATTTGGATTTCCCTGATGCTGAGCGATGTCGAACACTTTTTCATGTGTCTGTTGGCCATTTGGATGTCTTCTTTGGAAAAATGTCTGTTCATGTTTCTGCCCATTTCTTGATTGGATTATTTGTTCTTTGGGTGTTGAGTTTGATAAGCTCTTTATAGATTTTGGATACTAGCCCTTTATCTGATATGTCATTTGCAAATATTTTCTCCCGTTCTGTCTGTTGTCTTTTGGTTTTGTGGACTGTTTCTTTTGCTGTGCAAAAGCTTTTTATCTTGATGAAATCCCAATAGTTCATTTTTGCCCTAGCTTCCCTTGCCTTTGGTGATGTTTCTAGGAAGAAGTTGCTGCGGCTGAGGTCGAAGAGGTTGCTGCCTGTGTTCTACTTTAAGATTTTGATGGACTCCTGTCTCACGTTTAGGTCTTTTAAATATTTGGAGTCTATTTTTGTGTGTGGTGTTAGGAAATGGTCCAGTTTCATTCTTCTGCATGGGGCTGTCCAATTTTCCCAACACCATTTGTTGAAGAGACTTTTTTCCACTGGACATTCTTTCCTGCTTTGTCAAAGATGAGTTGACCACAGAGTTGAGGGTCCATTTCTGGGCTCTCGATTCTGTTCCATTGATCTATGTGTCTGTTTCTGTGCCAGTACCATACTGTCTTGATGATGACAGCTTTGTAATAGAGCCAGAAGTCTGGAAATGTGATGCCGCCAGCTTTGCTTTTCTTTTTCAACATTCCTCTGGCTATTCGGGATCTTTTCTGGTTCCATACAAATTTTAGGATTATTTGTTCCATTTCTTTGAAAAAAGAGTATGGTATTTTGATGGGGATTGCATTGAATGTGTAGATTGCTCTAGGTAGCATTGACATCTTCACAATGTTTTTCTTCCAATCCATGAGCATGGAACTTTTTTCCATTTCTTTGTGTCTTCCTCAATTTCTTTCATGAGTATTTTATAGTTTTCTGAGTATAGATCCTTTGCCTCTTTGATTAGATTTATTCCTGGGTATCTTCTGGTTTTGGGTGCAATTGTAAATGGGATCGACTCCTTAATTTCTCTCTCTTCTGTCTTGTTGTTGGTGTATAGGAATGCCACTGATTTCTGTGCATTGATTTTATATCCTGCCACTTGACTGAGATCCTGTATGAGTTGTGGCAGTTTTGGGGTGGAATCTTTTGGGTTTTCCACATAAAGTACCATATCATCTGCCAAGAGTGAGAGTTTGACTCCCTCCTTGCTGATTTGGATGCCTTGATTTCTTTTTGTTGTCTGATTGCTGTGGCTAGGACTTCTAATACTATGTTGAATAGCAGTGGTGATAGTGGACATCCCTGCCGCGTTCCTCACCTTAGGGGGAAAACGCTCAGCTTTTCCCCATTGAGAATGATACTCGCTGTAGGTTTTTCATAGATGGCTTTTATGATATTGAGGTAGGTACCCTCTATCCCTATGCTCTGAAGAGTTTTGATCAAGAAAGGATGCTGTACTTTGTCAAATGCTTTTTCTGCATCTATTGAGAGGATCATATGATTCTTGTTCTTTCTTTTGTTAATATATTGTATCACGTTGATTGATTTGTGGATGTTGAACCATCCTTTCAGCCCAGGGATAAATCCCACTTGGTCGTGGTGAATAATCCTTTTAATGTACTGTTGGATCCTATTGGCTAGTATTTTGGTGAGAATTTTTGGATCCATGTTCATCAAGGATATTGGTCTGTAATTCTCCTTTTTGATGGGGTCTTTGTCTGGCTTTGGGATCAAGGTAATGGTGGCCTCATAAAACGAGTTTGGAAGTTTTCCTTCCATTTCTATTTTTTGGAACAGTTTCAGGAGAATAGGTGTTAATTCTTCTTTAAATGTTTGGTAGAATTCCCCTGGGAAGCCATCTGGCCCTGGGCTTTCGTTTGTTGGGAGATTTTTGATGACTGCTTCCATTTCCTTAGTGGTTATAGGTCTGTTTAGGTTTTCTATTTCTTCCTGGTTCAATTTTGGTAGTTGATACATCTCTAGGAATGCATCCCTTTCTTCCAGGTTATCTAAATTGCTGGCATAGAGTTGCTCATAATACGTTCTTATAATTGTTTGTATTTCTTTGGTGTTGGTTGTGATCTCTCCTCTTTCATCATGATTTTGTTGATTTGGGCCATTTCTCTTTTCTTTTCGATAAGTCTGGCCAGGGGGTTATCAATCTTATTAATTCTTTCAAAGAACCAGCTCCTAGTTTTGTTGATCTGTTCTACTGTTCCTTTGGTTTCTAGTTCATTGATTTCTGCTCTGATCTTTATTATTTCTCTTCTCCTGCTGGGTTTAGGCTTTAGTTGCTGTTTTTTCTCTAGCTCCTTTAGGTGTAGGGTTAGGTTGTGTATTTGAGACCTTTCTTGTTTCTTGAGAAAGGCTTGGATTGCTATAGTTTCCTCTTAGGAGTGCCTTTACTGCATCCCAAGGACTTTGAACAGTTGTGTTTTCATTTTCATTGGTTTCCATGAATTTTTAAAATTCTTCTTTAATTTCCTGGTTGACCCATTCATACTTTAGTAGGATGCTCTTTAGCCTCCATGTATTTGAGTTCTTTCCGACTTTCCTCTTGTGATTGAGTTCTAGTTTGAAAGCATTGTGGTCTGAAAATATGCAGGGAATAATCCCAATCTTTTGGTACCAGTTGAGACCTGATTTGTGACCTAGGATGTGATCTATTCTGGAGAATGTTCCATGGGCACTAGAGAAGAATGTGTATTCCGTTGCTTTGGGATGGAATGTTCTGAATATGTCTGTGAAGTCCATTTGGTCCAGTGTGTCCTTTAAAGTCTTTATTTCCTTGTTGATCTTTTGCTTAGATGATCTGTCCATTTCAGTCAGGGGGGTGTTAAAGTCCCCCACTATTATTGTATTGCTGTTGATGTGTTTCTTTGCTTTTGTTATTAATTGCCTTATAAAAGTGGCTGCTCCCATGTTAGGGGCATCGATATTTACAATTGTTAGATCTTCTTGTTGGAGAGACCCTTTAAGTAGGATATAGTGTCCTTCCTCATCTCTTATTACAGTCTTTGTTTTAAAATCTAATTTGTCTGATATAAGGATTGCCACCCCAGCTTTCTTTTGGTGTCCATTAGCATGGTAAATTGTTTTCCACCCCCTCCCTTTCAATGTGGTATTGTCCTTGGGTCTAAAATGAGTCTCTTGCAGACAGCATATTGATGGGTCTTGTTTTTAATCCAATCTGGTAGCCCATGTCTTTTGATTGGGGCATTGAGCCCATTTACATTCAGGGTAACTATTGAAAGGTATGAATTTAGTGCCATTGTATTGCCTGGAAGGTGACTGTGACTGTATATTGTCTGTGTTCCTTTCTGGTCTATACTGCTTTTAGGTTCTCTCTTTGCTTAGAGGACCCCTTTCAATATTCTTGGAGGGCTGGTTTCATGTTTGCAAATTCCTTTAGTTTTTGTTTGTCCTGGAAGCTTTTTATCTCTCCTTCTATTTTCAGTGACAGCCTAGCTGGATATAGTATTCTTGGCTGCATATTTTTCTCGTTTAGTGCTCTGAAGATATCATGCCAGTACTTTCTGGCCTGCCAGGTCTCTGTGGATAGGTCTGTTGCCAGTCTAATGTTTCTACCATTATAGGTTACAGATCTCTTCTCCGGAGCTGCTTTCAAGATTTTCTCTTTGTCTCTGAGACTCGTAAGTTTTACTATTAGATGTCGGGGTGTTGACCTATTTTTATTGATTTTGAGAGGGGTTCTCTGTGCCTCCCGGATTTTGATGCCTGTTTCCTTCCCCACCTTAGGGAAGTTCTCTGCTATAATTTGCTCCAATATACCTTTTGCCCCTCTCTCTCTTTCTTTTTCTGGGATCCCAATTATTCTAATGTTTTCATCTTATAGTATTGCTTATCTCTCGAATTCTGCCCTCATGATCAAGTAGTTGTTTCTCTCTGTTTTTCTCAGCTTCTTTATTTTCCATCATTTGGTCTTCTATATCGCTAATTCTCTCTTCTGCCTCATTTATTCTAGCAGTTAGTGTCCCCCTTTTTGATTGCACCTCATTAACAGCCTTTTTGATTTCAACTTGGTTAGATTTTAGTTCTTTTATTTCTCCAGGAAGGGTGTCTCTAAAACTCCATGCTTTTTTCAAGCCCAGCTAGTATCTTTAACATCATGATTCTGAACTCTAGGTCCGATATTGTACTAATGTCAGTATTGAGTAGGTCCCTGGCAGATGGTACTACTTCTTTTTCTTTTTGCTGAGGTGATTTTTTTCACCTTGTCATTTTGTCCAGAGGAGAATAGATGAATGAGAGAACAAAATGCTAACAGGTTAACAATGTCCCCAGCAAATATACTCTAAAAAAATCAGAAAAGACCTGAAACCAGGGGAGAAGAAAGGGAAAGAAAGAAAAAAGAGAAAAAAAAAAGAAAAAGAAATAAAAACCAAACCAAACCAAACAAAACAAAAAGAATATGATCAAATATGATCAGGCTAGTGCATAGATCAGAGCCACGCACTAGATTTTGGGTGTATTTTAGTCTGTTAGAATAAAGTGCCTCCTAAAATTTTAAAGAAAGAAAGATTTATATATGTACAAAATAAGGGTTCATACAATGAAGGGATGGTAGATGACTGTAAATATGAAAATTATAAAAGATTTTATAAAAGGAATTGATGAGATAAGAAGCTGTTTGAAAAAAGAAAGAAGAAGATTTAAAGAAAAAAGGGAGAGAATGTGATCAGGCAGGAGACTAGAACAAAGCCATACACTAGTGATTTAGGGTATATTTTGATCTGTTAGAAGAAACTGTATCTCAAAATTTTAAAGAGAGAACAACTTATATATATATGCCAAAAATAAGGGTAACTACTATGAAGGGATAGAATATGACTCTAAAAATGAAAAATAAAAATTTTTTTTTTTCAAAAAGGGATTCATAAGATGTTGGTTGAAAAAGGGAAAAAGAAAAATTAAAAAAAACAGTTAAAAAAATTAACTTTGAAAAACTAATGAATCATGGTAAAAAAAAAAAGCCATGAATTCTATGTGCAGTATTCCCCTAGCGCTAGAGTTCTCCCATTGTCCTTGATCGGTAAACTTGGTCTTGGCTGGCGGTTCGTGCTGATCTTCTGGGGGAGGGGCCTGTTGCCGTGGTTCCCAAATGTCTTTGCCGGAGGCAGAATTGCCCCGCCCTTGCCGGTCCAGGCTAAGTAATTTGCTCAGGTTTGCTCTCAGGAGCTTTTGTTCCCTGCAAGCTCTCGGTACAGCTTTGGAGGATGAGAGTGAAAACGGTGCCTCCCAATCTCTGCCCAGAGGAGCCAAGAATTTGGGGCCCTGCTCCTCATTGCGCCCCCAGAGAAAAGCAGTAAGTCACTCCCGTGTCCCTGGTCTCCGGCTGCACTCCGTGCTCACCCGGCCTGTGACCGAGTGTTTCTATCTCTGGCACCCAACTTGGTGTGGAGTCTCCAAACCCAGCAGATCCCTGCGGTGCGCTCCTGCGCCGCTCCTCCCGGGGGAGGAAGGGGAGTCTCCCCAGATCTGACGCTTGTTGGGTCCCTGCTGGAGGAACAGTGGCCTGACTGTGTCGCCGATCACAGTTTATGGCAACCCTCAGTTGAGAGCCCGCACTTCAGCTCCCTCTCTGCAGCTGGCTTCCTGGCTCCAATACTTGGGAGCTCTGCCGCACTCAGGCACCCCCAGTCTTTCTGTGACCCCGAGGGTCCTGAGACCACACTGTCCCACGAGGGTTCCTCCCCCAGCTTAGCCACTGGAGTGATGTCCCTCAGCGGAGCCGACTTCTAAAAGTTCCGATATTGTGCTCCGCGGCTCTATCACTTGCCAGAAGCGGCCGTCGGAGGCCCCTTCCCCCGCTGTCTATCCTCCTGAATATATCACCTCGGATTCACTTTTCCATACGTCCTACCTTCCAGTAGGTGGTCGCTTTTCTGTTCAGGGAGTTGTTGCTATTCTTCTCTTCAATCTCCTGTTGAGTTCGTAGGTGTTCAGAATGGTTTGATCCCTATCCAGCTGAATTCCTGAGATTAGAGGAAATCCAGGTCTCCTACTCCTCCGCCATCTTGCTCCGCCCCCTCCAAGATAATCCAGTTTAACTAATTTTCCTGAACATCCAGCTTTAATGAGCTTGAAAATTGAATGAAAAAGGACACATTTTGGAAAACAGTATGGAGGTTCCTCAAAAAATTAAAAAGAGAAATACCATATGATGCAATAATTCCACTACTGGGCATTTACCCAAAGAAAACAAAAACACTAATTTATTTTTTAAATTTGAACTCAATTAATTAACATATAATATATTATTAGTTTCAGAGTTAGAGATCAGTGATTCCTCAGTCTTATATAATACCCACATCTTCTTTATCCATTCTTCTGTTGATAGACATCTGGGCTCTTTCCATAGTTTGGCTACTGTGGACATTGCTGCTATGAACATTTGGTGCAGGTGCCCCTTCAGATCACTACATTTGTATCTTTGGGGTAAATCCCTAGAAGTGCAATTGCTGGGTTGTAGGGTAGCTCTATTGTCAACTTTTTGAGGAACCTCCATACTCTTTTCTAGAGTGGCTGCACCAGCTTGCATTCCCACCAACAATGCATGCACTCCTGTTTATAGCAGCACTATTTACAATAGCAGATAAGGAAGCAACCCAAGTGTCCATCCATAGATGAAAAGGTAAATAAGATGTGGTATGTATATATGGTGGACTATTACTCAGCCATAAAAAGATGAGATCTTGCCATTTGCAACAACATGGATGAACCTAAAGGGTATAATGCTGAGGGAAATAAGTAAGAGAAAGACAAATACCTTATTTTCACTCATATGTGAAATCTAAAAAACAAAAGAAATGAATAAACAAAAAGCAGAATCAGATTCATAAATGCAGAAAACAAAATGATGGTTGTCAGAAAGAAGGGGGGTAGAGGGATGGGCAAAATGGGTAGAGGAGAGTGAGAGAGACAGGCTTCCAGTTATGGAATGAGTAAGTCATAGGAATAAAAGGTACAGCACTGGGAATACAGTCAAGGGTATTGTAATAGTGTTGCGTGGTGACAGATGGTAACTACGCTTGTGGTGAGCACAGCTTAAAGTATAGAGTTGTGAAGTCACTATGCTATACACCTGAAACTATTGTAATATTGTGTGGCACCTATCTCAAGAAACAAAACAAACGTGAAAACCTATACTCAAAATCATATTTAATAGAGATAAATTCGAGAACCAAAAAAAGGCCACATTTGCACTAACAATTTAAAATAATATAAACTACTTAATAATTCCAAAACTGAATATGACAAAATATTGAATTAAAAAAAAGAAGCAAAAATATAAAAATACCAAATATTCCCAAGAAGCTCATAGCTTTAATTTAACTGCAATCATAGTTTCAGTGAAAGTTTTGTTTTCTTTTAAACCTGGCAAAATTATTTTAAAATACAACTAGAAGGATAAATACATAGGAAAGACTAAAGACATTTTGAAGAGAGTTGAGGGAAAGTTGCTTTGCAAGACATTAAAATTTATTTGCAAACTGCCCTAATTCCAGTGTGATACTTCCACAGCAATGAAATGAATGGAGCCTAAGAGTGTCATCCAGGGCAGACCCTAATGTGGGTGTGTGTGTGAATGTATATGAAATTAATAATAGAATTCATAAAGATTGTGTCACCAGTGAGTAGCAGATTTAAGTCTTAATTACATGATGCTGGGATAGGAAGTTAATTATTTAATGAAAACTTAGTTTTAGTTAGTTTTAGTGAAAAACTATAGTGTACCTCCTGGTACACCATATAAACTTCATGGGAAACAACATTGCATGTAAAAATTTATATAAAAATGTATAAATGTGAATAAATTATACATGAATATTTATCAACTCTTTGACCACAGTAGATTTTTTAATGCTTAATTTTATGAAAAAAAGCAAATTCCATAAACAAAATCAAAAGGCAAACAACAAACTGGGTACTGATTCTCAACAGGCATTATAATCAAATGCATAACACACTTAATATCCTTCACAAATTTCTGTGGGTGTGTGAGAAAGAGAGAGACAGAGAATCATAGAATTCATTGAGAAAAACACCAAGACTGTAATAAGCAAATGGGCACAGAAGAGATCAGATTGTTCAGATTATGGAATTTAATTTATGAATAATTATTTTTTAAAAATGTTCAACCTCTCTAATAATTTAAAAATTAAGGACAAATCAAATCCCCCACAAGACATTGCATCTACCCCTCAAATTGGAAAGCTCATCAATAGTGGCAAGAGTGCAGTGGGGTGAGTGCACCCACAAACCGCATGGGGAACACTGGTTGACTCTGCTTTCCAGAAATCAGTCTGGCAATAAAAATCCTTAGCCTTGAGAATGTTTATACTCTTTAGTTCTTATTTCAGATTCTTGGAATCTACTAGAAGGAAGTAATCTAAAATACTAAAAGAAAGAAGACAGGCACAAAAATGTAAACTCTATCATTACTTATATTGGTAGAAAATTAGAAATAACATATATATGTATATATATACATGGCATAAGCGTCGATAGTACTCTGTTAAATATTGCTGGCTAAGACTAAACTAAGGTAAAATACATAGATTGTGTGCTCAGAACAACTAAAGGCCAAGTGACCTCATGATGAACTGAGCAGTTGAGGATTGCCCAGAGCTCCAGTTAGAGAAAGTGGGGGAACAATAGGATCATTATTCAGTTCTTAGAAGGACAGGTTTATCACTCTCCAAAAGGAGTAAGCACTATATTCATGGTGAGAGAGGCAATTAGGGTTCATTAAACATCATCTGTCACAATAATGCTTATATAAATCATACATCATTTGTAAATTTCTTTTGAATGTATCATTTTATGGGAGCAATCATGTATGTCATATTTAGGTCTACTTAATGTTTGTGCATACTTAAAAGGATGATACAATAAAAATAACAAGTCATGTAATAAAAATAATGAAAGATTCAAATAGATTAAGCAAGTTTGGAAACATTAGTGATTTGTTAGTGCAATGTGCAGTTAAACTGACTTATGTAAAACTTTAGAAGTAGGTAGTGTAGTGTATGGGTATGTCTTTCGTAGTTTATTGACTGTTTTGTTGACTATGATGCTTGAAATTATGTCAAACTTTTGAGAATATTTGGCATGACACCTTAGATTAATACTTTATTATATATTAATTCTATGGAACAATTAGTATTTGACTCAGAGAATTTCAACTTATAGAACTTTCTACATGCCTTTTGGAAGCAAAAGGACTTCCTCAATTTGTTCAACTAGTATAGGATTACAATATATGATGTAATATTCATATAAATATTAATGTAGTTCTATATTTTCATTTTACTTAGTCATTTGGACCATTCTTTTTTTTTTCCATAGATAGTCTGAAGTATCATTCAGATCCCAGATGTTACCTACTATCTTTAAGTAAACTTTGAGTACACTTTAAGTATTCCTTGACATTATTTTTTATTTATTTTCTTTTTATTTTTTTATTATGTTCAATTAGCCAGCATATAGTACATTATTAGTTGTTGGTGTAGTTTGACAAGCATGCAGAGATATATGAACTGGTACTTCAGAAATAATTAATGTTTGTGCAAATCCACATCTCCTAGGACATGACAAAAGTTATCTGTCATTGTCTTAACTCTTGGTAAGAATTAATATTCAGAGAGGGAGATAAAAGATTGGAAAGTAGACTTAAGTTTGGATAAGGAATGAGAACCCTGTTGTTCGCAGTCTTCTAATGAAACTCACTTCCGTGAGGAATATTACTGTGATGATACTGTCTTCTGACCGTCTAGGACCTTCCACCGAGAGCTTGTAGAGATAATGCAAGGTCTCTGGAAACTGTGGAAAGTTATATTCACTGAGAGTTCTGTAATGGAGAATAAGGCACTGAATTAGCAAAGAAGATGAAAACTCTTCCTGCATCAGCAACTGCTAATGGTAGTAAAGAGAGAATCATCATCCTCATATTTTGTCCCACCCAGATAAAAAAGAAAGATATTTTCTAATATTCCCTAATCTAAGGTAAACTGCAGCCCCATTCTGAATTCTACACAGACTCTAGGCAATTATATATATCTGGATCACTGACAATCTCTCTTTACTTAACATCACTCCTCTTTCCCATCTTTCCCCTCCTGAGCCCCACAACAGAATGCCCTGTAATACCACAAGCTCCTGCATGACCAAAAGGAGAGAAAATAAATAGTGCAAAATAAATATCTTGGCAAACCAGGATGGCTGAATAGGTCGTCATCATGGTTTTAGACCAAGTCTTTCCTTTGAATGATAAAATGAAGATGAGAGTTTGGGACTATCCTGTTTTACTCAGGAGAAGTGGGGAGTCCTGATTCACTAAAGCCATTCTGGGCAGTGGCCAGGCTCACAGATGTCCTGACATGCTGGCCTGGATCAGATGGCTAGTGGCAAGACTGGGAAAGTTGATGTGACAGGTTTCGTTTTAAGATTCCACATTGGGACAAAACCAAAATACAGCTGACGGAATGGTAGAAGATATTTGCAAATGACGTATCAGATAAAGGGCTAGTATCCAAAATCTATAAAGAATTTATCAAACTCAACACCCAAAGGACAAATAATCCAGTCAAGAAATGGGCAGAAGACATGAACAAATATTTCTGCAAAGAAGACATCCAAATGGCCAAAAGGCACATGAAAAAGTGCTCAACATCACTCAGCATCAGGGAAATCCAAATCAAAACCACAACGAGATACCACCTCACATCAGTCAGAATGGCTAAAATTAACAAGTCAAGAAATGACAGATGTTGGCAAGGATGCACAGAAAGGGGAAACTTCCTACCCTGTTGGTGGGAATGCAAGCTGGTGCAGCCACTCTGGAAAACAGTATGGAGGTTCCTCAAAAAGTTGAAAATAGAGCTACCTTATGAACCAGCAATTGCACTACTGGGTATTTACCACAAAGATACAAATGTAGGGATCCGAAGGGGTACATGTACCCAATGTTTAATGCAACAATGTCCACAATAGCCAAACTATGGAAAGAGCCAAGATGTCCATTGACAGATGAATGGATAAAGAAGACGTTATATATATATATATATATATATATATATATATATATATATATATACATACACACACAATGTAATATTATGCAACCATCAAAAGGAATGAAATCTTGCCATTTGCAACGACGTGGATGGAACTGGAGTGTATTATGCTGAGCGAAATAAGTCAATCAGAGAAAGACATGTATCATATGATCTCACTGATAGGAGGAATTTGAGAAACAAGACAGAGGAGCATAGGGGAAGGGAGGAAAAAATGAAACAAGATGAAACCAGAGAGGGAGAAAAACTGTAAGAGACTCTTAATCTCAGGAAACAAACTGAGGGTTGCTGGAGTGGTGGGGGGTGGGAAGGATGGTGGGGCTGGGTGATGGACATTGGGGAGGGTATGTGCTATGGTGAGTGCTGTGAATTGTGTAAGACTGATGAATCACAGATCTGTATCTCTGAACCAAATAATGCAATATATGTTAAGGAAAAAAAAAAGAAGATAGCAGGAGGGGAAGAATGAAGGGGGTAAATCGGAGGGGGAGACGAACCATGAGAGATGATGGACTCTGAAAAACAAACTGAGGGTTCTGGGGGGGTGGGGGGATGGGTTAGCCTGGTGATGGGTATTAAAGAGGGCACATTCTGCATGGAGCACTGGGTATTATGCACAAACAATGAATCATGGAACACTACATTAAAAACTAAAAAAAAAAAAAAGCAGGAAGGGAAAAATGAAGGGGGAGAAGTCGGAGGGGGAGACGAACCATGAGAGTCTATGGACTCAGAAACAAATTGAGGGTTCTAGAGGGGTGGGGGGTGGGGAAATGGGTTAGCCCGGTGGTGGGTATTAAGGAGGGCAGGTATTGAATGGAGCACTGGGTGTTATACGCAAACAATGAATCATGGAACACTACATCAAAAACTAATGATGTAATGTATGGTGACTAACATAACATAATAAAATAAAAAAAAAATACTCCAGGTTGGTATTTTAAACCAGTGCTTCTTGATCTTTAATATGTATACAAATTAACCAGGAATCTTGCTAAAATGCAGATTCTGATTCAGTGGGACTGGAGTGGGCCATGGGATTGTATTCTGCCTTCTATTTTTAACTTCTAGGTGATGCTGTTGCTGCTGGTCTGAGGACCACACTTTAAGAAAGAAGATCCAAAGATACTAAGCATATTGTGACTCTTAACTAATGGCCCCTTGTGGGGTACAGATATATCATACTTTTATAAAATAAAACATGTTCCTGAAATCTGTGTGTAAATAAGATGCCATTTGAAATGCATGAAGGGCCCAGAGACCATATAGACTATATTTTCTGGGTTGGTCACAACTTTAAATGGTCTATTATGTTGTTGAGTCTGTATATCTTGATTCTTGATCAGAAAATCTGATCTCTATAATCAGAAACTTGCTATTCAGTAAGGAGTTAACTAGGGAAAAAAAACCTTTCTACTACAATAAAAATAAAAGTTCTCTTTCATTATACTTTCCAAATTTATTTGTCTCATTGAGAACAGATTTTTATTGAACCTCTTTAAAGTGGGAGCACCTCTGTAACTGTCTGATGCCTACATAGCAGGGATCCGCTAACAGCAGAGGAAAGAAAAAGCAAATTTACCTCTAGTTCTCCATAACTGAAAGAGAAATCTGTTCTTTGGAGGGAGGACAATTGGGTATCTGTATCATCAAGTAGGAGGACGAGGAAAGAGAGAACTACACCAATAAGTAATAAAGCCCTAAAATAAGGGAAGAAGTAGAAATCAAATGGCAGTTCAGATCATTAGGGGAGAGAGGGAAGTTGGAGTGAATATTGACTGTGTTCACACATGGCTTAACTGAAGAAAGTTGGAGAAGATGGGATAGAGACATAGAACCCTGTGCAGAGCCCCCGTTCTTACTTGGCAACAAGGTAGACCCCGTGATGGTGAAACAGCGCTTGGTTAAACTGGTTCCAGCAATTCTTTTTGTTTAGAGCAATATCCACCTGTTGCAGTCCAGAACAATTCAGCAGAACTCTCAGGGCGTCCCTGGCATAGCTAAGGCCCCAAAGAAGAACAGAGTCACCACTTGACAGTGGCCTTCATGTAACTAAGTACATGTGACCAGCCTTTTCATTCCATCCTGGGCAGGATGCTGGTTTTGGGAAAGGGGATGTTTCAAAGGAAAACCACTTTCAATGCTCTTTATCTTCCCTGATCAACAGTACATGGAATTTAGGGTTCAACTGAAATGGTAGCATGTAAAATCTAGGATTAATCATGGAGCAGCTTATTAGTTTACTAGCTTAACAGCTTATTAACAAAAGATGTTAAATGATGTGATAATTTGCTAAAAGTGCCTGCTGCTTTTCTTTTTCAGATGCTTTAAATAAATAGATATATTCTCATCTGTGTGGGATGATTTGGTGTATGTCTGCTTGAAAGACAGAGAATGGGTTAAATATCTTAATGGAATGGATTGTCCCTTGGAGTTCTGCCCGGTTTAGAAGTCCACCCCTGATTAGGGCAAAGAGCAGGCAGTGGATCCAGATTTCCCCAGAAGGCAGCAAAGCTAGTTGAATCTCACCTTATGTGGACAGAATGACTGTGTGCCATCTTAAGGCTACACATCACATCACCAAACACAAAAGAACTTCAGTTCACAGAGCACATTTACACACATTATTTTAATCTTTCACGTACAATTACCCTGAGAAATCACTATCAAAGAGTAAATGGCAGAGCTAGCATGTGTCTGGCTTTGGATCTAATGTTCCTGCCTGCTCTCTCTCCCCTTGGTAGCCTCTCACTCTGGCAAGAATAAACCATGTTCTGTGGGAGTGGTTCTCCGTACACTGCACACACTCAGGGAAGGTCCTAGCTAACTTCTAGGTACTTAGGGATTCTAAAGACATTCTACCCTTCAGAGGAAAGAAAACTGTAATAAATGAATGCATTGCTTATGACTATAAAGAGGGACTAGAAATAGTTGACAGCTGGAAGCTTATTTCTTATTGAATCTAAAATAACCAATACGATCTCACAACATCCTGTTCTCTGTCATCAGTTTCAGGTCACTGCTGTAGAAGAGTTGAAGCATGAGGGCCATCAAGAGCTGGGGGAAAAACTGGGCCACTGCTTTCTTGTAAGAACCAATAGGCAGCAATGTGCACAGGGCCTGGGATGCCTAAAGGCAAGGAAAAAGAAGTCAAGAATGGAGCATTCTGCCTCTAAACCCAGTCAGCCCTAGTGAGGGAAAAAGGGGGAACCACAATCCCTCCCCCACAACCCCCTTAAAGAAAGCCTAAAGTGTGCATATGTATTCATTCATCTGTAACAGCTGTTAAGTCCATTTTGAACCAGGAACTGTGCCCGGTGTTCTATGGCAATGAGCTCCCAAAGCACTATCAATAATCACTTGGCTGCCAAACCAGTGGGAAACAAGGTGGTTCCCAAGGACAGAATACATCCCAATGTCCCCTTCATATGTGGCCATGAAGAATAGTCCTACCAATAACCCAGGTCCTCCCTGTGCTTGAGCAATCCAGGCCAGTGAGATATTTAAGAGGAGGCAGGCCAGGTCACTAACAATCATTTGGCCCACTAACCACAGCAACACCCACCCACCGCATCAGAGAAACACATTCCACCACCTCACATTTGTGGAGCACTACCCATTTTATTCCTGCTATATCTCTGTAAGACTAGAATTTACTCCCAGGAGTGGTGATTTTACTCCCCAGGAGACATAAAATGGTGGGCACAAATTATATTAGGGCTTCATATGCCTATAAAAGTCTATATGGTCTAGCTAGTGGCTACTCTCTGACACCATCTCTGAACTTCCACCTTTGCTCCATTCTCCCCTTTTGGTTTCCTTGCAGTCACTGATGTACCAGGAAAGCTCTCATCACTATAGGGCTTTTGTCCTTCTCTCTGTCTAGAACTCTCTTGCCCAGATATTTGCAAGGATCACTCCTTCATTCTTGACTGATGTCACCTCAGCAGAGAGGCCTCCCCTGACCAACTTTCCTAAACCCTCCCTATCACTTTCTTTTCCCCACATCAGTTTATGTCTCTTCTCAGCTTTATATCCTCTGACACATGACACATTTTTTTGTTCATTGTCTGTGTCTTTTACTGGAATGTAAGCTTCCTGATCAGGGTGTGGCATATAGTAGGTACTCAGTAAGTATGTGTTGGATGAATGAATGAATGAAAGCAGGACAGTGTCAAGAAGTATGACTGAGTCTGTGGGCAGACAGGGATTTTCATGATCAGAAAAATACCAGGACAAAGAAGCACTCATGGTATTACTTACTGCTACAGGCATCATATTAGTAGTATCGAGAGAGAAACGTCTTTTTTCCATGAAGCTATCCTGCATTTCTCCAGGCTTTCCTTTCAGTATCAACAAGATTGTCTTCAGCACGTGAGGGGCCACACTTGACTCAGAACCTGCCGCGTGCCACATCAGTATCAAAGTGCTGCAAACACAGTCCCACCCCGACCACCATAGTGAGAATCCGGTTGTTCATTTCCTACTTAATTCCCATTGTGAATTGGGAAAAGTCTTGGGTTTACATGTTTTACGGCAAAGAAATTGCAGACAAGTCTAAACCAAACTGATATGATCATTTCCCCAAATGATCCCATTAATCTCTTGTCCTTGAAAACACAGGAAGAATTTCAGTGAGATATTACAGAAAATACAATCTGCAAGTCTGCAAGTTCATTTCCTAGCACATTTAAATATCTGTCCAGGTCAATGTCAAGAACTGATAAGCTTTCTCCATTCCATACTCTGGTCCTCCCACCTTGTGATCTTGTTTGTCCAGGAATAATAGAATATTAAAAACGTATAAAAATACAAATTAACATAAATAAATATATCAACTTAAAAAAACAAATAGGTAGGAATACTAGGCAAAAAACTACATAAATTTAAAAATTAGAAAAGTAAGTTTAAATTGAGCTAGAAGGAGTGGGCCCTTTTGTGAAATGTCACACATCTAATTGGTGACACTGACGTCACTCACTAGAATCCTGGTTTCTCAACCTCCAGTCCCCTAGCTCCTTTCTACATACCTGGCCACTCTTCAAGATATTTTTTATTATTGCTTATCTTAAAAACTGCTATATACCTGTGTGTGGGTATATTCCTGATACCTTATCAATCCTTGCTGGGTTTTGAACCCTATTTTATTGTCTCTCTGCATTTAGGTTCCTAATAGGGAGGTCTGGTCCTCCAGAACACAGATATACCAGCTCTTTAGAACCCATTACTCCACTGCTCCTGCCTTCTGGGCTCAGCTTTAGAACTATGCTTAGAACCACATGAACATCAAGTCTGTGGGCAGACAGGGATGCTGTCTCATCCCCTTACCTCTTGATCATACCTTCTAGCTGATTAGACATTCTCTCTGTTTCTCTGATTTAGCTCAAACTCCAAATCCTAGTCTTTTCTACCTCAATTCTCACCTACTATTGCACAAGATCTGCTGGTGACTATTTTAATTAAGTTTACCTAACTCTAATTATGCTTGCTTTCTGTACTTCCTCATTTCATACTATTCATACTGGATTCACTGGCAACTTTTATCAATGTCGGGCTATTCCCTTTCAACAAAATGTTTGAAGGCTGGTAATATATTACATACAATGGGTGCTTAATTCCTGAATGAGAAAACACTGAGTCTTATGAAAATTTTTAATTTCCAGAAATTTTCTAAGTAGTAAAATACTTTGAATATTTGTGAGCCTCCCAAATAAATATAAGCTTTCAGTTGGGGGAAAAAAAAGTCATATAATTGGTTTAGCATTTTGTGGATTTTGATGCCCTTTCATAGACATTAACTCATTTAACCCATATAACTGCTGTATAGATGAAGAATTTTTCTCATCTCACAGACAAATTGAGGATCAAGGAGTTTAGAAACTTGTGTGGCTGGGAAGGAATTCAGATCCATTTGTTTCCAAAGCCTGAATCCTTTCCATAATGTAACTTCCTGCCTTTTATATGGTTAATGGTAAAGAAGTATTACCTTCTTTCTCAAGGTACAAATGATAGAAATGGAGTGATGTCATTTACTACTCTCTTCTAATGTGAGTTAGGCTCACACTGTCCCATAGGCTCACACTGGTATTCTTTTCTCTTTAATATTTTCTGTGATCCTCGATAATGAATTTCAGATAAATAGATAAGGATCAGCTATTTTTAGTGTTTCATTATTTTTTGGTGGGTGGAAATACCTTACATCTGTTCTTCATAAATGAGGGGAAAAAAGCACTATAAATTTTATCACTTATGGGAGAAAAAACCCATCATCACTTTGAGGAGAGGTTTGTACATATGGGATATGCAGCAGAACACAATTTAAAGACTCAAATAAATAATAGTGACAATGATCATTTATCGATGGTGTTTACCATGTGTAGGTATTGTATGAAAATATGAATAAAGTGCATGATCTTATTTAAATTTTATGATCATCCAATGTGATGCAAAAATAGATATTTTTTTTCAGAAAAAAAGAAGCCAGGCCTAATTTGCTCACCTCTGTCAGATTCTAGAGCCTGTGAACAAACCCTTATGGAAGGGGTGAGGGGGCCTTACTTGTCTGCTGGGACTGGGTAATCCATAAGTTGAAAGATAACCTTCTTCGGTGAAGTGCGTGTTAACAAGGTGATGACCCGCAACATAGCATGCCTCATAACATGAGAAGAATCTTCACACAATTTCTTATAAATAGCATCCACAATCTTAGACACCTGGAAAAGTAATTTAATAGGTCAACAAGAGTCTCTTGTTCCATGGGCACCTCTAAAGCAAGGCATTTCTTGGATGTAAGAATTTAGTCCTTCTCAGAATGTCCAAGGCAGCAATTAACATACAAATAAGCACTAGAGGAAAGCATATTTATGTGTGTGACTACACAATGTAAAATATCTATTGGGATGAGAAATAAGCCTATGCATTTATTGATAGTGGGAAAATACTCAATTTTTTAAAAAAAAGTTTATTTGGGCAAGGTAGACTTCCTTATTTAAGACATATAAGCTTGGTATAGGAAAAAAAAAAACATGTATAATTCAAGTCCTTTAAGAAGGAAGTCAAAATAATGGAACAGAATAACAATGGAACTGTATGCTTCAAAAAACCTTTCTGACAATTAAAGAAGACTTGAATCTGCATACAGAATGGATAAACTATGTGTTGGAAGAATGGCCCAGAATGGTAAACACTGAGTCACATAATCTTGCAAATTCTATTCATAGGCCCTATGTCAGTTTTATTTTTTCCCCTTTTTATTAATTCTTGAACAAGGTGATTACTAGCTAGACCTGAAATTTGTCTCAAATTAATGGCTGTATATTCAACATCAAATTTCACCCAACAAGATAACTTCACTTTTTATTTTGGGAAACTATTCCTCAGAGATCATAAGCTGAAGTGTTGATTGACATAATTTACATTCCACTGCAACTGTCTTATATATAGTCAGTTATCTGTGCACATCCCCCTACTCCAAGCAATAAATAAATAAATAAAGAAGCAAATAAATAAAGAAGTGAAGCGTTAAGAGTGCAGGACATTCCTCATACTGCATATGCTCCAAGGTGAACATGGGGGACATGAATGGGGGACATTAAACATTGCTCTTCTCAATAGGCCTTTTAACTATGGATTTAGAACTCTTCTCAACCCCTTTTCCTTTCCATGCAGCATGACCCAAAACAAGCCAGCTATGTTACTGTACACTCAAGTATACCAATAATGATCTGCTTTAATTCTTAAGAAAAGACCTGCCATGTTAGATTTATTTAGAGATTGTAAACCCAAATACTATATTTGCAACTCAGGGATTTTTCAGGGATAATTTTAACCATGAACAATTTTCCATTATAACTGATTTATTTTATTTTTAAAATATTTTATTTAGTTAGTTTTAGAGAGAGAGAGTGCATGTGAGCAGGAAGAGGAGCACCGGGGGAGAAGGAGGGGAAAAGAATCTCAAGCTGTCTTCACACTGAGCGAGGAGCTCTGTGTGGCTGGATCTCATGACCCTCAGATCATGACCTGAGCCAAAACATATTCTTGTATGAGCTATGAAATGTGAATTGCATTATTTTGTTGAATTAAACGCTGTTATATTTACATATATCACTGGCATTGCACAATACAAAGATGGTAAAATTTGTGCTATTTAAATATTTAGTTTTTTTTTAACTTAGAAAGACTTTAAATAGAAAATAAAAATGCCATGACAAATTGAGAGAGAAAGAGACTGTGGAGGAAAGGAAAAAAACCTTCATAGGTTTGTATATTTAATGACACCTTTTCCCTATGTTTTGAACAGGAAGCCCCACATTCATTAGCACTTGGCCCCACAAATTATGTAGTCAGCCCTACAGCAAACTGAGGGTCCTTGAAAACTTCCCCTGGTGGTTACACAGAAGATTTCAATTATATCTGTACTATTTTACCCTTCTGAATGTATTCTTTAAGAAAACTGATGAAAATGTGTCAAGATACTATGATTTGGTATGACTCATAGGTAAAGGTTCATGACATTATTTTCTAAACTTTTCTGTGTGCTTGAAATATTTCATCAAAAAAAGCCTCATCTGATTAAAGTAACATAATGAACAATGGCAAGAAATACATAGGAAAAGAAGTAGGCATATAACAAAGGCAACAGAGCCCTTTAGAGAATAAAATCTGTGTTCCTCTACTCACTGTTAAGTATCTTACCATGGTGACCTTATGCGCATGACATTCCAGAGTCAATTTCAGCATGGTTGATGCCTTGAATGCGATTATATAATTAGGTGAAGAGAGTCTCATCAGGAGACTCCACACAAAGTCAGTCAGCGAGGATGGCAGTAGGGTGTGTCCTACACTCTGAAACCAAAAAGGAGAGCCATGACCTCACACCTTACCTACAGGAAACGTAAGAAAGACTACTGAATTCAGTCATCCTGAAGGAAGCTCCAGGGCCAGGTAGGGCCAAGAGATTTTTGTAGGCCTTAGGCATTTTTGCTACTGTGGCTCCCTTTCTCCATTCAAAAATGTTAAAAGTCATATTTTACAACTGTATTGATATTGAGATGACTATAATTCAAGTGGAATTACATTTATTTTTTTCTTCTGATTTTTAAAGCAGTTAAAACACTTTTATCTGGGTAAGTCAGTTCTGGGGCCAGGCCAGGAAAAAATGAAAAACCATGGCATTACAATTAGGAGGAACTGTAAAATATTGATTTTACACCAATTCAGCTGTTCGGATGTTAGAAATTACTGTGAGATTCTTTAGCTTCGGAAATGAGTTTGCTGAGATCAGAAACAAGCATGATGAGTAGATGCAGGCGGGGATGAAGTAAGACAGGCAGGGTGATTCAAGGGTGTGGACTTTTTCCCAGAGAAGGGTCAAGAAGCAGGAAGAGAGAAAAAAAGGCTCATATGTCGATGATTGAGGTACAAGAACTACAATTCAAACAATCCTTTTTTTTAAAGTCAGAGGAATATCCATGGACCATAAAATAAGAACAGAATTACATGATCTCTCAGTTAAGAAAGATGAATGAGTCACATTTTCTCCTTTCATATACATAAATATGTGTATATATATTGCATATTATATTATAAACACACACACACACATATGTCATTTTCCCAAGTACAGAAGGTACCTAATCTTGCCAATAAAAGCTTATCTGCATCCCTCTTAAAAGGATGGCGCACAGCTCTTTTTGGTCAATAGGGCAAACCTGAGGTTTGAGCGAGAATGGGTGGCCACCAGGCTCCCTCCTACTGGGCACAGGGGCGAGGGGTGGTATTCTTGGAATGCTATGGAAGAAAGCTAAAGGAGGGTCACTAAGGCTTGGTGAGGTGGACTGAGTATCACAAATAGTTTGCCCTTCTTTAAGAAAGCCAGATTTCATTATATGATTTGTTGAATTAAAGAAAAAACATTGAAATGGGGGAATATTCTCTTTTAACTATTTATTTGTTTATTCAATGAAATTATTTTAGTGTCTATTTAAAATTTGTAGAAGAAGCAACTTCTAGTGAAAATTAGAGCTACTGTTAGAAACTTCTGTCACATGAAGATCCAGGTATGACAGTAGACTACATCAGAGGACAGGGACTGCCTATAAAATGGGATTTACATGTAACTCTTCAGAAATATACCAGTCCCATAGGACCAGCTGAATTCTTTAGAAATCACCTCTATCTCCCCTTATTTCTTACTCTTATACCATGTTATTACATATTCTTGATGCTGTTCATTGTAATGGCTGCATGATATACTATTAACTTGATATTCCACAATTTATAATCTATTTCACTGTGTTTGACACACAGTCTGTTAAAAAATAAACCACACGTCTGTGAAGAACCTCTTCTCATAAATAGATATATTGAGTTTTTTCATTTCTATACATTCCCATGAGTGAGATTATTAGTTTATTTGGTATAAACATTTTTTTTTTGGTTTAGTCTGTGACACTTTTATGACACTTTGTGCCTCCATTAGAAGACAGTGTCCTCTCTTATAACTGGTCACTGTATAAAAGAACAGTCTCTTAATCTGTAAACTGCTCTTTTTTTTTCTTTTTTTAATTTGATCCTCCCATTTCATGGTATTTTGTTTCTAGCTCTCTTGGCTAAAAGCCTTAATGCTTATCCTTCTATTTGCATCCTTTGGACTTTGTCTCTGGCTATAGTCTTCTTGATCCCCTTGTTACAAACTTAGATTCTCTCAATCCACCTGTTCCAGTATACCTCTGACAGTCCCCACCTCAGAGTTTCCCAGCTACCGCTCTTGCACAGGGGGCCACGACTGGCCTGCTTTGGTCTCACAAATGGGAACCAAACAAGAGGTCATGAACATAAGGACCCAGGCCACCCTCCCCTCAAACCCCAGGATTTCCAAATCTGAAGGACATTAAACTCAGAAAAGACAGAATGCAACCTGAAATTGGTGGTAGCTAGCCTCATGAACTGCTTGGAAGGGGCTCTGAGGAGGCTGCCAGTCCTCCACTCACTAGCTCAATCACGGTGCTCAGGATTCCAATTCCAGGGCACTGGAGTAGAGGATGCAAGAATGTAGAAGAATTTTCTAGTAAACCTATACAGATGCTTGGTTTCTTCATGTAAATGGACAATTTCATAGTCAACCAGTCTCATGATTTTTGAGGGGACGTGGATAAGAATAATGCTTGATTTTGGAAAAATGCACCATCGTGCAAACACGTATTTAAGATATCTAAGCAGTATTTTTGACCATGTTATGTAAAATGTATCACTTCCACAGCTCCTCAGCCTCCCACAATTCTATCTATCTCAGCCATGGGAGGAGAAGACACTGCTTTATGTATGTAGTTTTAGGAGGAACCATAAGACTCTCCCATCCCAAGAGATGAACTCACCTAAAGGGCTTCCCCAGCAGCTTTGCTGAGCTGTTGGCTCAATGTGTGTGGTTAGAAGGCCATCTGTTGGGACAGCCCAACCTAAGCTGCAGAGCTGGGTGATCTCTCAACCATATGGATAAGCCCATGTACTTTTATTTTTTTTTAAAGATTTTATTTATTTGACAGAAAGAGACACAGCAAGAGAGGGAACACAAGCAGGGGGAGTGGGAGAGCAGGGAGCCCTATGTGGGGCTCGATCCCAGGACCCTGGGATCATGACCTGAGCTGAAGGCAGATGCTTAATGACTGAGCCATCCAGGCGCCTCAGGCCCATGTACTTTGAGGAAAGTGAGGGAGTACATGGAGCCTCATGGTTTTCCCCAGGGTTGGGTCAATGTAAAAACGATTTGCTTGGTACTGAGGTTTATCACTTCAACTTAAATTTTTTTTAATTTAATAGGCTTTTTAAAACAAAATCTAAAGCAGGTTATTTTGATGTTTGTTGAATGAAATGTAATACTATTGAAAAGCCTGTTAACTGGTGACTCCATTAAGTTTGCTAAATAACCAGAAGTTCCCCATCTTTAGTTCATATTTATTAATCAAACAAAAAGAAGTATAAAACTCCTATGTGTATTCTGTAAGGATTACATAAAATAATATAAATTGCTATATTCAGGAATAATAGGCATCATTCTTATTCATAGAGATGAAAATTGGAGAGCCAAATACTCTACACATTATTTACTCTGCTTCACTGAACTTTAAAAACATGGAAAACATTTATTAAAAATATAAACTGTTGAAATAAGTTGCCACTAAAAGTAATAATACACATGAGATAAAAGCCATAGAATAAAGTGAGGAGGGGGGCAAGTTACCTGGGTAATTTTAGTTTTGTCCCATTTTAAGACCTTAGGTAGGAATTCCATTTCAGAGGGAGTAGGCAGGAGGCACTGATTTCCAGACTTATCATATATTGTGGATTTATTTTTTTCAATATCCGCTATATTAAGGAAAAAAGTTTAAGGTTTTTATTTGATCATTAGTTCCTTCTATGACATTGCTATTTCCAATTTCTCCTTCCTACCCAATTCTGGAGATCTAAAGTATTCTGAACATTTAATTCTCTGCTGATAGTTTAATCACATCAAATATTATGGCAGCACTGATCCAGAGTCCATAAAGTGTTTAAGTGAGGCCTCTGTGAAATATGAATGAAAGACATAGATAATTTTCGTAAGTTGAGCAGATATTGAATACATTTAGGCCATCGCCATCAAATGCATCACTCAATGCACTGGAAAAGCTGTTGCTAAGTTGGAGTGTTTATTGGTAGAAGAGCAGACTTGGAGGCATTTTGCAAGGAGCTGGGGAAGTTGTATAGCAGGAAAGCCAAAAGCTCTCAATGAAAACTTCAGATGCAGATGTCTTTAGTTCCAGAGAAGGTGAGTTTCAGTGATTTCATTTGTTTGTTAACAGCTCTATAGGGATTTAATTTAAATACAGCTTATTTAAAATGTACAATTTGGTAAGTTTTTATATATGTATATACCAATGAAAACATTACTGCAGTAAAAAAAAAAAAAAACCAACAACCGCCATATTCATTCCCTCCACCACACCTGCTCCCTGTGCCCACCCATGATCCGAAGGCAGCCACAGATCTGCTTTCGGTTATCAGCTTTCCATCAAGTTGTATTTTCCATTTTCTAATTTTATATAAGTGGACTCATATAGCATGTACTCTTCCATTGTTTGGCATTTTTCATTCAGCAAAAGTATTTTGTGATTGATCTGAGTTGTATGTATCAATAGTTCATTCCTGTTTCACTGATGAATACTATTCCATTGTATGTATATACCATCATCTGCTAATCCATTTACCTATTGATAGACATTTGGGTTGTTTCTAATTTTTGGCTTTTCCAAATAAAGGTGCTATCAACATTTGTGTACAAGTCTTGGTGTGGATATTGGCTTTCATTTTTCTTAGGTAAATCCTAAGTTATGGAATGACTGGATCATTTGGTAGATGTGTGTTTATCTTTTCAGGATACTGCCAAATTGTTTTCCAAAATTGTATCATTTCACACTCTCTCTAGCAATGTGTGAGAGTTCCAGTTGCTTCACATCTTTAATAACATATGGTATGGTCAGCATTTCAATTTTAGACATTCTACTGGTATCTCATTGCAGTTTTTAAGTTACATGCCTTTTATGACCAAATATTGAACATCTTTTGGTGTGCGTCCTTGCCATCTGTTCTTCTTTGGTGAAATGATTCAAATAACTCAAATTCAAATTTACTATTTTTTAATTTGTCATCTGTTTTCTTACTGAGTTTGAGCATGCATTTTTAAATTCTGGATATAGGCCTTTTCTCAGATATGGAACTTGTACATAATCTTCTCCCAGTGTATGGTTTATCTATTCTCTTAACAGTGTCTTTCAAAGAGCAGAAATACTTAATTTTTCATTTTTAAAATTTATAGGTCATGCTTTTGGTGTTGTATTTAAGAAATCCTTGGGGCACTTGGATGGCTTAGTCGGTTGAGCATCCAACTCTCGATTTTGGCTCAGGTCATGACCTCAGAGTCCTGAGATCTAGCCTTGAGACGAATTAGGGGATTAAGATTCTCTCTCTCCCTCTCCTTCTGCCCCTCCCCGCTGCCATCTCCCCAATCCCCCCTCTTAAAAAAAAAAAAAAAGAAAAAGAAAACTTTGCCTAACTCAAGATACAAAGACTTCTTTTAGTTTCATAGTTTTAGATTTTACATTTAGTCTTATGGGTCCATTTTGAATTAGCTTTTGCATTATGTATAAGATACAGTTCAAAGTTATTTTCTTTTGCATATATATAACCAATTTTTCCAACATCATTTACTGATATTTTCTCTTTTTTCACTGAACTTGCTTTGAACTTTTATCAAAAAGCATTTGACCAGGTGGGAGGGATGGGGTGGCTGGGTGATGGACATTGGGGAGGTTATGTGCTATGGTGACCACTGTGAATTTTGTAAGACTGATGAATCACAGACCTGTAGCCCTGAAACAAATAATACATTATATGTTAATAAAAACATTTTTTTAAAAAGCATTTGACCATACATATATGGATCTATTTATAAATTTCTGCACCTGTGTTCTTGAGGAACTCTGGTTTGTAGTCTTTTTGTTTTTGTTTTTCTTGTAAAGTCTTTATGTGCTTTTGGTATCAGAATGTTGCTGGCCTCACTGAAAGAGTTGGCAAGCATTCCCTCATTCTCACATTTCTGTAAGAATTTGATTAGGATTGGTATAGTTTCTTCCTTTAACTGTTTGCTAGATCATTTCAAGGAGTTTTTTTTATGGGTATTATATTTTCATTTTACTCAAAATACTTTCAATTTCCATTTTTATTTATTTTCTTGACTCATGGGTTATTGAGAAGTGGACTACCTAGTTTCCAAACATTTTGAATTTTCCAGATATCTTTCTGGTTTTTATTTCTAATTTAATTCCATTTTGGTCAGAGAATATATTTTGTATGAATTAAAGACATTTTTCTATGGCTTGAATATGGTTTATTCTGGTAAATTTCATTTTTCTTTGAGAATGTTCATTTTTCCATTATTGGTGGAGTGTTCTATAAATGTCAATTAGGTCAAGTTCGTTCAAGTCTATATCCTTAATAATTTTCTGTGTAATTATGAATTATTGAGAGAGGGATACTGAATTCTCTGGCTGTAATTCTATATCTACTCCAGTTCTATTCATTTTTGTTTAATGTATTGATTTTTATTTTTATATATTTTTGTTTTTAGGGACATGTATTTAGAATTATTATGTCTTATTAATTAATTGACACCTTTATCATTATGAAATGATCCTCTTTTTCCCTGGAAGCATTCTTTGCTCTGAAATATATATATGTATATACATATATATATATTTTGATATTGACTTAGCCACTCTAATTTCCTTTTGACTAATATTACCATGTTATATATCATTTTCCAACTTTTAACTTTTACTCTATTTGTGGCTTTGCATTTAAAGTGGATTTCTTATAGGCAGCATATAGCTGAGTCTTGCTTTTTGTCCAATCTGATAATCTCTGCCTTTTAATTGGAGGTATTCAGAATATTTACAATTACTCTACATGGCTTTCAGTCTTCACTATTTGTTTTCTATTTTCCCCACCTGTTCTTTCTATTTTTCCTCTTTTTTGTTTTTTCTTTTCTTTTTCTTCTTCTTTTTTCTTTTGAGAGAAAGCCGGGGTGGGGAGGGGCAGAGGGAGAGGGAGAGAATCTTAAGCAGACTTGGTGCTCAGGGGCTCCATTTCATGACCCTGATATCATGACCTGAGCTGAAATCAAGAGTTGGTCACTCAACCAACTGAGCCACCCAGGCACCCCTTTTTTGTCTTCTTTAAAAGTACTTCAAACATTACATCTCCATTTTGGTTTATTATATGTAACTCTTTGCTATGTCATCTAAGAGGCTGCTTTAAGGCTTATAGTATACATCTTTAACTTTTCACAGTTTACTTTTAAGGGATATTTCATGACTCTGTGTAAGAACCTTAAACTGTAGTCATACTTCCTCTTTCAAGCCTCTGAACTATTGTCATATATTTAGCTTTTACATTGATATTATTTTTTGTCTTTAACAGGTGATTATCATTTTAAAAGATTTAAATAATGAGAAGAGAATTTTAGTATTTACCTACATAGTTGCACCCCATTACTCTTAATTCCTTTATGTAGATCTAGATTTTCACCTGGATTTTTTTTTTCTTGAAGGATTTCCTTTAATATTTCTTATAGTGCAGATCGGCTGGTGATGAATTCTGGCAGCTCTTGTATATCTAAACATGTCTTTATTTCACTTTTGTTTTTAAAAGAATTATTGCTGACTAAAGAATTCTAGATTGACTTTTTTTTCCCTTTCAGTACATTGGGAGACTGCACGATTGCCTATGGTTTTTATTATTTCTGATGAGAAATTTGCTGTCATCTTTACGTTTGTTCCTTTGAATGAAATGTCTTTTTTCCTCTGGCTTGCTTGCTTGCTTTCTTTCTTTCTTTCTTTCTTTCTTTCTTTCTTTCTTTCTTTCTT